>NC_080079.1:57348612-57651112 GCF_949987535.1 Balaenoptera acutorostrata
CATCTTGGTTTTTAGTTCTATGAGAGCTATTTCAGATTTCTAACCTCCATAATCGTAAAATGATAAACAACAGTTTAAAGCCACTAAGTGTGTGGTAATTTGTTATAGCAGCAGTAGGGCACTAATACCAATGGATGTACTCATGGCTATTGGAGTGTCACTGCTCCCGGGCCCTTTCAGTAAACAGAGCTAGAGTACAGTCCCTATACACACATTTTCATGTATGTTTATTTCTATAGATCGAGATCTAAAAAACCATAAATTCACAGCGATACCTTCAATTCTGTCCAACACCACAAGATCCATTCTAGTTTTCTCCCTTTCTGTATTTGCAACTCCCTGCTCCAACAGACAGAAGCCTGGCTTCCGTTATCCTAACAATTTCACTTCTTTGACCAATCCTCCTGTGTGTAACCGATCTCTTACTTTGGCCACCACCTCCTCCCTGCATGAGCACCTTCCTCGCCCAGCTTGAGCAGTGCTCCCCCATGGCAGGCCAGCCTCCTGCATGGATGTCCTCCTCACATTCCTGGAGCTAAACAACATGATTTGAAAATATATGGGAAAATAAACTTTCAAGAAGAACCACAAAAATTATGAAACTAGGAGTGCTAAGAAGGAACTAATCTAATTATACCATGAAGCTAGGATGATTAAGTATTAGATACTGGTACATTAACAAAGAGACAGATCAATGATAAAAGAATAAAAATTCCAATTTTTAGAAAGCTCCCAAATAGTTTAGTATATAGTAAATGTGACATTCTAAATCAGCAGGAAAAAGAGTAATACAATAAATAATTTTGGGACAATTGACTAAATATAAGAAAACATAAAGTTTCTGGATCTCTACTTCTTAACCCAAAGCAAATTCCAGATAGATTTAGTTTAAACTTAAAAATAAAACCATGAAAATTGTATATAAACATTATATTGTTGATAAAACACAAGTGATCTAGATATAGACACAGTATAAAAAGATAGAGATAGAGATATATCTAGCTAGCTTTAGACTTATAGAACATATGGAAAAGAACTAACATTCTTAATAAGTAAAGATTACTTGCAAATTAATAAGAAAAAGGCCAACTGCCAAGAGTAATATGAATGGCTTATGATCACATGGAAAAAATATGCAAAGCTACTTATAATTAAGTAAATAAAAATTTAAATCATGAATAAAATTTTTCATCTACCAGCATAGAAAAAGTTTTAAATTTTAATAATATACAATGTTGGCAAGAATGTGAGTATAAATTGATGCAGGTGTAATCTGACAATTTCTCTTTAAATATATATATACATATCACTCTAGCAATGCTACTTTTAGGAATTTAACCTACTGATATACATTGTGCAATGATAAATATACAAGAATATCCACTGCACTATTGTTTATAAGAAAAAAGGACATAGTGAACAATCTAAATACCCACCAAAATCTGACTACTAAATATACTATGATATAACTGTAAAATCTAATACTATGTACATGTAATGTTATCCAATGATACAGGCTCAGTGCCTTGGGAAGTTTTCCAAAGGCATAAGAAAATGTCTGAGACCTGGGGGGGGAAAAAAGGTTTTTTAAATGTATAAAGAAAACTGCAAACTCAAAATTAAAGGTTCAGTTGTTTATGAAACATGGCAACAAACAAATCAAGTTTAACTCAACTCATATATAAATGTAATGACGTTTAAATCAAAGAACAAAATGAATTATTCATCTATTGATTGATTTCTCGCTCCTCAGGGGCAGAGGTTTGAGTTTATCACACTCCTCAGATCAGGGCAGACTCTCCCCATTTGCCTGGCCATCGAGCTTCTCTTGTTTTGTTTTCCATCCATAATGGGTTCCCTTCCCATTACCTTTTCCACAGTAGGAGTGCTTCTAACATGTTTGATGTATCACTCTCCAGTAGGTAGTGAATTTTGTGATTGTATGTGTTTTAACTGTACATAAAAGTTAGCATGCTAGATACCTCATTCCTCTTTAATTTTTATTCGCTCAACGCTATTTTTTTAGGATCTATCCATGTTGCTCTACGTACATTTGGTTCATTGTTTCTAACAGCTGCATAGCATTTCTTAGTAAATCTATTCATTTCCCTGGTGGATCCCTAAGGAGCCTCCACCACCCCACTCGCACAAACATACAGCAATGAACAGCTTCCAGGACAAGTGGGAGCTCTGGAGAGGATTCTAGACCGTGAAGTATCTGAACATTGAATTTCCCTACTACCAGACTGCTCTCCAGTCACATTTCCCAGAACAGTGGATTAGATGTCTCAGTTTCCTGTGTCTTTGGTCAAACTTAATGATGGCCAACTTTTGACATTTTGGCCAGCTCACGTGGATGAAGTCACACCATGTTCTAATGTGCATTGTGCTGTTAGGAGTGATACACACTTCTTTGTCTCCTTCTTTGCCTCCTGGATTTCTCCTTTTGTGAATTGCCTACTCATAGTCTGTGCCCATTTATTCTTCTTGGATTTCCTATCTTTTTCGCAATGATATACGAGGATTTTCTTGTACAGCCTTGATACTGATTACTTGTCAGGTGTTGTTAATTTTGTCTATGGTGACCTTTATTGAACAGAAATCCTTAATTTTGATCTTGTCACACCCGTGCATTTTTTTCCCTTGTGGTTGTGATTTTCTGGTCTTGTTTAATACATCCTTCCCCATCTCAAAATATATGAAGATATTTGTCTATATTTTTATTTATATTTTATCTTTCACATTAAGGTCTTTAATCTATTTTGAATTCACCTTTGTTTATGTTGTTAGAAATTCAATTTTATTTTTCTCCACGTAATAAATAATTTTTCCCACAGTCACCTAAGAAACAAAAATCTTTCCCCTAATTTGTAGGCACCTTTGTCATGTATCATTTCCACATACATGGGTCTGGTTTCTGAGCTCTGGGTTCTGTTCCAATGCTTTGTGATTATTGTCACTAATATACCTTCTTTCCACTTGTTACTACAGCATTGTGACATGCCTAATCTATAGTAGGGGAAATCCCTTCTCTTTGATTTCAGTGTTCAAAATTGACTTAGTTCTTTGTATACCTATACTCTTACACATAAATTTTTGAAGAAGGTTATCAGTTCCTTAAAATCTGTGATGAGTATTTTTATTTGGAATTGTATTGAATGTACAGATTTATTTGAAGAACACTGACAAAATTATAAAGCTGTCCAATCTATGAAAAGGGTTCACATATATAATTGCGCATGTTTTCATTTACACCTTCTAATAGAATTTTTTCATTTTTTTCTCCATTAAGCCCTTGTACAACATTTTGAGGCCAAATTCTAAATATTTTATAGTTACTATTGTTATAGTGAAAATTATAATATTTTATAACCGGTGATTGTAGGAGAACATTATTTATTAGAGTAAGTTGTGCTATTTATTTTTGTAAGCACATGTATAGACTGTGTCTGAAAGTATACCTAAGAAGTTTATTGGCATTGTTGCCTGTGGGGAGAAAGGTCTGGGGATCGGGTATAAAAGGGATACCTACTTTTAATTGTATATACTTTAGGACTATTTGAATTACTCTTTCAATGAGAGATTAGAATATATATTATTAACATATTAGTGTATATATTAAGTATAATGAATGTGCGTGTACTGTATCTATCTCTCTATGTATGTGATATATCTATATCTGTATCTGTATCAGTATCAAGAGGGAGAGAGAAAGAGATAAGAGATCCACAATGGGTGAAAGTGAAAGTCTGCATACCCCATAAGTTTTCCCCGTCGATGCAAAATTCATCACCAGCTACACGAAGATATAGAACTGTGTGCTGTCTGTCATTCGCTTGAATTTGAGAAGCCTGCATCTTATTCTAATCTGAGCGACCCCTTTTGCTACCTACTTCATTTTTCCCCCAATATTTCTGCATCTGGCAAAACAACTGAGAAAATGTATGTGAATAGGAATTACTCTCAAATCTTTTGTCTTAGCAACCGCCAAAGAATTATTTGCATACTTTCCTTCTCTAATTGTCTCCGTGTCAGAGATGAATAGTTTTTTTAATAAAATTTATATCATACATGCACTTAAGAATTGTCAATCCATCTCACCTGTTAGAGTTTCACACTGGAGAATCTAGAATTCCAGTTCATATATGTTGAGTGATATATATGGTACAAGGGATGAGGGCATGAACTGAGACAAGGTTAGAAAGTGCTCATGGGTCATCTATTCTTTTGGAAATGAGTAATGGAATATCAGTGCTCTTGACTATTTAAAAAAAGGGCTGAACAGATATGACACCATAAAGCTTCTAGAGGAGAACATAGACAAAACATTCTCAGACATAAATCGTAGCAATATTTTCTTGGATCAGTCTCCCAAGGCAAAAGAAATAAAAGCAAAAATAAACAAATGGGACCTAATCAAACTTAAAAGCTTTTGCACAGCAAAGGAAATCATCAACAAAATGAAACGACAACCTACGGAATAGGGGAAAATATTTGCAAACGATGCTACCGATGATAACTCAGATGTTGACAACATTTGATAACTCAGATGAAATGAGCCAACTCCTTGAAAGACATAAATTACCAAAACCCACACAAAGAGAAATAGATTACCTGAATAGTCCTATATCTATTTAAAAATTTTAATCTTTCTAAAAAGAAAGCTCCAAAGGGTTTCACTGATGCGTGCTTCCAAACCATTAAGGAAAATATAATATTAATTATCCAGAACCTTTTCCAAAAATAAAAGCAGATTATACATTACAAGAAAAGAAAGCTACAGACCCATCAATACGTTAGATGAACATAAGTGGAAAAGCCTCAACAAAATATTAGCAAATTGATTCCAACAATGTATAAAAAGAAGTATACACCACTACCAAGTGGGACTTATTCAAGATATGCAAGGCTGATTCAATATTTGAAAATCAATCATGTACTCCACTACATCAACGGGCTAAAGAAAAAAATTCATATCATACCAATTGATGCCAAAACATTTTGCAAAACTCAACACCCATTCATGATTTAAGAGAAAAAAAAAAAAACTCTCAGCCAACTAGGAACATTGGCAAAATTTCACAACTTAATAAAGAACATCTACAAAAAACCTATAGCAAACATCACACTTTATGGTGAGAAACTAGATGCTTTCTCCCTTAAATTTGGAACAAGCAAGAATGTCCTTTCTCAGCACCACTATTCAACACTGTACTGGAAGTTCTTGCTGGTTCAATAAGACAAGGAAAAAAAATGTATGTATTGAAAAGGAAGAAATCAAGTTGTCTTTATTACCAGATGACATGATTGTCTAGGTAGAAAACCCCAATGGAGCTACCAAAAAACTCCTGGAAAAAATAAGTGGTAAAGAAAAGTCACAGGACTCAAGGTCAATGGACAAAGTCAATTGCTCTTGTATACCAGTACTGAGTTACTGGAATTGAAAATTTTAAAAACACAGCAGGCTCAAGAATCTCTTTGCATCTTTTAGTTTTAATACTCCATAATGCTACATTTTAAATATCCCAGCACTGTATATTCTACGTGTTTGATTTTTTTGGCATCCCAGAAATCAGATAAAGTTGTCTTATATCCTTTGAGATGCAAATAAATTTGGCTGAAACTCCTTTCCACATATAGGGTTCCCTGCATGCTTCTTGATATCTCTAGGAATTCCAAAGAAGGGGTGTACTAATCTTGACTCTTTGGATTGCATGTGAAAGAAACATAACTCAAACAAAGATCAAATACTACGGGGCTTAGGAAAGGACCTTTGGATTTAGTAAGGGCACTGGTGACCTTGACAAAGTGGTGCAAAAGGCTGAATGAAATCCTCCAAGACTCAGTCTCTTCTCTTTTGTTTTCAGTCTACTCTCACTACCTTAGAAATCTCAGAGATGGAATTGAAGAAAGCCTCATCTCAGGGTTTTAAAACCCTCATCTCAGGGTTTTAAATTCCATCAATAGGTTGATGATTCCCAAATTCATATCTACACCCTGGAATTTTCTCCTGAATTCCAGACCTCCATACCCACTGCCTACTTGATATTCCGTAATAATAATCTATAACCCTATAATCATGTTACCCCCCTTCCAAGTAGCCTACCCAGGATATAGGAAGCAATAGCTTCCTAATTGGTCCATCTGCTTCCACCCTTATGTCCCTCACAATCCATTATCATGCTAGCATCCAGGCAGATCCAGAACTGCAAGAGCAGCTCCTTCCTTCGCTCAGACCCCTGCAGTGGTTCCTCATTTCACTCAGAACAAAGTCTTAATAAAAGCACAAAAGATGATGTAGGGACACCATCCGCCTGCAACCTCTGTTGCTGCCCTGACCTGATCTATTACCTTCTACAAAGTAGTTGCTCACTAACTATTTCTTGGAAGAATGATTCAATGGTTAGGCAGGCAATTAGCAACAGTGCCTACATCACAGAATTGCTGTAAAGACCCAATGAAATAACAGATGCAAACACTTAGAAAAGTGCCTGGTACACAGTGAATACCCAATAAACAGTAACCATGGTGACCTGTATCAGTTCCTCGGACAGGGTTGGGATAATCATAGAGACTCATCATATTTGGCAAAGGTGAGACATCAGCCCCAGGTCCTCCCACACTAGCTTTGTGCTTTTCTCAATGCCAAGTAGCGTATGTAGCTGAAACGCCCTGCCATGTCGTGTTGATTTATCTCTGACACCTCTATATGATCTTGGATAAGCTGCTTTCCTCCTCTGGGCTTCAGTTCCTCCATCTACAAGATGAGCAGTTGGGACTACATTAGCTCCAAGGGTGCTGCTAGTTTTGACCTTAGGTACGTACAACCTGAAAGAAATAAAAACTGGTCTGTGCAATATCTCTATAGAAGATGTCTCCATGCAGAGCCTCGGGGCTGACGGGATGGCTCTAACACAGGAATTTTGTAGGGCTGGGAAGACTCTTCTGGAGGAGTTGGCATTGAATGCAATAGTGCATGTTGCAAAGCATGGTACAGCCTGGTGCTTCTCAATGTAATGTGCACCTGACTCACCTGGGGATCCCAGGTAAGGACTTAGTGTTACCAGGACTTGGCAGCTGAGCCTGAACTGGGAGAGAGGGGGTGTGCTCTAAGCGGCTCCCTGGACTTCTGGACTTCAGAGCCCCTTCTCATAAGGCCCAGGAACTGGACACTCCTCGTAAACCCTGCAGCTCGGGAGCCTACTTCAAGACCAGCGAGGTCCATGCAGCAGACAAGGCTGAGCTGCCTGGTGAGAAGTCATTGCTACATCACTGATCCCACCAGGGCAGGTTGAAGGCAGTTAAAAAGCCCTGTGCCCTGAAAAGATTATGGTTCTCCCCTACATAACGTAACATGAAGTTAGTTCTAATCTGTGAAGTATATGCAAGGATGTCCAACAGTGTTACGATTTTTAATTTAAAGACTACTTCAGTGTTTTTGTGAAATTAACAAACATCAAATTCTTCCCAAAGTGGCTTCATATTTTTCTAAATTTGTTTCTTTTGGTTTTGGTGCCCCTGCTTTGCTGAGGCCCTGTTAAGTTCTAAGTCTTCTATTCAGTCAAAGAGTTTAAAACAGAATCAAAATGTGCACAACGTATCTTAGAATTTAGCGCTCAGAACAGGAGTTCTTGTCAGGATTCTTGGGCCTGGGTGAGTTTCACAGGCTCTATGAAGCTACTGAAATCAGATGCAAAATTCTGAGTTTATTTCTGGGAGAAAATTCTTCAGCTTCCATCAGATTATCGAAGGGTCTATAACATCAAAAAGCCCAGGACCACTGACAGAGATTCACAGAATTGAAGGCACTCCTACAGAGACCTGAGTCTCCCAAAAACTAGTGATAGAAATTAGTGCAACCACTTTGGAAAACTGTCTATCAATAGCTCCTAAAGCTGGGCATACACAGATGTGATGTTTCCACTCCAAGGTTTATAGCCATCAGAAATGTGTACATAGGCACAAAAACAACATGTACAAGAATATCCATAGCAGCTTTATTCATGAAAGCCCACAACTTGAAACTGGCCAAATGCTCATCTATGATGAATGGATTCATGAACTGCAGTATCTCCATGCAATGGAATATCATGCACTAGTGAAAACAAACAATCAGCAATCGCATACATGATATTGATAAATATCAGGCAAAATACTGAGTGAAAGGAGCCAGACACAGAAGTGTATATGATTCCATTCCCATAAAATACAAAAGAGGCAGCACTAGTCCATGTTGTTAGAAGTCAAGGTAGTGGTCACTGAGGGGGAAGGAGGTACAGGGGGCCTTTTGTTTCTTAATCTGGGGGCTGGTTACATGGCTGTGTTCAGTTTGAGAAAATTCATCGAGCTGTGTCCTTACAAAGCTTATATAAGGTGTCCTTACACCTTATATGCACACACTTCAACGCACAGTTGAAAGAGATTGTGATATCTGCGATGAAATCCAAACTCATCAAAATGGCATTTCAGACCTTCCCCAAACTAACCTCAACTTTCAAGCTGAGGGCCTCCCAGCCCGCACTGCCTGGGGATGAAATGAGTTGGCTAAGGGCCTGTCTTCACCCTCTGACTTGGAGCCAGGTGAATGTGAAGAGCCCATCTTCTCCCTCTGACATGCCCAGAGCCTGTCCCCAGAAGGTGCCTGGCCACATCTGCTGGAAAAAATGTGTTGCTAATGTTATCCCTTCTTGAGGACATGGGAAAAGCAGAACCTGGGAGTCCCGGGCTGGCCCCTCCACCCCAGCTGGGAGTCACCGGGCCTTTGACCTCCTCGGATTACAGACAAGGACTCAAATGAAATCACAGCTGGAAAAACACTTTGTGCACCCACTGTAAACCAGCCTCCCGTGTGCGGGATTATTGGTATTGTTATTGTTGTGGCTAATGAGAATAATAATTATTATTATTATAATAAATTAAAACAGCATATTTTGTTCCCCTAACTGTGAAAACTATTTGGAGCCCAAGAGGAATAGCATGCAGATGACTTTCATTTTTTTCCAATTTGGCTTTAGAAAAATTCAGCATGAAGAGATAGATTGGTCTGGGCAGTGGTGTAGACATCACCCCCCAAAAAACAGAGTGGGGGCTGAGGGGAGGGCTGGGATCCCTGCTTGGTTTTCAATCATCCTGCTGCTGCGGGCCCAGAAGCCAGCGCCTGATTTCCAAGGGCTGCAAAACCTGCCCGCTCATTAGCGCAGGCATCCAAGTCTGGCTCCAAGGCTCAGAGTGGACTATTGTTCTCTGCTCTCTGTGCAAGAGGTAGAGGAGACTGGTCATTACTGGGCTCAGAAACTGGCCCTGAGTGGCCTCCGATGGATGGGCAGTAAGCTCGTGGTCCCTGGGGTGCTGGGGTGACTCTTGGCTATTCAAGAGCCATTTGTTTTGGTGATGGACGTCAGTGGGAGGGGACAGGCCTCAGGCTGCCCTGTATGAAGGCCTGGAAGTTGCTTGTCTCAGAAGACAGATCCCAGGCCCTGCTTTCCCTCTTTAATGAGCCAGAGGTGGCTCTGAGTGTGGGGGAAGGGAGGAGGTGATGGGAGGAGAGAGGGACAAATAGGAGGCCCAGACTCAGCCTCAGACCTTGGCACAGGCCAAGAGGCTCAGAATCCAGCAGGTTTACTCAGGCTGCCAGGGCCCCAGTGATGCCGTGAGTCAGATCAGAGCAAGGAGCATTGCACTCAGGCCCAGGCACCAGGAGGGTTTCCTGGGGTCAGCTCAGGGGTGGGACGAGGTTATCAGTGCTAGGAGACAGGGAGGAAAAGAGGGAGGGAAGAAAAGAAGGGAGGAGGAAGAAGAGAGGAGGAAAGGAAGGCAGTGGGGAGGGAAAGAAGGGGGAGAAGAAAAGGAAAGAGCGGAGAGGAGGGATGAAGAGGCTGGACTTTCAGTCTTGTGGACTATATGACTTGAGACAGCTCACTTATTCCCTCTGACCTTCATTTTTTTTTTTTTTCATCTTTAAAATGAGAGCTGGAGTTTACTGAGCCAGATACTGCCCTACATGTTCTATGAATTACCTCATTTAATGCCATAAACTGGATGCCAGTCATTCCTATTGGACAGGGGAGGAAACTAAGGCACAGCAAGGTGAAGTGACGTGCTCAGGGTCTGGCAGTTAGTAACTTACAGGGCTGGGATCCAGCCTGGGCCCAGGCACCCTGGTCCCAGACCCCCCATCTTCACCACCACACCACACCCTCTGTCAGCACAAGGCCGGGGAGCAGCTTCCCGCCTCTGCCCAATTCTCCTCCGCGGTGTTTCTGCCACAGAGCACAAGACCAAGGCCCTCTGCCTGGAGCGCCTTCCTCTGGTGCCCACCCCTCCACCTCCTCCTCTGGGACCCAGCTCACCTGACGTCCCCCCTGCAAAGCCTTCCTTGACATCCCAGGCTCAGCCTTGTGTGCCCACGTGGCCCTTCCTCACCTTCTAACAGTGCCCTCACACTGCAGGATGGTCATTTGCACATCTGGTCCCCCCACTGGATTAGGAGATGCCGGAGCAATGGATCCTGTCTTGGCCTCTTTAATATCCCCAGTACTAGCACAGCAGTGAATTAATGACTACACACCCAAAGTCACAGAGCTAGGATAAGAGCCCCAGGCCTGCAGATGGCCAGTGTCCATCAAGCTGCTCCTCCCTGCCCTCTCCTCTAGAAGCAACAGCAGATTCTAGAAGTGAAAAGGAAGCAGTAGGTCATCGTGTTCAATGCCTCAGGTTTGCAGATGGAGAAACTAAGGCCCAGACAGGGCAAAAGCCATGCCCAAGCCCTCCCGACGGCCTGCCCATCCTTCTGCAATCTTGTGGAGCCAGATCCCGATGCTGCCTGCAGGGGACTAAGGAAGTGCCTGTGTTTGGCTACAGTTGTGTGGTTTTACAGAGGATGCGGCTAGAAGCTGGCCGCTGTGGTCCCCACTCAGAAGGCTCTTTGCCCATGGGTAGCTTCGTATGAGAGTGTTATCAAAGTGTTTGACCTGGACTGAACCAGTGGTCAATTACAATTTCCCATGGTGGGCTGGGCTTACTCAAGGCAGACAGGCTGGTGGGAAAACAACAGTGCATGGGCATGCGATCCAATGACGACACCTATTCGTGCCTGGCATGTGTCCAGGGATCCATTAGCCGTGTTTCTCGCTGGCTCTCCTTCAACTCTGACAATAACTCTGGGAGGTACACATTATTACCCCAGTTTTAAAGATGAGAACAAATACAATTCAGATTGGGTCAGGAAGCTACCTGAAGTTACACAGCTGGTCACTGGATAAGGAGGGATGTAAAACCAGGCCTGTCGATTGCAAACCCATACTCTTCCCACTTGACAGAAATCCCCACATTCTGTAAGAGATACACTGGCCCCCTTCATCTGAGCTTTATAGATCATATTGCCACGAAGAATGCCATGAGCTTCCTTGTACTCTGATAAGGGTCTCTACTCACTGCACAGATGAGAAAACTGAGGCACAAGAGAATGGGAGACAACTCCTTCTGGAGCCAGCAGTCAAAGCTGAGACCCCGACAGGCTGAACAGTGTGCCCCCAACGCTCACCACCCTCTCCTGCCCGCAGCAGTATCAGTAACACGTACCTCCGGTCCATGTAGAACCAAGGCAGTGACCTGCCAAGCCCATTCCTGGGGAATCCTCTCCCCCAGGAACTGTTCGCCAAGGCTTCCCCTTCCTCAGGGCACACAATCTCTGATGGGTCCCTACCTCTGTTCCTTCCCTCACCCTTGCCTCCCAGAAAACAGGGCTCAGAGCTCTGTAACTGTAGCTCCTGTTTGTGTAACTCTTCATAGGTGCAAACCACTTGCACACACATTCTCATTTAACCCTCAGAGAGCCAGGTGACAGAAGCCATAACTCCATTTCACAGTTGAGGCTGCCAAGACCAGAGAGGTTAAGTCATGTGCACAGCTGGGAAGTGATAAGTGAAGCTGGGCTTCTCTAAACCCATTCACATCCTTCTCCCATTTCAATCCACTGCCCTGCCCACCTCTTTGGGGGGTCCTCCCTGGATCATACGGCCCCCTCTGACCTTCCTTCTCAGGGAGAAGAACCATGCCAACATACTACTTCTACCCCACCCTACAGAGTTACCCCTGACGGCAGCCATGGCCCACGAGCCTATGGAATGTGAGCTGCCCTTTCCAAGCAGGGACCTCCCTGAGAGATATGGGTGTTCCCACCACGAGCCCTGGTGCCAGCCCCGTAGCCCACTGTAGGAACGGTGGGCCGGACGTTGGGTACCGTCCCAGACCCTCTGCGCCTTATTGTGCTGAGAACGTCACAGGCTTCACAACAACCTTCCCCTGTTTGGAAAAGAGCCTCTCCTCGGAGTCATCTGTGAACTGGCTCTTCTATCAACCGGGAAAATACTCCTGGCCAGCCACGGCAAGGCACTAGTGGGGGCTGAAGAGGCGTGAACCCCCATCAGAAGCCCTCCCTTCATCTCGGAGGGGCGCAGTGTCAGCTACCACGCTCAGCGATCATTTGTCCAACTGAAAGCCTGTTCACCAAGGCCCAGTAAGGATCTGGATGCCCAGGGGAAAACCCAGCCTGGATGGAGGAAACGCTGTGTCAGAGAGTCACAGAACCAGTAAGCATGGAACGGCAAGTCAGGTGCGAGGTCCCCCGTCAGCATCGCCAAGAGTGCATGCAGTGGAAATATCCAGTCCTCCAGTGCTAGGTAAAGGGAAATGCAGATGAAATGCAGATTCTGTGGACAGTTGGTTTAGGGAAACCCTGAGCTGAATAAAGCTAAACAGGTGACTGCAGAACTTTTCAGAGCCTTTAAAATGCTAATATGCCTCACAGCTCTCCAAGACAAGGATAATGTGCAATATTTTCTGAACGTGCAGTTTTCCAGAAGATTTCAAAAGAACAATGTGGAATTCCCTTTAGAAAACACTATGCTGTGGGTCCTCTGAGGAGGAATAAAGCAGGACTAGCTACATGGGAAGGTGGCCTTTAAAGTCTCTACTTAATTGGTGGTGCTGGGACAGGTGACTAAGAGGAGGTCATACATTACCAAATGGGGGTTTGGTGTTTGCAAAAATGCAGCATTGAAAATGCACAGGCTGCGTTCAGGCAGTAAGGGTTCCTCCGAACATACCCTCCTACAAGCTGGCATCCCCAGAGCAGCCGTACTTGTTATTTGGTTTGCATGCCTGGCTTCCCAGTAAGATTTTACTTGACCAAAGGGTTCTGCGGCAGAAGGGGACATCTGTTGTTTTTCCTGCCCAACATCTATTCTCCCTGCTTCTGGTAATAGAACTTCCATTTTCTTTGGGGAACGCACCCTCTTCTGCTCCCAGCACATGTGGTTCGGGGGTATTCCAAGCCCCAAGCTTCTGGCGCTGCCAGTCAACGTATTACATCGCTTAACACCATCTGACACCCACCTCGGTGATTGGCTTACAGGTGGGCAGATGATCAGTGGTCCAATGAGACCCAAGCCAGGACTTCTGCTGGGATTATTAGGAAAGAGGTTCGCGTATTGCCCAGGTTCCTAAACTGGGAGCTGCTGGAGGCCGTCTCTGCCACCTCTTAGGGAGAGCTTGCCTGAAAATGAAACTATCATAAAGGCAAACAGAGCCTAGAGATGGAGTGAAATGGATTTCTATCAACATCCTATGGGTCCCTGCTCCCAGCCACACCTGAAGTTTGACTGTACCTCTGGGGCCTGGACTTTTTAGTTACAGGCAATAATAAATTACCTTGTTTCTGAAGCCAATTTGAATTAGGATTCTGTCACTTGCAATTCACAGAATTAACAATAGTTGAAACCTGTACAGATTCTTTTGCTATTAAACAAATTATTCTTCATGCATGTTTTTCATTTAGTCATTCAGAAGAAGATATATTAGGCATATATCACGTACATGTAAGCTGTACAGGTAAGGCTGCCATGTACAGCCCTTCAGCTTGTGCACTACACAACTCCTCAAGTGGTTCCCTTTCACATGGCAGCACCCTGAGGTGACACAGTGCAGCAACCTAGGGTCTGCGGGATACAAGAAGATATACATCAGCCCACAACCCAGAAGGGTCCATGTCTCACTCACACCCACTGTCCCTGCCACTCTCTGAATGACAACAATCTTCCTCCTCTCCCTGTGGAATCCTTCCCACTCTTCAAAGCCCAACACGACTGCCACCTCCTCCAAGAAGCCTTGCCCGATTGCCTCACTGATCACAAAGTGGTGACTGTGGAGGAAAACAGAGGGGAGGAAAAGTACATCACGAATGAAGAAATGGCCTGGGAAGCTGAAATCGGAGCCCAGCTAATGCAGCCTATTTTTCTTAGTACTTTCTCACAGCGGGGTGGAGGTAGGAAGAACAGGTTCTGAGCTCTCTCATGGGATGATTTGCATAGTGCCTCCCGACACCCCAGAGCGCTGCCTTGAGTTAGGGAAGGACAGCTGTGCTCTTGTCTACACCTCCAGAGTGACAGGGAGGCCTCTCTGTCACCTGTGCCACCAAAATCCAAGCACTCATCAACTCTGGCGGCAGTGCCTGTACTCGCCACCCAGACAGGAGCTAATTCCCCAGGGCACCAGCCTGCATTCTTCTCATTTCTGCCTGTTTTTCCCATGGTTGGGGGAGGAAGGTGACCTGTTGGGGGCAGAGATGTCACATCTGGCTTGTCATTCTCCCCCAGGTTTCAGGGCAGAGGGACTCCCCCAGTCACCCAACCTGCATTCCCCCTGGGACCCCTCCCTCCCATCCAGGCTCACCAGCTTGCTTCTGGGCAAGACAGAAAACACCATTCCAGTCCCTGGGATTTGTTCCTTTCCTTCCCCCTCCATCGGGACACAGCATGCCTCCAGTCCAGCTCGTGTTCCAGAGCCTTCCAGACTCCCTGATGTCTGCATTTACATGGAATCCAATCTTCCACACCCCCTCCCTCCCAACCCAGTCCTTTCTTCAAACCCCCAACCTAGGTAAACAGCGAATAACCCTCATTAACATTTCGTAGATGTTGTATTATGCTTTTTTCCCTTGTATAAAACATGATACAAAAGACATTCTAAAAAGAAACAAAATGCCCTTCTTGTGTGTTATTTACAGCAGGGCTGCTTCTAATCTAATCATCTTTCTTCTCTCCCCCTCCACCCAATACTCCCCCCTCCCAGGGCACTGCAACTTTGCAGGCGTGTTATTAAAATGAACACGTTGTTTCTGCAGCCCAACTCCCTCCCTTTCAGGCCTGGCATAAATAATTTATCTGAAAGCTGATTTGGTTGGCTACGCTTCTGTAATTGAAGGCCGTCCCCCACAGTTTACTGGCGAGCGCCGGGCCCAGCCACTCAGAGCTCAGGCCCCAGATGGAGCAATTCAAAGGCCCACCGTGGGCCCCTTCAAAGCCTGGGGAGGCCCTGCTCATTGATGCTGGCTCCCGCCCCGCCTCCCTCTGCAGCCCACTCAGCCCCAGCAGCCCTCAATCCGTCAGGAGGTCAGGCTGCCAGGCTCTTCCCCAGCCGAGCATGCTCAGCTGGCCACAGACCGCCCTGCGTCGTGGACTCCCGTGGCCCACAGTGCAGCCCTGACTCCACATCATCCAGCCTGCCGGGCACCCTCGGTGGCCAGCATGTGCCACGAGTGAGCCCTGGGGTGCAGGACAGGCCTGGAGACACTAAGGAGAAGCAAAGGAAAAGCAATCTAGACTTTGAACTCATGGCCTCGAGTCTTAAGTGGGCCCTGCACTGCCAGGCAATGCCCCAGTGTTTCCCTCCTGGCTCATGGAGCATCTCCCCTGCAAACTGCCAGCAACCCCTCCACCCCCTCACTCAGGGGAGGGCTGTGCTGATCTTAGGAACTGGCACACCAGCCTACAGCATCCTGCCCTGTGCCTGCCGGCCTGTGCTCCCAGCTAGGACAACTCCTCCACTTGCCCACCCAGCCCCATCCACCTTGCATTTCTCAAGGACGACATTCCAGCAAGCCTCCCCTCGCTAGCCTGTGTCATCGATTTTCCCCTCTCTCGTTGAATTCCTATCAGGTGGAAAGATGCACGTAGCAAGGTGGTTAAGGTACAGCCACACAGTCATATTGCCCAGGTTCAAATCCCGGCTCTGCCACTAAACTGTCATGTGACCTTAGGCAAGTTACTTAACCTCTCTGTACCTCGGTTTCCTCATCAGCAAATTGATGAGAAGAAATAGTAACTACCTCACGGTGTTGGTGGTGGATTAAATGAGTTAATATGTACGAGGCACTTAAGGCAATGTTCGTCCATAGAAAGTGGTCCATAAATGTTTACCATCCACATTATGTCAAAAATAAAACTGCTCTTTACCCCACCTTCCCCTCCAGCTATCACCCCAACTTTCCTGCTATCCATTCGTAGCAAAACTCCTAGAAAGAGACATCTGTATGCCTGTCCCCAGCTGCGCTCCCCTCATTCCCTCTTGAAGCCACTCTGATCAGGCTTCCCACCTCACTCACAGCTCCAGAGCACTTCTCCTCACATCCTGGTGACCTTCACCTTGCCCAATGAGCCCCAGGCTCACATGCAAGTCCCCTCCGTTCAGACCTGCAGCAGTTACCTGACACGGTGGGGGGGGTCAGTCTCCTCCTCAAACCTCTAAACGTCAGATGCCACAAGGGCTCAGTGCTGTGACTTCACTGCCTGGGTCAGCACTGTCCAGTGGAAATACAGTACAAGCCACAGACACGACTTGAAATTGTCTAGTAGCTACGCTAAAGGAGTAACAAGGAACAGGTGAGATTAATCGTGATAATAGACTTCATCTAATCCAATATAGTCAAAATATTGGCAGTTCCACATGTTAGCAATCTAGTTATTATCAATGAGACAGTTTACATTTTTTGTTCTAAGTCTTCCAAATCTGGTGTGTATGTAACCTTTCAGCACATCTCCATTAGGGTCAACTATGTTTCATGGGCTCAACGGCCAGGTGTGGCTAGGAGTCACCATACTGGACAGTGCAGCCCTAGGGGATCTGCTCCATCCTCATAGCATGAATGCCATTGGTACTACCAGGACTCAGGGATTTTTTTTTCACCAGTCTGGACCTCTCCCTCAAGCTCCAGATTCTTGGATCCACTTGGGTGCCTCAAAGACATTTCAAACACAAAGGATCCCCATAGAACTCTTCGAAAGACTTTTGAACCACCCTGATTCCTCTGGTTCTCTCAAAGCCCACATTCCATCCAAATCCTGTGGGCTCCACCTTAAAAACAGACCCGGAATCTAAGCCTTGATGCCTTCCCTCCTCCTCTCCTTTGTCCAGGCTCCCACCATCGTTCCCAGGTTTACTGCAATAGCCTCCAGCCTCATCCCCCAGCTTTCTTCTCAGCCTGTGGTCCATCCCCCATCCTGAGCCAGAGGATCATTTTAGAGAAGTCAGATGCTGTGCTTCCTCCACCCAGACCCCCAGTGGCTTCCTCAGCTCTCTCAGACCAAGAACCAAAGCCTCGCCTGGCTCCCTCCCCCACCCCTCCCCATTCCTTGGACATGGATGGGCCAGACTCATGCCCAACCCAAGGTCATTGCACCTGTTCTTTTATCTGCCTATAATGCTTTCCTCCCAGACATCTGCAGGGCTTCCTCCCTCCCTGCCTTCATGTTGTTGCTCAAATATCATTTTCATCCAGTGTCCTTCCCTGTCCACACTACAGAAAATTACAAACCCAGCCCCACACAGTATTCCCTACTCCCCTTCTCTGCTTTCTTTTTCTTGATGGCATTTAATACCAGCTTATATACTGGAGGTTTGTTTGTTGTCTCTCCCCCTATTAAAACATAAGCCCAGTGGAGGCAGGTCTATTTTGTCCCTGCTGTTTTCTCTTGCACCAGAAGAGTCACTGGCACATAGAGTGTGCTTGATAAATTTTGTTGAATAAATAAATGAGTGAATGCTTGGAATGGTAAGGGAGGAAGGAAGAGGAGTCAGAGGCCTTTTCACCACTGAAAAAAGATCACAGCTATCTTTGCTCTACCTGTAGGGTGTACCTTCCCCCAAAATGTCTTGGGAGCTCAATCAGCATCTTCAGTAAGATAACCAATGAATACTCCTGCTGAGGTGTCAATCCCTGCCCTGCCCAGTCCACTCCACTGCATGGAATAATGGTGATAATTGTAACCACCAGCACCGAGATGCTTACTGAGGGCTAAGGACTTTCCATGCTTTAACTCATTTGAGTCTTTACAACAATCTCTATCATGACCTAGGCCAGTAGCGGGGAGAATCTGAACCACCCCCCAATCCCATCCTCCCCCAGAGAGAGGGTCCTGGAGTCATCCTGGGCTCCCCAACACTGGCCTTCTGCCCAGTCTTTGTCCTGTTCCTTGGTTTGCAGCCCTTGGACCAGCCACGTAGAGGGAACAGTAAATGTTAGTTCTCCTTGCTCCTCCCCAGCCCTCCCCAGAATCCCATCCAGCTCGCCTGGAACCCCACTTAGTCTTTGCTACTCTTTGCCCTTCCCTGGAGAGCTGATCCTATCCTTGGCCCTCTGACTGCTGTTTGGAATCTTGTTTGAACTTAAGGAAAGCCCCACCCCTCTCAATATCATTTCAGAATCAGGACCCGGTTTCCAATCTCGTGATGATATTCATTACACGTGAAGGTGTGCCACCTACATCTCTCTGCAAGGAGGGATTCTGTTCCAGCAGCTGGGAGTGCAGCCCGCAGCTGTCAGCCCCCTCGGGGCTGCCTGAGCTTCAGAGAGCTGCCTTGCCCAAGGTCACGACCTTTCCAGGATGCCCCGTACCAATGACTGATAGAGGTAAGGTGCAGAAAGCTGGCTGTTTGCGCCCACGCAGATGACTCTGGTGGGCATCTGAGCTCAGATGATTCTGGGACTGTCAGGACTGTCACCAAGCCTGCATCACAGCTCAACTTCTCCCCTGCCCTGGCCTGCCACCTGCTTTCCCTCCCGCAGGAATTTGTGACAAGTACCCTCTGAGATGCATTCCACACAGTAAATCCCTTCTCGGAGACTGCTTCCTGGGGAACCTAACTTACGTCACCCACCCCCCACCAGATCCAATTCACAAATTCTCCTGGACAAAGCAAAGGGGCAGTGGACCTTTCTCCCTGGCCACAACACATGGGCCAGCCAGGCCCTGACACCCACACAGTTGACTCCTGGCTCTGACCCCCTCCTTTTACCAGAGGCCCACATATGCTGAAGGCTTCAGAAGCAATGATCAGTAAAGACTCTTAAAACCTACCACCTTGGCTTTTGTCATTATCAACTAAATTTCAGGGGCCATGATGCCCAAGGCCTATGGACACTGAGGGCCCAGAGATAAGAGGTCCCCTGTCACTGTGCCCCAAGAACAACTGGCCCAAGCCCCAGGCAGCCCCTCTTCCTCCAGCAGAGACTGTTGCTGCCTTTTGCCTTGACAAAGGATATCATCTGACCCACAGAAGTGCAGGAGGCCAGACTGCAGCATGGCCAAGCAGGACCTGGAGACCGCAATGAATTTACATTTCTAACGAGTGCTCCCCTCCTGCTGGAGGAGAAGCTTACACTGGGATTGCCAGTAAAAGGGTCTGCTAAGACCAATCCGAGTGAGTAATTGCATCTGGGAATCTGTCCAGTCTTCTAGACTTTCTCAGGAGACAGCACAGGCTTGTGTTGAAGAAAGAACTAAAGACAGAAGAAGTTAGACAGGGCCCTTGCTGGGCAGATGGTGACTTTCTGCCAGCCTTGCAGTCCACAGAGAGGACTTCCATGAGACCAAAGGGCCATAGTCTAGGGGCAACGGGCAGCTAGGCCAGAGAGGGGAGGCCTCAGTGAGTTAACTCACAGATATTCACTGGCCATCTACCCTGGGCCAGCAGCTGCTCATGGGGGAACTGCTGGGGGGAGTGGGGATAAAGGTACCTCTGCAAAGAGCAGGGCAGGGGGCTGGGATTCCAGAAACCATGGCCAATTCCCAGAGCAGAGCTGAGCACAACCTATAAAACACAAAGAGCAAGAGAGCTGGGGCCGGAATGCTGAGTGAGGCAGGCCTGCTGTTCTTGAAAGCCCAGGCCCCTGGGGACCCTATGCCCAGTGATACAAGGCCCCTGTCACTCAGGACCAAGAACAACTGAATACAAGCCCTGGGCGGCCCCGGACAGGACAGATACTCTGGGCTTTGGCTATCAAACGAGGAGTGACACAGAGTCCCCAGGAGTACTACGGCATCCTTAGGGTGCCACCTTAGGGAATCCCTGTGCGATCTTTCCCCCTCATCCACCCTCTACACATAGTAGCCCATTTTAAAAAATGAAAGCATCCAGTAGGCTATAGGACCCAATTATTGGCTCGATTCATGGACCAGGAACCCCTCAAAAGCAAAGAAGTGTCTCCCCCTTTGTAGCTCCAGCAACTAGCAGGGTTCTCTTGCAGTTGAACAAGCATAGCCGGGCTTGCATTCACCTGCTTGTTCCCGAGTTCTCCTGAGACACAATGTTGGACTGGTGGGCACTCGTATATTCTATGCACAAATGCTGGAATAGCGCTATTTCAAACAGCTTAATGATAGTTGTACATGTGCCCTGAGCAAGGCTGCATGAATAACTAAAATGTCACATGTCTTTGTTTTAGCTGCTATTCTATCAACTCTGCAGGTCTCATAAGCATGAGCCACATGCCAGTTAGAAACTCTGATGGTTAAGTATAAATGTCTTTGTTTCATAAAAATGAAAGAATGAGTTCATTATTACTTAAACTCTCTCTCGAAGAAAAAATCTTTTAAAAACTTAAGATCCATGAGTAGTAGGAGGGAGGGTTGTTAAAGGGGGCCCTTCCTAAAGATTATTTCCTTGCATTTGAATAGAACAAATCCAAGGGCAGAGTTCCCTAGGTCTGAACTGGAATTCCCCTCTGGAGCCCAAACCCCAGAGAGCCCTGGACATCTCTCTAATTGTCAAAGCTGCAGACACAGACACACATCAAGCCTGGAGAAGGGAGGATCTCAAGAGTGATGGTGTCCACAGGGGCTTCTGAGATAAGACAAGGAGTCTTTATGGTTTCCAAAGGGAGGAAGCCCAGCTACAATCTCCCTGGCACCAAGAATTGGAGAGGTCAGTGGTCAAGGGCCCAGGGAGACAGCTGCTCTCTGAAGACCCTTCCCTAATGATCTGTGCCTCAGCTACAAAAAAAATACAACCACAAATCCTGTGTTTCTAACACAGTTCCAATTCCAGGAAATTTCATTCTCTTTAATCAATGAAGGTATATATTTGCACATACATACATGTATGCATTTGATACACATATATGCATATATGTGTGCATATATGGGTACCATCCTCTTTCACCAAGGGAAGTCTATTATATACATACAAATATATACATGCATATACAGGGATATACTTGTACATACAGACACATATATACATGTGTGTGCATAAAATGATTTGAGTTATAGACTTATACCTGTCTTTTCACCAAACAAATAAATAAGTAAACATGAATTGATCCATCGGGAAAATTCAGTTGTCAGGATCCTTGTTCAGCTTTTACTTGGGAAAATACCACTTGTCATTTTGTGGGAGGGGTGTTGTCTAGAGCTGAGAAGAGGGCTGATGTGGGTCACTGGAGGCATGGCAAGGATGAATCAAGGCTGTTCTACTTTCCCCAGGACTCTGCTCTGTTGTCGGGTATGTGTGTGGGTGAGGGTGGGGAGAGGAGGTACGGGTCCCAAGACCTGGGTCCCTCAGGGAACTGTGGCGCTCCAGGAAAAGCCTCAGTCCTGCAAATCACTGCCATGTGGTGCCTGTGGGATCAGACCGCCTGCCTTCTAGGCCCATCTCCTCACTCACTAGCTGTGTACCTGGGTCTCAGTTTCCCCATCTGTCCATTGAGGACAGTCCTACTGACCTCGTGGAATGGTCAGGTGAAGTCAGTGTGAAAATGACCAAAATGCAAGACAATTAGTGGTGATGACCAGATGAAGTCTAGAGGGAGGCACTGACCCACAGAACACAGTTGGTCAACAAAGGACCTACAATTGAAATCTACCCTTGGATTCTCAGAACAGAGCTCTTTTAAATGTACCAGGGATTTCAAAGTGGGATCCACAAATATACCATTAGCGGTTTCTCGGTGGTATGAGAAATTTTTTTAATTTGATGTTTTCATTTCAAAAATGGAACAATGTTAGTGTGACCTTATTGGGGTTGATGTGGATGATCATGTAACCAAATAAAGCCTCGGGAATTCAGAGCTCAAGTTTACATTTGGGTTTACGATCACGTTTTTGCAAAATGAAGGCCAAATAACTTCAAGGGCTGCCGTGCAAACAAAGGTTTAGAGATTGTTCAAACAGAGACAAGTAGAGGGAGGATTGAGTCATCAAACAGTAGAGGGGACGCTGACAGGCCACGTGCAATCAGCTCTGTGTGCTGAAGTGGGCAGAATCATAGTCACCACTTTGCAAGCAGGTGCTGGAGCGAATGCCATCTTAGTTTATAATGACCTGCAAGACAGCACTAGCAGTAAAGGTACACAACTGAAACTGTCTTGCTAAATGGGATATATTTAATATTTTTAAGTTGTCATATTTTCAGGTGCTCTATTAAATTGATGGGCCCACCAAAATCCTAGGTCTGTGGTTAAAAGTTTCTCCACTGTAACATATGAGAAATAAGAATATTGATAAAATTTCTATATTAAAATATTAATAATATTGACAATCACTCTAATGACAGCCCAGCATGTTCAAACATCAAGACAATCTAGTTGATAACAAGCAGAACTTAAAATGGGAAGACATCCTCCTTCTATTATTAAACCCAACATTGGTTATTTTACTCTCAGCAAAACATCATCTGTCACATTAAATTAATGCCATTAATTTGAATTTTAATAGTTTTGTGGTTTTGTTTGCATTAAATCTGTAATTGTGTTTTGGTTTTATAGCTGGGTAAGAGCTAAAAGCATAAGGAATTTATACTTACTTTTATGTTTATATATATTTAACTAACAATATGATCAAAATAATTTTAGTCAACACTGGGGGTCTGTGATAATGTTTTCCCTTTAAAATGCATATATTAGTCAATTTTAAGAATTACTGAGCCTGCACCATAGCACACTGCTAAATGCACAAGAACGATTTAATTTAAAAAGTCATGGGTGAGTGACTTCCCTGGTAGCGCAGTGGTTAGGAATCCACCTGTCAACGCAGGGGACACGGGTTCGAGCCCTGGTCCGGAAAGATCCCACATGCCGTGGAGCAGCTAAGCCTGTGCACCACAACTACTGATCCTGCGCTCTAGAGCCCGTGAGCCAAAACTACTGAGCCTGCGCTCTAGAGCCCATGCGCCACAACTACTGAGCCCACGTGCCACAACTACTGAAGCCCGCGTGCCTAGAGCCCGTGCTCCACAACAAGAGAAGCCACCACAGTGAGAAGCCCACACACTGCAATGAAGAGTAGCCCCCGCTCGCCGCAACCAGAGAAAAGCCCACACACAGCAACGAAGAACCCAATGCAGCCAAAAATGAATGAATCAATCAATAAATTTATTTTAAAAAAAAAAGTCCTGGGTGAGATTGGATTTGGCCCAATGCATTGTGGGACGGGGGTGTGGGGCAAAAATTCCTCAGGAATTTAGACGTGAGCTTTTCAAAGTGCTAAGCAAGTTAGTCCTCATCTCAGATGGCTCAAGGATCCTAATAGGCTACTGATATCTTTTTGGCCTCTTTCTGCTGTTCCTTTCCTAAACAGTTCGGAGCAATTCCATGCAATTTGGTGATCAGCTGTAGAGTGCCCAGAAACTCATAACCTGAATCATATATGACAAACTTTGCATACATGCACTTTGCTGGAGGAGAAGGTCCACAGCACTCGCCAGTGTCAGGTCCACACTTCCAACATCCTTGGAGGTTGGTGACCAACCCCAAACACAGAGGGCAGTGGCTGGGCTCCCCTTGCCTGACTCCACCACAGACCTTTCTTCATTACCCTCCATTCCCACATGAAAGCTGAGGAAACAGAGGTTTGGAAAGGCTGGGTTGCTTACCTGAGACCCAAAGCGGACTAAGTGTGAGCAGGGACTTGAACTTGTGTCCCTATGATTCCAGAGCCTGGGCTCCTAGCCCCTTGGCTTCACTGCCTCCCTCTCTCCCAGTGGCTGTAGGTGAAAGTAGAAAAAAGTAGAGATTGGGGCCCTTGTGCTCAGGAAGGAGCTAATCTCATGCACACACAGTACTTGCTCAACTATGTAAAGGGTGGTAAGAGCAGTCCTTCAGCTGAAACCCCAAAGCCAGGGGCCGATGACAAATACCCCATATTCCAAACAGAAGTTGCCAGAGTCCCGCCCCCATGTTTGTTGAGAAGTGTCTACCATGTTTTCCTCCTCACTTCCTCAGCCCACATACAGCCTATTTAAGGGAAGAAAGGGAACTGGTGTGAGCATGTGAGGGCAATTCTATGTTAGGTAAGGTGCCACGATATTACTGCTCCCCACACCTCCGTAGCTTTCAGCAGGGGCTCTGGAGAACCTCTTGTAGAGATGAGGAGACACAAGTGCATTCCCCAGTTGGAGGCCCACGGCGCTGAGGAAACCCCAGCCCCAGCCCCGGGCACAGATACTTCCCAGAGAGTTTATCACACAGCCCCCCAGGTTGGTGTGGAGGGCACCTCTCTGAGTAGGGACTGAGCCTGTCCTGCTGAGAGCGCCCAGGACAAGAGCTTGTCTGGAGGACGGTAAGGTCAAGGGCAAGCTGCACAGCCTGCAGGCCCCCCTTGGCCTGTGGAATGAGAATGTAAGTTTCTCCAGGACCAAGAGGAGGCTGCAGAAGGTAACCCAGTTCTAACAGTGTGATGGGGACCACCCCAGAGACAGCAGAGGATCACCAAGGGAACACCTGCACCCCACAAAATACCCAGCATTGACAGACACCTTGAAAGCCAGGCAAGAATTTAGGCAGCCCTGACCATCTGAAAAGATAGGGCCCCCTCTCCTCCATTCCCCCCTCATTTTGCCTGGGCCCTGGAGAAACCAGAAGCAGAAAGATGGGTGTAATCGTTTCCTAGAGCTTCCATAAAAAAATACCACAAACTTGGTGGCTTAAAAAAAAAGAAATCAATTGTCTCACAGCTCTGAAGGCTAGAATTACGAGATCAAGGTATCAGCGGGGCTGTGTTCCCTCTGATGGCTCTCAGGGATAATCCTCCCTTGGCTCTACCAGCTTCTGGCGGTGAGTGGCAATCCTTGGTGTTCTTTGGCTTGTAAACACATCACTCCAGTCACACAGTCATCTTCTCCCTGTGTGCCTTCAGGTCATCTTCCCTCTGTGTATATGTTTCTGAGTCCAACTTTCCCCATTTTATAAGGAAACAAGTCATATTGGATTAGGGCCCATCCTAATGACCTCATTTTAACTTGCTTACCTCTGTAAAGACTCCATTTTCAAACAAGGTCACACTTTCAGGGAGTAGTTATTAGGGTTTCAACATATCATTTGGGGGGGCCAGCAGGGCCCATAACAGCAAACAAGGAAGAAGAAAGAAAGAATGGACAACCCATCCCCAGGCCACTGCAGGGCTCCACCCATCCACATGGTCAGGCCTGAGCTGCAGGGAGAAACTATGAGCTGGATGAAGAGGGAGGCTATGCATGGGCTGGGCTGGACCTTTTTAATACGTGAGAGTAAAATCTGTTCTGTGCCTGAAAATGATTGGGATGCTCCAGTATGTGCCTGCCATACCATCAAGGGGATGTAAGGAGATCCAGCCTGGCATGCTGGAAAGCACTGAAGGGAGAAAAATAAAGCCATTTCCTGTTCGTACCCCATCGAGTTCAGCCCATTCAATATATGGTTATATATACAAGAGGCGACTAGGGACCAAGGCAGCACAATATAACACCAAGTGAATTAAATCAAGTGTGGATTAAAAAATGCACAGAGAAAAAATACTAAGATAAGGAAGAAAGACTCGGTGTGGGTCCTTGCAAGAGACAGGTCTGGATGAATCTTCAAAGATGGGGTAGATTCTGCCCAGTGGGCAGAGAGACAGGTGAGGGCAGGACCCGTGTGAGCAGAGGCCCAGGAGCCAACCCCTGTGCCAGAGCTGGAGACGGCCTGGATTCCATCCCAGGAAGGTCTACGACCCTCTTAAAGAACTTTTATGTCCCCCATCCTGGGCGGCGGATGCAGATTTTATGTGTGTCTGCAGCAGGCTAAAACTGTCTTCAAACACAAAATTATAATGATCAGATGTCTGTCTCGGGGATGGGAGCATTTCCTTGAGCTGAAAGAGCACACAGACAGTGCCAGAAGTGGATTATAAATAACCCACTACCACTTCGTTCTTTCCGACCACCGAGTCTCCCGGCCCTGAGTCTCTTTCTCCCACTTGGCAAGAACCCAGATTGATTTTAATTAACAGTTTTGCTTTCTCAGCTGCATGCATCCAGGTTTCTTCGGATCGAAAAGATGTGCTTCTGCCTCCTCTTGTCTCCTGGCTTTCGAGCAAAGCAGAGGCTCTTTGGGGGTCTTAGAATGTTGGAGAGAATAGAAGGGTACCACTCATCCGTTAGGAAGGAGTGTTTAGAGGGAACTACCCTACGAAGAGGAGGCCTGAGGTTTCGCAGAGAGGTTCTCAGCCAGGCGCTCACCTTCATGTCTGAATTCAGTGGGTCACAGGAAATCAATGGCAAGGTGTCTCTAAATGGAGGCTCCCAGGCTAAGCACCCGAATTCTGCTGTGATCAGACCCAAGCCGGAAGAACTGATCTAGCCTCTTTTTTCAACCCGATGTCTGTTCTCCCTTTTAAGCCTGCTAGGCAGATTGAGCCAAATGGGCTATGTCCTTTTCACACCCACTGTCCTTGAAGGCCCCGCCCTCTACAGTTGGCTCTAGCTTTTCTGCAAGACCCTTCTCCCACCCAGGTCCCCACCTCCAACTCTAAGCCTCCCTCCAAGCCCAGGACTCACACAGCCAGAAGCTGCCTCCCTGGACCCAAGACCCCATCTCCTGTGCAGACCCAGCATCTTTATCTGTTGTCCTTCCTAGGGAGTCTTTTCTACTGGCCATCAGAGCCTTGTTTCCCAAAAGGGTACTGCTGCAGACACAGAATGCCCTTTGCATTGCAGAGGGGAGGGGGCAGTTAGGAGAAAGTGAAGTAGAGAACCCAGATTCTACAGCCCCCTCGGGAGAGTAACAAAGCACAATGCATATTGAAGCCTCTAAAGATTCTTGCATAGGAAACACACTTAACCCCATTTGAGTCAGTATTTCCCAGGCTCTTTTTTTTTTTTTTTAATTTATTAATTTATTTATTTTTGGCTGCATTGGGTCTTCACTGCTGGGCGCTGGCTTTCTCTAGTTGAGGCGAGCGGGGGCTCCTCTTGTTGCAGAGCACAGGCTCTAGGCACATGGGCTTCAGTAGTTGTGGCACACGGGCTCAGTAGATGTGGCTCGCGGGCTCTAGAGCGCAGGCTCAGTAGTTGTGGCGCACGGGCTTAGTTGCTCCACGGCATGTGGGATCTTCCTGGACCAGGGATCGAACCTGTGTCCCCTGCATCGGCAGGCAGACTCTTAACCACTGCACCACCAGGGAAGTCCCTTCCCAGGCTCTCTGATCATGGAAACCTTTGTTCCCATAACGTCTACCAAAGGCCCCCAGGTGTGGCATGTGGTATGTCATGGACTCCACTTTCAGAAGAGCCACATGAGGGTCTGTGGTACAGCACAGCCCACCCTCCCCTGGCAGGTCCCTGAAGGCAGTGGGGTCCAGGGATATGAATCCATGCCCCGTGTCTGATCGGCCTTTCTCCTGACACCATGCCCTGCACCCATGCAGCAAGCGGACACAGGGAGATGTTAGCTTGGGTGCTGAGGTAGAAAGAAGGCACGGGCTCCCCTTTTGCCTTTTAAGCCCACTCCGCAGTACCTTGTCATGTGTCCCCTTCTCTTCTCCACAATCAGAAGGACACTGAACTTCGCCAAAAGGTGGCCAGTTTTTAGTAAGCACATAAAACCTCTCAGATGATGAGGTGTAGTGGGAAAACCATGGGCTCTGGGACCAGACAGACCAGACCCTGCTCTTCTCATTTGGACAAATTACTTCACCCCTCTGAGCCTCAGTTTCCTGATCTGTAAAAGAACCACTGTCACACCAGCTGCACCAGGTCAGCATGAGGTCTACCAAGATACTCTACAGGTGGGAATGGGCACCAAGTCTGGCACAGGGGGGAGGTGGGGCCCACAACATGCTGTGATTCTGGATCCTGTCTGCTGGCAGACTCCCTTTTGCTGACACACAGGGTGTACATTTGGGTCTTCAATACTCCCCTTAGAGTCTCACTTAAATTAGTAACAGATTTGGTGGCTCCAGAGCTGATTTGGGGCCCTGGTGACGTTGTGGGGAGCTCCTTCTGTTTGCCAGGCCCGCTGGAATGGAACAGATCAGAGGTGCCATGGGAGCACATCTGAGCCCTGGATGAGGGGGCCATGGCCCTGGGATGCAGATCTGGAGAAGACGTTGGTTCGGCAGCTCTGTCTCCATGGGTCCGGCATGGTTCCTCCCTCGAGCCTCTGCCTCTGTCTACATACACAGTGTTCTCCAGGTAGAAGCTCTTTCACCTAAGCCCTGGAGGTCTGTCTAACTGCTTCGGGGAGAGGATGGAGCTGGAGGAAACAGAGACGGGACATCTCTTTCTAGTGTGGAACTCCAGAGAGCCATCCCATCAGAAACCAGGAAGACTAATGGTCTCTGATAAAGGCAGTGGAGGATACACAGTGAATCAGAGCCAGAGTTCCCAGGTCCCATGTCTGGGTCTCCCTGGACACAGAGGGGAAGGGGAAACTGTAGCGAGTGATATCAAAAGAGTCGTCACTAGGTCCCAGAGAGATGAGCCCTACACACCCCCATTCCCCCACCAGGAAGGCAGCAAGATTCCCACATCGATTCATGGGATCAAGAAGACGAAAGCCTGGGCCCCATGGCCAGAAAGACCTGGGGAGGAGGAAAGGTTCTGGAAAATAAATGGCTATAGGATATGTCTAGGCAGATGGGGCGTCAGGCAGCCTCACAGGCTTTCATGCCCCAGTGGATATCAGAAAGAGCACAATGGTTCTGTGAGTGCCCAAGCCTGGTGAGAAAGCGGCAGAGGACACGGCCAGGCTGCAGGCGGCTTACAGACCACGCAGCCACACCTTAGCACCCCCTACAGCGAACACACCTGAGGCCCCGTTGCCTGAAGGACATGTCCAGGAAGCCAGGTGTCCCACCCACCCCATCACCTTCATAGGCTCCCAGGACTCACACATCCCAAGGAAGGAAAGGGCCGCAAATGCACAGGGCCCTGTGTGTATCCCCTTGGTGGAATGGGAACCAGACACAGAAATTGAATTGTTACAGGAAATCTGAGGAAATTCCATTTCTGGCACACCTGAGCATTTGACTGACGTTCCCAGCCACTGAACCTGCTCCGGTTTCAGAACCATCCCCCCATGACCATCAAAGACACACAGATCCAGAAGGGGATGGGCCGGGGGCTAGCTGGGAGCACGGAGCACTCTCTCCAACACTATCTACCTCCTGGGGGCCTGGAGAAGAGCAGCGGCCAGTTTCTTCAGGGCCTTGCACTGCAGCCTCACTCCAGCTTCTGACTCCCTGAGCCTTGGGTCACAGGTCCTTGGTGTTGTGGATGAAACGAGATGCTGTGTAATGTTAAGTCCTTAGTACTGTGCCTGGTGCAGATTAAGAGGCCCTTGGTCAGCGGTGCCTATCGTTCTTATGATCACAGAAGATACCCCTGTGCCTCTCCCTCTCCTTGGCATCTTGCTCACCTCCCCACCCCACCCTCCGAAAATGGGCCACCACTAGTCGGTTCAATTTGTGCTTGGTGGGTGATTGCTAACGTTTCTCTTCTCTCCTGGCTGTCGTTTTCCACTGAGGACAAGTCATGGCCATCACAGCCCCCATCCACAGCACCTGTCGGCAGGGAGGGAGAGGGGACCTGAGCGGATGTGGAAGCGAGCCCCAGCTGGCCCATTTGGGGGCAGAACCGGTCGCCTCTGGTCCCTCACTGTCACCTGTTGGAGGATGGGACCTGGAAGGACCCCCGGATAGAAGGGCGCTCACACTGGTTCTACAGATGGGAAGGCAGCCAGGAGGACGCAGGGCGTGTCCCTGGCCACACTCGGGGCAAAAGCAGAGCCCGGGCTGGAAGCCAGAGCTGCAGGCCCAGCCCACCGCCTTTCACCCGGGCTCACGGAGGAGAAGGAGGGAAGGACTGCTGACGCCTCACATCTAATGACGGCATCACTCACTTCCTTGGATCGGGTCCCAAAGGGGTGGTCTTGGGAAGTCAGCAGGTGGCAAAGCAGCCAGCTAATCCCCCCGCCTGCCCTCCAGAGACCAGCTCTGAGCTAATGGGCTCAAGTCTGCCTCCTTCCCCATGCCCTGCCAAGCAACAGCCCAGACCCTGCAGCTGCCTGGCAGCTTGTACGACCCGGAGGCCCCATCAGTGGGCAGGTGGGAGAGACACTGTCCCCACCTGCTCTGCAGGCCCTGCCATGGAAATTCCACCTGGGAGGGATGTCACCTGTTTTCATTAACAATGCCAGTGGGCCTGCCCTATGCCAGGCACGGAAGGGCTAAGAGGGAAGGAGAGGGGGTCCTGATTGGGAGACCCCCACCGGGAGCCCCCGTTTCTGTAGATGGCTGCACCTCCGCCACGCCCTTTCTCATTCTCCTCTTTGCTTTCCCATCCTGTCCCCACACTGGTCCTAACCATCTGACTGCTGCAGTATCCTGCAGCCATCTGCACACTCAGGGCCACAGTATCTTGTGCCTGCAGGCGAGAGCCCACCTCGCCCTCCTCTCTACTCATCCTGGCCCGCACACACCTTCCTTTGCAGGGTGGCCAGAAGTCTGACATCCAGGTGATGTCTCCCCTTACACGATCATAGGCACTCCAAGGAGCCCTAGCCACCAACCTCTGTGGCAGCGATGGAGCCCAGATCAGCTTATTCCAGACCTGAGGGAGGCCACATTCTCCTCCAACCCTCTGCTCCATTCTCCACCCCCAAAGGGTGTTACTAATTTGGTTTTAGCGCATCAAGCTCATGGCTCTGGCCTTCACCTCCTCCCTCTAATAGTTTTGCTGCCTGTGATAGATCATGCTCAGGCCTCCTGTGAGCTTGAGGATCCAGTAAGAGGTAGGATGCAGAAGAGCGTAACTACAGGGCAACAAGGCATTGCCTTACAGGTGATAGGTAGACCTTGGACCACTGATATCAGCCTAAGGTATAAACGGCAGTGACACGCAAGGGAGCACCAACAACAGTGAGAAGGAGTCAAGTACAACCAGACTCAACAACCTAGAGACATCTCACAATATTGAGACAGAAGCCAGACACAAAGGAGCACCGCGATCCCTGGGATGCTGGCCGCAATCTGTTTCCGTTCTGTTTCGCGTTCTGGATCTCAGTACCGGTTACGCGGGTGCATTCACTCTGTGAAATTCCATCAAGGTGGACATTTGCTATTCATGACCTGTTCTGGAAGTATACTGTACTTGAGTAATAAGTCTATAGAAAAGGCAGTGAACCTGCATTTCTGGGCTCCTAGGGCCTGGCAGATCTCCTACTTCGTGCAGGATGTGCTGAGTTCTGTACTTTGGGCACCCTTCCAAAGTAAGGATGCACAGGGACCCATGCTCACCTCTGCAGCCTGCTCTGGGTCCAGCCTCGGCACTGCTTGCTTGCTGTTCAGCAGCAAACCCAGGTGAGAGCATCCAGGAACAGAGTCCAAGTGATTCTCACCAATCTTTTCATCTAGACCCGGCAGCCTGGCTTAGATCACCAGTAGGCCAACCTCAAAATCTCAAAGGCAGGACCGTTTCCTGTGTATGAGGACAAAAGTCATGCCACTCAGCTCCCCTCTAACTATCAAACCAATTAACTATATTAATCACTCAGTATCTCATGCCCACTCTTGTATAAAATACGATCTGTCCAAACTCCTTCCCTATTACAGGTGGGGAAACTAAGGCAAAGAGGGAGGAAGGAGCTTGCCCAAGGTCATCCTGTAGCTCTTCTGCAGGCATGTCCAGGGTCCTCGTCAAGGGCTCAGACTGGGTCTCTCACCCCAGCAGCCACCACGTGCCCCGCATATGATTGCCCTTCAGTGATTGGGAGTGGGGTTAGTTAGAGGCTTCCTTCTTTTAAAAGAAGACTTCTTAGAGGGCGAGGCTTAAGCCACAAAGGGAACCTCACTGGGTGGATTCCAGGCATCGGGGAGATAGTGGTGGGGAAAGGGCATTTCCGGGGCATCTAAGGGGGCCCACAGCAGGCTGGCAGCCTTCATCCCTCCCTGCAAGAAGCAGGCACAGACATGATCAGCCCCAGACTATGATTTGCAAGGTTGTTCAACACTGCAGGCTGCTGTCCGAGGGAAGGAAAGGCAGTCCCTCCCCAGCCTGTGCTCCAGGCCCCAGTGGCCCTGGAGAGGACGCTCCTGCAGCAACCACCCAGCGGCTGCTCGGTGCAATTCTTGGGATAAATGTAGCCTGACTGGAGGTGGTGAGGGGAAGAAAAGGAGAGAAACTTTGCTTGCTGCCCTTCCAAAGCAAATGAGGACCAATGCCCTCCCTCCTCTGCTTCTCCATTCTCACTTCTGCTCATCCATTCACCCCTCACCCACTCTTAGCTCCATCCTTTAGGCCACACTCATCCATTATTAGTCCTTCATTCACTCGTTCATTCACTCCTTCATTTCTCCTTTCACTCCTTGATCGCCCTCTCCTCATTCTCCCCTCCCTTCCTTCAATCGTGCCCTTGACCCATCTCTTCTTCCCATTCCTCTTCTTCATATCCTATGATGGGCATTACTACATTCAGATATGCCCAGCTCTCCCACTTCCAGACAGGCAGTGGACTTTCACTTGCTGGGTCCTTTATGGTAGATGATCAGCTCTGGCCGATGGGTTACCAGGGGAGTTGACAGGCATCTCCTCTGAACTAGAGCCTTCAGTTGCCAGTGGAAGGCCCCCCTGGCCCAGGGTATCTTTTTAACTCTGTCCCAGTGACCAACGACACTCCAGACAGTGGCTTCTCCAAAGAGCCTGGGTTCAGAGTGTGGAGTGCATGGATACTTGCTAGTATCCATGTCTGGGATACTAGAACTGGGCCATTCCTGCCCAATGTGGGATTCCACTGATGGGCACCTTGGGGTTTGGGGCTCCCCATCAGCCTGCTCCAGACTTTCTTGGTCCTGCCCCGTAGTCAGGCTCTTCCTGCCCAATCTTTCCTTACCTCTCCTTTCACAGGTCTCAGACCTGCATCATAGTTGCCGGTTCTCTCCGCCTTCTCCTGCCCCCTCCACCTTCATCTTCCATAGGCATGACCCTCAGTAAAGTCCTATCCAGTCCCATCCTGGAGTTCCAACCGAAACAGGCACCCAAGCTCACAAAGGACACGCAGCGCAAGCGAGAACTAACCCTCACTCTTTGTCACTGCGGCATGATGTAGTCTTACTCACTCCTCGTTCTCTCCTCCAGCCACTCAGCCTACACTCCTCAGCTGGCGTTTCCCAGCTCCACCCAACCCCCCGCCCCCTCCCCGTTCACTGACTCCCCTCTCACATCCACATGCATCTTTCATGGGTGCAGCTCTGGCTCTTGGTGTGGAGGCTCCAGTGGTAGCCCAGGTTCCGGATAAATGTGAGCCCTCTGTCTGCCCCACTCCCAGCCCTTTCTAACGTCTATGGGACACTGTCAGGGTGAAGCCAGTGCTTGACTCCACTGAGTGGAGCACAGGACATCAATCCTCCTAGACATAACCACCCATGAGAAAACTTAAACCATGTCAACCCCATCCCAAGCAGCGAAGGGACCTTGCTTCATGTTGGAGATGGAGCAAGCAGATGTCGGCGCAGACAGCTGAGCCGAGATTTGGAAATGCGACACAGCAGCAATTACTGCCATTAAATCATCCCCTCATTCCCCGACCCCTTCCTCCCTCCAAGTGATAGATATCTATGGCCCCGCCACACACATCACAGGCTCTGTGCCCTTCATCAGCCTGTGAGGTTGAGTTTTTGTAGGGTGAGTATTTGGGAATCCAGCCACCTTTCCAAGGCCCTTGGGACCTGGATCCCCTCTTTTTTGCCACCCTTTCCTGGGGGTGATAACTGGGGTCAGGGGATCAAACAGATGAGTGACTACTGACCCTTCTTGCCCTGATCCATCCTCCAGATGCCTCCAGAGCATTCCCCTAAAGATCCATTCATATCCCATTAAGCACCCTAAAGAGCTCCCCTCACCTTAAGCAGTTCCCCTCCCCGAACTGCTTAGAAGGATGGTTCACAGACCTCCTCCTGCCGGCTCCCCTCCTGCCCCTTCCCCTGCACACACTATGCGTGTCCCATCGCCCCGGCCCCCTCCCTTTGCTGAAGGAACATGGATTTGGTGGACCTCTGCCCTTCTGACTTTGCTCCTTCCTTCCCTCTGCCTGAAGTATCTTTCCCACTGCTTCTCCACCTGGCACAGTCCACGTTGTTCCTAAGGACACCATTGAAGGATGAGCTTCTTTGTGACCCTTGACTCAGCTGCCCTGAAGCGAGTGCACTGGTCTGGCCCCTGTCGGGTGTGGTTAAGTGCTGGAACAATCCCTTGCTTCCCCGCCTGGCTCCCTCCTAGACATCAACGTTGAGAAAGAGCTCTGGACTTGCTATCAACTTGGCTTGGTGTTGCATCACAGTCCTATGACCTTGAGAAAGTTACCCCACCTCTTTTGAGTCTCTATTTTTCCATCTCTAAGGTGAAAATAATGACACTAACAACCTCATAGAGTGGTTGTGAAGACTGAGAAAGATAAATAGTATATACGATCCTGTTTTAGTTCTATGTTTAAGTATGCATAACTGTAGTCACAGGAAATGGTCTGGAAGAGTATATACCATAACACGAAACTTGGTTGTCTCTGGGTGGATGAGATTTATGAGGATCATTTCTGCCTTTGTTTTCCTTAGCTGAGTCTTCTGTACATATTTTTAAGATAATAAGTATGAACTGCTTTCATAACGAGAAAAATATAAAAGAAATATGTTTCAGGGGGTAAAATTAGTAAGTGAACGTGCCTGGCTTGCAGCAGGTTACCTGCCTGCAGGAAGGCTGTGGGCTCATCTTCCTGTCTTTGACCCTCAGCACCTCCGTTAGTGGCTGGTACCTAGTGGGCACTGATGAACTCATCTGGTCCACCTCCCTCATTTAGACGATGGGGAGTCTGAGGTCCAGAGAAAGAAGAGATTCACCCAAAGCCACGTGTGAAATGAGTCTCTGAGGAGGGGCTGAACCCCAGACCTTAAGTCCCCCAGCCTAGGCTCTTCTTCCACTGACAGAAACCAAGCTGAGGGGGTTGACTGATAGAAGCCCATTAGCCCCTTTCCTCCTGCACCACCTGCTCTCCGGTTGAGTCATCAGGCCCCGTCTGGCCAAGGTTGGGCTGATTCTAGCTCTGGAATGATAACAGCCTATGTCCTAAATCTGACGGCAAGATCATAAGACCCACCAAGGTGTTGGAGCACATCCATGGGGGCAAAATCACTGAGACATGCCGAGGCTCGTGTCAGGATTGGAGACCCCAGAGGAGGCAAAGCCACCACACCACAGGGCAGGACAAAAGGGAATCTAACTCAGAGATCCAGCCTTGCCTTGTCCTGCCCCCATTGCTACCTCCCCTTCCCCTCCTCCTCCTCCCCCCTTCCTCCTCCTCCTCTCCCTTCTCCACTTCCTCCTCCTCTCCCTCCTCTTCCTCCTCCTCCTCCTTCTCTTTCTCCTCTTCTTCATTTTTAGATTAACTTCAGGAAGACCCACTTAAAATGAAGGCCAATTTTACAAAGTTCACATAAATACCCACACTTGAAAGTAGCACTTAATTTTCAAGGGCAGCAGAATAGCTCTCCGGTGACACTGAAACAGGAGTGGCTGGGCGCTCTCGCCCTGAGTCTCTAATTCCCCTTTCATGATAAAATCCTAGTAAAACATCAAGGATTCCCAGCATTCGGGAGACTAAGACCTGCTTGGATCTGCTACTTTTTCAATCCTAAGGAAATGGAGCCATTTTAATATCAAGACCCCCATTCTGGTCTACCCCATATAGTTGAAGGTGGCTGAGATGGGGTGGAGAGCGCTGGAGCTGGTGGGGAAGAGTTCTCTAATATCTGGGTCTTGCTGTGGAAGAGGAAGCCCACATATGTGGATATTATACATACATGATCATCTCCCAATAATCCCAGAATTCCAATACTGCCCACCTTGAATGTAGTTGGATCAAACCCTGGCATCCAAAGGTAGAGGAAGCATCAGTGTCCACTCTATAGCACTAGTGCCCTTTGTATTCCTTCTAGCAGCTTAAACCTGCCCAGAGCCCAGCACTGGACAGCACCAGTACCACAGCTCTGCAGAGGGAACAGAGGACTAGGAAGGGCTCCACGTGAGAGCAGGTGTCTCTTAAGCAGGGCATGTTCCATTTAGAGCCCTTCTCTTTTTGAAAGAGAGTGAGAGTGAGGAAAGAAAGGAGGGAGGGAGGGAAGAAGGAGGGAGGGAGGAAGGGAGGGAGGGAGGGAAGGAAGACAGGCAGTTGCAAGGAAAAGAGCATGAACTCAAGTGAGAAGATTGTTAAGGACTGAATCGTGTCCCCCCAAGTTTATAGTTGAAGTCCTAATCCCCAGTACTTCATAACAGACTGTATTTGTACATAGGATATTTAAAGAGGTAAGTTAGTTAAAATGTGGTCATTAGGGTGGGCCCTAATCCTAACCAGTATAACTGATGCCCTTTCAAGAAGAGATGATTAGGACAGAGACTGGTACAGAGGGAAGACCATGTGAAAACACAGGGAGAAGGCAGACACCTGCAAGACAAGGAGAGGGGCATCAGAAGAACCCACCCTGCCCACACCTTGATCTCAGACTTCCAGCTTCCAGAACTGGGAGAAAATAAGTTTCTGTTATTTAAGCCACTCAGTCAGTGGTATCTGTTATGGCAGCCCTAGCAACTAAGCAAGATCTGAAGACCACTATCACTTACCCAGGAACACACCATGACGTCATCATAACTTTGGTGGGCATTTTTTCTCTTCATGGGCCCCTTCATATATGTATATATATAAATATTAATTATAATACTGATTATATACTTATATATAATTAATATTAATGTATTAATAATAAATATTGCTATTATATCATTATTTTGCAATGCATTGCTATAAAGATTTCATATATTAATACGATATACTGAAAGATTTTCTTCAGCCTAAAAGTTTTTCTTTTCTTCTGATTTTAAAAGAAATTTAAGCATTTTTGTGAGCACCTGAGAGTACCATGGGCCCCAAGCACCGTGCCCACTTGCCTGTTGGAGCAGTGGTCCTGCACAGCCCTCTTTGAAGCGCCTGGTGCTAAATCCATACCACTGGCTGGGCTGAGGCCCAGCTCGGGCAGCTAGGAGGAGAGAGGGCTGAGCTCTTGCGCGAAGGTGGCCCAGTGCGGGTGGCCGGAGCCGGGCCTGTGCCTCGGCAGAGCGCACAGAACACGTTCCACCTCCCAGGCAGGCTGCCTGCCTCCTGGTTCCTCGCCAGTGAGCTGACCCAGAGTTAGAGAAGCACACTTTGTGTGGCTCCTGGCCGCATCGTTGACTGTTTCCAGGACTTTTTCTCCCGGGTCACAGCAGGCAAAGCCAACAGGGAGAATGAACCGCTGCCTCTCGGCAGGCTGCCCTTGCACTCCCCAACCCTGACCCAGCCCCTCCTGCTCCGGTCCAGTTCTCCCTCCAATGATCCCAGAGCAGTGTTGGGAGGAGAGGTCCCAGTCCCCTCCTCTGCAAAATGCACGGCTGGACAACATCAGTGGTTTTAGACTTTTTTTCCTGCCACAAAGCCTTTTCTCCCAGTGAATTCCTATGTGGGAACCCAGTGGATAAAAAGAGTAAATAGAGAGCTGTCCTGGTTGAATCAGGGGCACACTCCCTAAGGGGCTCCCTCAGAACCCCAAAGGCCCTAAGGGACACTTTTTGAAAACCACTGCGCTGGATAATCTCTGGGCCCCAGAGTGGGGAGGGAATGGCCTAAGTCTCACACCTAGTGGCTAGCAGAGTCCTCCTACTTCTGGGCCAGGGAGACCAAGGCTGCAGCAGGAGTGGGAACAGGAGGCCAAGGTAAGTTGATAGGGGTGGGGCCCCAGAGGGCTGAGCAGGGGAACTAGAGCGAGGGTGGGACCTTGTTCTGGGGAGTCCAGAGGGTCTGAGCCTCTGTACACAGTGGTCATGGGTACAGTGGTCATGGACACAGACGTCACAGACATAGCAGTCACTGGCACAACAGTCATGGACACAGTGGTCATGGGTACAGGGGTCACTGACACAGTGGTTATGGACAGAGCAGTCATGGACACTGGGTTCATGGTCACTGCAGTCAAGAGCACAGGGGTCATGGGACAGCAGTCATGGACACAGTGGTCATGCACACAGCAGTCATGGCCACAGTGGTCATGGGCACAGTTTTCGTGCACACAGCAGTCACGGACGCAGAAGTCATGCACACAGAGGTCAGGGGCACAGCGGTCTTGCAAACAGCGGTCGTGGGCACTGCACTCACTCATGCACACTGCAGTCATGCACACGGCAGTCATGCATAGCCCACAGGGGCACTTCTGCAGAATCCATTAGCAGACTGGCGGCAAGTCCCCACCCCTCCTTGGGAGATTTCTGGCAAGCTAATCCCCACATAGCTGGGACGTTAAATCATTGCTTCTTCGGCCTGTGGGCTGGCCAGGTACATCTGGCTTCATTTAGTCTCCCCCATCGAACAGAAACACATGTGGGTCCTGGCGCGCCTCTGAGGGGAGTCTGTGTGTCAGGGCTCCCGGGGTAGGCGGGGCGGTGGAGCTATGAGGAGGGATCCAAGGCATCCCTTTCAAAAGTGTGGGTTTTGGCACACAAGTGTCCTGCCAGATGTTAATTAGGTACTATGGAAAAAAGGTTTCCTCGGTCAAGTAAATTTGGCAAACTCTGCATTGAACAAAAGTAAGCAGAGAATTGTGGGATTTCTCAGAGACTTTGATAGGTGACCCTAAGCAGAGGAGAGAAAGTACAGTGTTTCCCAAGCATCTTCTGCTGGGGTATCAGGTAGGATGCTTTCTGGCTGCAGATAATAGGAAATCCAGTTCTAAACAGGTTAAACTCTCCGGGAAGGTATTCGTTCGTGCAACAGGAAATCCGAGGCAGGCATCAAACAATATCCCCAAAGCCAGAGCCCCTGCATCTTCCCCCTCCGTCACCCTCAGAGCGTTCTCCTTGGGGTGGTTACCCTCACGGGACCAAGATGGCAGCTGCAAGTCCAGAACTCCCACCGCGTGGACACTATAGCCACCAGCAGTAGAGGGAGATGTCTCCTTCCCAAATGTGTTTATGAGTGAGGTAAGCCTTTCCCACAAACCTCCCAAGACCTTCCTTCCCGTTTCATTGGCCAGAGTCGTGACACATGCTCCTGCCCAAACCAATGGCTGATTGCTTTAGAGCCATCGTTCCCAAACTGTGGGCTGAGGCACCCCAGACCACCACAAAAAACTCAGGGGTGCTGCAGGATATTTAAAATTTTCAAGGGAAACACAGCAATACTGGCCACCACGTGAGCTACTAGTTCACGTTACTTCATAGTTTCCACGTTAGCTCACGCTGCATTCCTCCGATGATACTATAGCCTTGAGAAGCAGTTTTTGGTGGTTGCTGTGATAAAAATCAAGCCCTTTATGAAAACCAATGTGGAACGGAAAATGGTGGTGATGTCCAATCCAAATCCAAAGTTTGAGACGTTGTGCAGTGCCCAACAGGTGCACCCATCCCCTTAGCACATAACTGTAGTTTAAAAAATAAATTTAAATGATTACTTTTTCTTTCCATTCATGTACTTTGTTTTTTCAGTTGGCTAATAAGTTGTTCCAGCATAAATATTAAGTTGTTTGAGCCTAGCTAAGCAGGCACACTGTGAAAAAAAAATCACCGAGACAAAGGACCAATGAACAAAGTTTGGGAACTTACAGCTTAAACTTATCATGGTTTATTCCTTGTGACGGGGCTGGGGCTCAAACCTGCCTCACCTGAAACCCATGAAAGGTTTATATCCACGCAAACCCTCATAAAGAAAGAGGAGGGGTATGTGTTAGGAATGCAACCGCCAAGGGCTACTAAGCTAGGGCATTGTTCCTGCCCCGTGCAGGGAACTGGTGTTCAGCAGAGCACACTTTCAGAATTGCTGATCCAAGCAAGCAACTCTGTTCTGTAGGTTTCTCTCTTCCCTCCGCAATGTCACTCCTGGGACTTGGTGTTCCCCGCCACCCCAAGAATGCCTGTGACGTGTTGGGAGCTCCAGGGGCAGCTGACTGCAGCAATTCTCATCCCTCCATCCTTCAGCCTCACCAGCTCTGCTCTAGCCTCCTTAATCCTTCCCTCCATCCACCAGAGGCAGACTGAGACCTCACAGCCCCCCAGACATGCTCAAACACCAGCTCCCATCTTCCCTCCAGGCCTGGACCGGACCCCTGTGCTCTGACAGAGGCTACACACCAGCCTGTGCTGCCCACACTCCTGCCTGAGCTTGCAAAGTGTGGGGTACCCACGGTGGCTCCCCTTGGCCTCCTCCTATGTCAGATCGAGCCTGAGCACATTTGAGCATCCACTACTGGCCAGGCCCGGCTCAGCCCTCATATCTGGCCCCAATACTTCTCCACCGCATCCCTCCCCACCCCCAGTGCACACCAGCTGCTGGCCTCGTTCCTGCCCCAGGATCTTGACACTTGCAATTTCCACAACCTGGGATGCACTATACATCCCTGCCTCCCTCTCATCCCAAAATGACTCCTAACCTACCCAGGAAATTCGCTTGTGTTCACATTGCTCTGTTATATCATAACCTCAGTGTGAAGGGATCCTCTTTATTCCTTTTTTGCTTGTCTTTTGGCTGCCTGCTCTACTAGAGAGGGAGCCTCGTGAGGATGGATCCCCGATCTAGATCACACCAGTTCCCCTTTCTGGAGCAGCACCTGGCACTAGATGATACCTCTCCAATCTCTGTTCGATGAATGTCTGATGCACACAACAGCCCTAGGAGGTCAGAGTCATGCTCCCATTTCACAGATGAGGCAGGTAAAGCCCAGGAAGTAAAGCCACATGAGCCACGCCACAGCCTAGACAGGCGAAGCTGGGTCTCTTCCTCCTCTCCCAGGTAATCTGGGAGCCCCCTCTCCGCTGTCCAGTTGACCCCAGTGCCTGTGGTCACTTTTATAGGGAAATGCAGAGGACAGGCCAAGGGGGCAAAACATTCTGGACTCCTACAGCCATCTGTAGGCCAAGTGCCCTCACAGGCGGAGTCCAGGAAACCGGCAGGTCAGGCCTGACTCGGCCACTTCCCTTTCTGTGGCCTTGAACAGACGCGTACCAACCCCCCCCCCACCCCGCCCCCTGCACAGTGGGCCTTGGTCTCCCGATCTTAGCAATAAGGGTGCTAGCTTGACTTCGTGCATCACTGGCTTCCCCTCCTGATACCAGATCCCCAAGTCCAGGAGAACACAGTGGATTGGCAGCAGGAGGAAATGAGAAGAATCTGCCCCTACCAGCCCCTTGACACTCCACTCTCTTTTCTTTTCCCAGGGCCATTCCTTCACTCTGCCTAAGATCCAAGAACCAGCTGTGCTTTGTTCCTACCCACTCAACTATACCTTCTTGAGGACAAGGTCATACATGACCAGCCCCATTTGCCAACAAGGACCTCAAAGCCCAGGGGGGACGCAGCTTTCCTAAGGTCATACGGCAGTAGGTGGCAGAGCCAGAGTTTGAACCCAGATCCGGGGACGGCACCCATGAGCTCTGACTGCCACCGTCTGTGTCTGCTACCAACTCCTAGGCATCCCCGCATCCTGCATGCCACGCTGCCCTCTTTGAGCTTCTCCGGATGCCAAACTGCCTGACGTATGGACTATTTTCTCTGTAGGTGGCAAGTATCAGGCAGAAATGTTTCCCAGCAAGTTATTTATAGAGCTTCTCGCAAAGGCAGAGCTCTGAAGAGTTTTCTTAAAAAAAAAAAAAAAAAAAGTACTTCCACGAGGGGCTATAATGAAAGAGGACATGGAGCTCACTGGGCCACGTTCCTCACTTGAACCCAGAGGGGACAGCCGGCCCCTCCCGCAGGCACCTCTGCCAGTCCTCAGGCCACTAGGCCAGACTGATATAATTTTGGAAACATTGCTGGCAATTCAGATGGTCTCTGCATCTGCTTTGCTGAGTGATCTGGGCTTCCTCTGTGGGTAGGGGGATTGCTGAGCTGTGTCTGCTTTTTCTCTCCTTCTCAGACATGCTTTGCTGGGCTGCAGGGCCTTCAGGGGCTGCTGTAAGCCGATTTTCATATCCGCTTTAGATCCTGGCCAGGTGGACAAAGGCCCAGTGTGTCTGTGGCCCAGGGAAGCCCCAGTGGTCCTGCTGCAATTTCTGTGTTCTCAACAAGGACACCCCACAATGGACACAGCACTAAGTCATCAATCATGTCAGCCACGGGCCCTTTCCCCACCTGATGAGCCAGCTGGTCACCACAGAGGTTCTCAGGGAAGGAATTAGGGCCAGAGGCCGGAGTCTGGATTTCCAAGACTGGCCTGACTACCAAGTGCTGTGTGACCTTACACATGTTACTTGAACTCTCTGTGTCTCCAAGATCATTTCCTGGTTTTACTGGAGAGGAAATATATGTACCTCCCTACTTTAAAAAATACAGTTGCTCCACAGTAGTCTGGGAATGGGGAAGTGGGGTCAGGGAAATGACACTGTTTGTGTGTTTTCTCCTGGATTGGGCAATCCTGGGGCATGGCTGGGCTTCAGCATGGGTTTCCCACCAAGGAAGGGGGTCCTTTGTCATGTGCTGAGTCCTGGAACAGAAGCCAGAGACAGGTAAGGAAATGGGGAGAGGCACATACAGACCCTCCAACAAGGGCCACGAGGGAGCAGGGCAGCAGGACCAGGGCAGGAAGAACGCTGGGCCTGTCTTCAAACCTCTGGTGGCCCATCCCCAAGCAGGGGGACCCACAGGACACAAACAAGATAAATGTGCAGAAGCTAAAAGGAGGCAGATGCTCTGCTCCACGGAAGGAAGAACTTTCTAGCGCCTGCACAGTGCAGAGTCGGGGGAAGTGGACTCGGGGATTGTGCCCCATGCCACCCCATCCTTCATATGTGCACACGAGGTCCACAGCAAATCGGCCACCACATGGCAGCCGCCGTGGCAGAGGGCCCCGTGGCTGTTGCTGCTGCTGCTGTAGGACACTGCAGAGCAGAGCGGGTCACCCTGAAGCTTCTCCCCGAGACCAGAGAGTTTGCGTGCGCCTGGCCCAGGCTGATAGTGCTGCACCCCCTCTCCAAACTGCTAAGTGACGGCGCTCAGGCCCAGGCAAGTGAGCCACAGACGCCTGGAACAAAACACCCGGCGCCCCCAACTCTCAGGAGCCTCTTCCTGGTAACACGCCCCACCCAGGCCATCGGAAGACATTCAGCAAGTACATTTTATGCTGCCACTTGGGTTCCAGGTACCTGGCTTTGTCAGGAGTTAGAGATACCCTGTCCCTGTCCCTGTCCTGGGGAAGCTCCCCCAGCATGGTACCCTGGATAGTTACAGGTGGGGGCGGGGACTCCATCCCACTGGGGCGGAGAAGCAGAGCAAGCGAGGTCAGAGTCGGCAGGGCCCACTCCCAGCCTAGTGAGCCCTTTTATGCTGTTTGGGGACGGGGGTGCCGAGGCTGGCAGGGCTGGGCTCCTCACTCCATGTCCCCCAGCTGAGAAGTAGAGTAACCAGCCCCCGAGCCCTAGGCTGTCAGACTCCAAAGCCTTCCAATGGCCAGGCTGCCTCGTGTCAGAGACAAAGCCCCATTGGCTGTGGGCTGGATGCGGAGGGAAGAGGGGGCAGGTGGGCATATGCCTCGCCCATCACCTGGGGACAGGAAACCCCCAGGCTTTCTCTACAGGGGTCCTCTGCGTCACACCTCTAGGACCGGGAAGTGCACCCCTGCCCCATCTCCTACAGCGTGCTCAAATCCCCCACATCATCTCCACGGAGCAGGCTCTGCCCAGGCAGCAGCTTGTCCCACAAAGAGCGATGATTTGCATTCTGGCTCTGCCAGTCATTCAAGGTTTACCCAGCCTGACCTCTACCTCAGCCTCCCGTCTAGAATACAAACGCGTGAAAACCCATGTGGATGAACTGGAGGCTTACAGGAGGGTCCAGCCATGCGAAGGACAGGCCCAGAACCCAGAACACATTTGGCGGGTGCACCATAAACACACACTCGCACACTCCCTGCCACCTGTCCAATGACGGGGAACTCGTTCCATTTACAGGGCCACCCTTCCAACTTTTCGCCTGATTCTGATGGATAGTGACGTCATCTGAGCATAGAAAGAGGCCTCTCTTTTCCATCTTTGGTACAACATGCACTCCTTAAGGACAGTCTTTCCCCCCTGCTCCACGACGACCCTGCAAATGTGCCAAGATGAGACAGGGCTTGGCTCCCCCTGTGTCAGTACTCCCCCACGCACTGCCTCAGGCTAAGCGCCCCTGGATCCTACCATCCACCTTCTGAACATGTGGTTTTTAGGACCTGCACCAGCCTGAGCACCTTCTTTTGGACTTCACATCACATACCCCCTCCACCCTGCGCCCCCAGTGTGCATGAGGCTCTCATCCGTGACGCCCTGCTCCACGCACAGCCTGCCCAGGGCCGAGGAGAGGTCAGGGGTGCCCTGAGCAGGACCGGGGAGAAGCTGGGGGGCTCCACTGCAGCCCCAACTGCTGGGAAGAGGGACTCTCCGTCTGCTCTGAGAGCCTGCACATGCTCCCGGAGTCTGGAGCCAGGGCCCCAATTCTCCACACAGCCATCTTTCTGAGAAGCCAGATGCTCCTCTGCCTGCCTGCCTGTCTGTGCTTCATCAGAATTCAGAAAAAGGGACGTAAATAAATAAAGGAAACTCTGCTTAGTTCTTTCCTCCTAATGATCACCAACATGCAGACGCTTAAAGAGACAACTTTTTTCCAAAGGAACAATGGGTGAAAAGCATCCAGACCGGGGAAGAATTTGCTGTCAGATATTATTGTTAGCTGCATTTTTTTTTTTACAACAGGACAAAGCAGGGGGTGGGGGGACATCACTGAGATTTCCATCAGACCCAGGAGGCCTCCTGCATTTCAACTTTTGTTTATTTGTTTGTTTTTGTCAATACGTTAGCGTCTGAAATTTGTAACACACTCGCTCGCAGCTAGAAAAATTCCCTAGTCGGAGGGCAGTGTTTGAAAACACCATCTTTTTAATTTCTTTCAGCTGGGCCTCTGTTGCTGGCTCTTTGGTTAATACGGATTCTTTATTCATGATCTTTCCCCCTCCCCATCTCTGTGCGGCTAATCAGCCGTTGGACATATGGGATTGTTCATGCTCAAAGCGGTTCTCAACACCCCAGGCCAGAATGGCTTCAGACCAATGTGTCACTCACCTTTGGGCAGAGGCCCTCAGACCCTGTTAGGCCTTCTTGGGCAGGAACCCCCATAGCCACAAACAGAACCCTCAGAGAAGACTGTGCAGGGCCGGGAGCGTGTTTTCCCAGGGGGCACAGGGCAGGGCATTGGGTGGCTGGAGGGCTGCTTCTGGCTCCCCACTGCATGCTGTGTGACCATGGCAATACTCTTTCCCTCTCTGGCCTCCTTCTGCGGCAGTCAAGGGCAAGGCTGAACTAGAAGCAGGGAAAACATTGAGAGGGACAGACAGCCCAGGATTTCTTTGTAGGGGGACCTCTGGTGACCTAGGACTATCCCTGTGCAGGCTCTCTCATGTAATGACAGCCAGTGGCTCACTCAGGCTGACCTGTTCCATCGGGGAGAGACAAAAATGGGGGTCTCACAAGAGCAGGTCTGACTCATCGAACACCCAGACTTTTCTCCATACACTTTGAAGGCATCAACCCTGCCCATCAGGTGGTACTGAGCCAGGGGCTAGTATGAAACAGGCAGTCTGCCCTCCATGGAGGTGGAGGGTCCTTGGCTCTCACTGGCCCCCCTCCTCACCTTAGTGGTGCTGATGAAGCAACAGACTCCCAGAGAGGGTCTGCCATACACTTGCCCAGACCATAGGATTGCCAGACAAAACACAGGGTGCCCAGTTAAGTCTTAATTTTAGATACAGAACAAATAATTTTTTAGTATAAGTATGTCCCAAATATTGCAAGGGACAAACTTATTCTAAATAATTTTCACTGTTTATCTGACACATAAATTTACTTGGGAGTCCCATTTTTGTTTTGTTTTTTGCCAAATCTGGCAACCCTACCAGGACATAGAGTGTGTAGGCACCAGACCTGGGGCCAGAACTCAGGCCCCACCCCCAGCTCCTACCTCTTTCCCCAGCACCTCCCACCCCCTCCCTTCTTATATTCTCTGCCCCCAAAGCTCTGCAGGGGGCAGGTCACTATAATGATGCTTGGGAGGAATCGTCCCCATCCTCCCCAGCAGTCAATTCTTAAAACTCTGGAGCCAGAATTGGGTTCTGAACAAATCCAATGGCTCTTTATTCATCTTGAATAAATGATGGGGCCCTGCCAGGGCCTAGAACAGGTTCTAGGATGCTGTAAGCATCAAGAGAGGTTTATGGAATGAATGAGGGGGATGTATGGACAGAGGGAGGGGCTGCGTTGCAGTACCTCTGACTGGCTCTTGGGAATGGAGTTTATAGAGCCAAGGAGGATGCTCACATCAGTGGAATCTTCTCACTAGGCACAGCATCAGCCTCCCCCATCCTGTGACCCTCCTGCCTCCCAGGCCTTAGGACCTGGGCAGCACAGACATGAGTTCTCTTCAATGAGAGTCTGATCGTGGTGAGGTGGCAAAGCTCTACCATGGCCCAGTTCTGTGCCTGAGGCCCCTGCCTGTCACCCCTAATGCTTCTCCATCCTGGCCCAGCACTCCTTTCAGAGTCCATAGAGCCAGTGAAGCAGAGAAGGAGGGTAAGAGAAGGTTGGGAGTGAGCACTGGGCCGTGTCCTAAAGTGCCAGCCAGATGGCCATCTGTGCAGCTTGGCCTCCCCAGGCCTGTAGGGGAAGGAAGTATGAAACCAGAGCCAGACGAGGGTGGGGATCCAGCCAAGTGCCTCTCTGCAGGCTCCTCCAAGCACATGCCACTTCCTCGCCCTGCAGACGTGCACACACACGCGTGCACACACGCCACTCGGTCATCTAGCTGTTCGACACTGATGGGTCTGGGGGAGGGCCCCTCCTCTGCCCAACCCACCCAAGATCATGGTCCACCCTGCAGGAGCATGGGGAATGCTCGAGGGCTTTCCAGAGCACCTACTGAGTCTTAGGCACTGTTCACCATGGCTGGAGATGAGTCAGATATGGGAGGACAGGCCCCAAAGACAGGATGGTGTCATGGAATAGCCCAGAACTCAGGAGTGGGAAAGCCTGATTCTTTCTGGAATCATTTGCGCTCCCCAGAGAAGGCCATAACCCCGTTCTCTTTCAGGCCTCAGCTGCAGCATCTGTAAAATGGAGACCTCCCCCCAACCCCTATTCTCCCCTCCTCTGTAGAAAGGAAACTCCTTGTAGACTAGAAAGGACCAGCAGAACTCACAATCTCTGCTTTCTGCACGTTCTTCCAGGACTGAAAGGAGGCTTTTCTATTTTCATTGGGTGTGGTATGTCTCCACTCAGCCCAGGGTCTAGTGCTTGTACAAACAGTCAGGGCCAGAAGAGCTCAGATACTGAAGTTGCTATAGGCTGGTCTCGTGTGTCACACCAGCCTACCCCTCCTTCTGCCCACTGGACCTCTATTAATGTAGCCCCTGACTCTCACAGAACTTATTGTCAGCTCCAACCCTATGCCTGTTTCCCATGCTCTGCTGCTAGCATTCCAGCTCTGGCTTGGGTGGGCCTGGGGCCGCATGGAGCTCTGTTCCCAGGCCTGCACAAATCCTCTCTGGGGGCACCTCCAGTAGGCCTGGGCTGAACCACGTTCCTGAGCCAGGAGGGGATTAGAGGCCCCCACTGAGCCGGAGCTGGGGATTTGGCAACGAAAACCCCTCCCTTTCAGCTGGGCAGAAAGGAGAGGGAAGCAGCGCCAACAGCCCCAGGGCTTCCTGAAGAGACTGCACCAGAAGCCTCCTGTTTCCTGAGTTTCTGCTGATGGAGCGCACTTCCCTCAGCCCTTAGCTGCCCGGCTCCTGAAACAGGCTGCCCTGCAAACAGGTACCGCATGGGGGCCCAGGGCCAGGCTAGGATGGCAGGGACAGGGTTCCGGCTCAGGTCACCCCTCCCACCTCACCACCCACCCAGCTTTTTGCTCAGTGGCCCCCAACAGCCCCTTCCCTTCCTGAGGCCTTGATTTGCTCAGCTGTAGAATGGAGCAGGGAAATAGGGCTGTCCAGTGAAATTCCAGAATTGACTGGGTCTTAGAGAAGCAGATTCTATATGGGGAAGGGGTCTCGGGTGCCACCATCTCCCCTCTCACTTCCACTCCCCTTCAAGTTGCCCCCTCTCACAGCCTGGCCCTTGCTGCCCCGAGGTGAACTCTGGGATTTCATAAACCCTGGCCACAGGTCCAAAGGACAGAGAAAACAACCTGAAAGGCCAAGGCTGGGACAATGTGGGCAATAAAATAAATAATGAGAATACCAAATTATAACTCATTCATCAACTAAATACCCACAAGTCCATATGGTTATAAATAAATAACTGAATCGATAAGTAAATGGGGGCAGCTCTTTCTTATGGAAGAATTCCAATTAATAAATGTAGAATGGATGAGGGAAAGTTAAGTATTCACCATTGCAACACCACAGTAATAATTATTACAGACAAGGTGCTAAAATTAATGGGTGAAAATTGGAGGAGAAATAGAATATTTGAATTATCTCAAAGTATCTCCTCCAAGATATTTATCAATACAAAGGCCAAAACACACACAGTAATCTGCAGTGGAGAAACCCAGCCGACCCCACTTTTACCATGATGATCAAGGTTAACATCACCAGTAATGGGACATATAGACACCACCTGGCCCCTGATATGATGCACTAAGAAAGGTGCATCGCATATGTGGTATTCTTGCCAAAAAAATATAACCTCAATCTAATCATGAGGGGAATATCAGACAAATGCAAATTGAGGGGCATCCTATAAAATAACTGCTCAGTACCCTTCTAAAAGGTCAAGGTCATGAACAGCAAGGGCACACTGAGGCACTGTCACAGATTGGAAGGAACTAAGGAGACATGACAACTAAATACAACATGGGGTCTTAGACTGAATCCTGGAATAGGGAAAGGACATGAATGAAAAAAACAGTGGTATCTGAAAGAAATCTATAGTTTAGTATTAGTGTTTCCCAATACTAATTTATTGGTTTTAGTAATTATAAATTATGTAAGATGCTAACATTGGGAAAAGCTAGGAGGGTACACAGAAACTTTCTGTACTATATTTGCAAATTTGTATTTCAAATAAAAAGTTAAAAATAAAACATCTGCCCATATTCCATTCTCTGGGGCTCTTCACTGATGCCAATCAGCAGATCACAGTGTTTCCTCCCGTGGTTCCATCCCTTAATAAATGGTGGGTCCTCTGTGCCAGGTGTTTTACATACACAATTTCACTGAATCCTTACGATGATCCTCTGAAGGAGGTATTAGCAGCCCCATTTTACAGATAAGGAAGCTGAGGTCCAAGGCCACAAATTAGAAAGTAGAGGACTTCTGCATTCAGAGTCCATCTGAATGCAGAAACTATAAGTGATGCCTTATTCAAACGCAGGAGCTCATAGAGGAGGTTGTAGACATATGACAGGGCATCAGGGGCAATGCCTTTTGGTCCTTCGAAGCATGGCATTCAGATGCCACCTACTTAATCCAAACACAGGGCTGTCCTCTGACAGTCAGGTAGTGGTTTAGATCAAGTCTCTAAGCTTTAGTTAAGAACTGTTTTGGTACAAATCCCAGGTCTGCTACTTATCTATCATGTTCTTTCAAAAGTTACTTAATCCCTCTGTGCCTGAGTCTCCTCCTGTATAAAATGAGGGTAATGTTTAGTGCCTGTCTATAGCCTGGCTCTGAGGGTCAAGCATTTAAAACAGTTATACACACTTCATAAGTGTTAACCATCACTTTTTGTTTTCACTCTCTGCATCTGTCTTCAGCCACCTGTAAAATGCCAGCTTGATGAGTGGGTTTGTCTAAGCCAAACAGTGAGTCAAAGCCCAAGCAAAAGCTAAGAGTGTGCTGTGGAGAGAGGAGCAGAGAGGGGAGTCATCTGGCTGCTATTATCAGCCTAAAATCTGAAACTGGGTATCAGCCAAGAATCATCTAGGGGCATTATGGAATTAGAAAAAATGTCAAGGCAGGAAAGGAACACTGGAATAATCCAGTTCCCTACTAACTTGCATGTGGTCCCCAGGCAGAGGCGTCTCACCACTCCAGGTGTGACCAACCTAGGGTTAACTTTAAAAAGAGAAAGAAGAAAGAGAGGGAAGCGGAGAGAGAAAGAGAAAAATGGGGGAAAGGAGGGGAGAGGAGGAGAAGAGAAGGAGGGAAAAAGGGAAAAAAAAAATTCTCACCTAAGGATCTCACCAAAGAATCCTATATAGAATCCCTGAAATTTTGAACATGAATCAATAAATCTCAGAATGTTACTCAGTATCAAAATCTAGATAATATTTGCCTCCTGCTGGTTCAGTGAAAGCACTATTTTTTTAATGCATAGAATGACTGAAACCAAGCTGAGAACATCTTTGCTGATGTAAAGCTGGAGATGGAATTGATAGGAACACTGGCAGAATATGCCCTGGGGTTCTCCAGAGTGCTGAAGTCTGTTAAATAGCAGAATTCTCATCAACTTGATCAAAACCAATCAATGACTCATACCAGGTCTATATGTGGGCACTGTAGTGGTAATAGGCTGATTTAAATGATTTGGGGACTGCAGAAATCCATAGTTTTGTATAGCTAATGGGTTGGCCTTAGCTACTATGTTTGGAGGATTTACATCTTGAATTCAAATGCACTGCAGACCTCCTGACACAATTGCAAATACCTGGATGCCAAGAGACAGTCTCCTGGGAGGATATAAGGTATTATACATATCCTGTACTCCATTTTAGGTGGGCTTTGCAACAGACTGTGATCTCATCTACATTTGCTTCTAACCATTCTTTGCTTCAGTGGCCTCAGCTCTAACTTGGGAAGGTTGGATGAGGTCAGTGGCTTTCAACCCTGCGTGCACATTAGAACTAACTGGGAAAATTTTTTAAATACTAATGCTCCTACTCTGACCAATTAAGTCAGAATATTTGGAGTGGGTCACACTCCAGTATTAAGTTTTCTACAAATGTGTAATTTGGAGTCCCCAAAGAAAAAGCACACAAAAATTATTTGAAGAAGTAATAGCTGAAAGTTTTCTAAATTTCATTAAAAATATAAATTGACATATCCAAAAACTTCAACAAACCCCAAGGTAGGATAAGTACAAAGAAAATCACATGAAGGCGTATCATAATCAAATTTAAGAACACCAATGTTAAAGAGAAAATCTTCAGAGAAAAAGTACTCATTGCTTACAGGGAAACATAACTAAAAATTACAAAGACTACTCAAGTGAAACTATGCAAGCCAGAAGACAATGGAATGACATCTCTAATGTATAAAGAGCAAAGGGACTTCCCTGGTGGTTCAGTGGTTGAGAATCCGCCTGCCAATGCAGGGCACATGGTTTCAAGCCCTGGTCCAGGAAGATCCCACATGCCGTGGAGCAACTAAGCCTGTGCGCCACCACTACTGAGCCTGCGCTCTAGAGCCCATGAGCCACAACTACTGAGCCCACGTGCCACAACTACTGAAGCCCGCGTGCCTAGAGTCCGTGCTCCGCAACAAGAGAAACCACCTCAATGAGAAGCCTGTACACTGCATCGAAGAGTAGACCCCGCTCACCACAACTAAAGAAAGCCCACACACAGCAACGAAGACCCAATGCAGCCATAAATAAATAAATAAATATTTTTAAAAATGTATAAAGAGGAAGGAAAAATGACTATCAACCTAGAATTCTATATCAAGTGACAGAATCCTTCAAAAGTAAAGGCAAGGGGCTTCCCTGGTGGCGCAGTGGTTGAGAATCTGCCTGCCAATGCAGGGGACACAGGTTCGAGCCCTGGTCTGGGAAGATCCCACATGCCGCGGAGCAACTAGGCCCGTGAGCCACAATTACTGAGCCTGCGCGTCTGGAGCCTGTGCTCCGCAACAAGAGAGGCCGCGATAGTGAGAGGCCCGCGCACCGCGATGAAGAGTGGCCCCCGCTTGTCGCAACTAGAGAAAGCCCTCGCACAGAAACGAAGACACAACACAGCCAAAAAATAAATAAATAAATAAATAAATTTAAAATAAAAAAGTAAAGGCAAAATAAAGAATTTTCAGATTAAAAAAACACTGAGAGAATTCATTACCACTAGCAGACCTGCATTATAAGAATTATTAACTAAAGCTCTTCTGGCTAAAGGAAAATATCAGATGGAAATCAGGTCTACACAAGCAAATGAAGAGTCTTGGAAATTCTAAATATGTGGGTAGATAAAAATGTACATGTTTTCTCATTTCTCATTTTTTTAAAGGTAGCTGACTAAATATAAAAATAACAGTATACTGTGGTGTTTATAATGTATGTATAAGTAAAATATATAACAACACTGGCACAAAGGACAGGAAGGGAAGAGGAATTATACTGTCGTAAGATTCTCACATCAAACGTAAATTTGTATAATATTAATGGAAAGTAGACTTGGTAAGTTAAATGTATATTACAAACACTAGAGCAATCACTGAAAACATAAAACGAAGAGGTACAGCTACTAAACTTACAGAGAAGATAGAATGGAATTCTAAAAAGTACTGAACTCATACACAATAAGGCAGGGAAAAAGTGAAACAAGGAACAGATGGAAAAAATAGAAAATAAATAGCAAGATGATATATTTGAACCCAATCTACCAATGACCATTCCAATTCAAAGGTCCAAGATTAATAGACTAGATAAAATTCAAGACCAAAATACATGCTGTCTACAAGATATACACTTTAAATACACAGACACAGATAGATTAAAAATAAAGGATGGAATAAAATATACCACCCAAACACTAATTATAAGAAAGTTCTATTCAGCATGGGGTATATAGTCAATAATACTGTAATAACTTTGTATGGTGACAGGTGGTAACTAGGCTTATCATGATGACCATTTTGTAATGTACATAAATACCAAATCACTGTGTTGTACACCTGGAACTGACATAGGCAAATTATACTTAAATTTGTTTAAAGTAGCAGCAAAAAAAAAGTTCTATTGTCAATATAGCTTAATAAAATAATAATAACAAAATAATTGTTTTAATTTTTATAAAGGAAGTTCTATTGACTATATTGATATCAAGTAAAATAGACTTCATAAAAAGGGGTAAAAAGGAACATTACATAATGATAAGGGGTATGGTGAAGATAAACAGTATAAACAATTTTACACCATAAATTCAAGAGCTTAGAGAAAAATGCACAAATTCCTTGAAGGGTACAAACTACCAAAATTCACTCAAGAAGAAACAGAAGGACTGAATAATCCTATATCTACAAAGTAAACTGAATTTATAGTTATAATTTTCCTTCAAAGAAAGTATCAGTTCCAATAGCTTCACTGGTAGATTCTATTTTTAAAAATTAGAAATTTTTAAATTGGAAAAAAAATACCAACTCTGTCAAACGTTTTCAGAAAACAGAGAAAGAGAAAACCCTTTACAATTCATTTTATGAAGCCAACTTATCTTGATGCCAAAACCAGAAAAAAAAAATTATTAAAATAGAAAACTACAGACCAATACTCTTCATGGGACAAAAATACTTCTAAAATATGAGCAAACTGCATTCAATGATATATAAAAAGGATAATATACCATGACTCACAGGGATTTATCCTAGGAACAAAAAGTTTAATATTCCAATATCTGTGAAATCATATGATTATCTCAAAATAAAATTTTTTAAACTCATTTGACACAATTCAACATCATTTATGGTAAAAACTCACCATATAGCAGGAATATATGCATTCACTTGCAGGACACTTGTCTTTGCATGAGGCCCAGGACCTTGCTTTCCTCGCTGAACTGGCCCTTCTCCCCAGGTTTCAATCATGCTGAGGCCCAGCAGTCCAATGTCAGCCCTGGGGGAAAAAAAAAGGGCAGTTGAACGCTTAACTGGGATCATTTTCCGAGTCAGAGGCTGAGTCTTAGAACAGCTCAGAAGTGGCCCAACAGGCCCTAACCTAAGGCTCCGGGGTGGGAAGAGCAGACTGGGAGTTCCAAAGCTCTTTCTATTGATATTCTAGAATTTCCAGTGCACTTCAGAAACTGTTTACTGACCCAGAGCCTCTGAGTGTGGCAGATCTCAGAAATCTGAAACAAGGCTGTCCTTCATTTACAAGCAGAGAAACTGAGGCCCTGACAGTTTTGCAAAGTCACACACAATTTGGAGGCAAGGCCAGAGCTCCAGCCAGGGACAGAGAGAAGTAGCCACCACCCAGTCACCAAACACAAACAGATCCCAGCATCACCCTGGGTCTTCTTTTTGATTATGAACATTTTCAAACTTACCAAAAGCTAGAAATAACATAATTAACACCCACAGATATATATCTGTCATCTAGATTGAACAACTGCTAACATTTTGTGCTATTTGCTTCATCCTTTTTTTTTTTTTGCTAAAATATTTTACATTACAAATATCACTACCTTTCACGCTTAAATTCTTCATAACCCATTTCTTTAAAAAATAAGAGCATATTCATATGTTAATTACAATGTCATTAAGGTACCTAGCAAAATTGTTTTAAATTCCTTAATAATACCCAGTCTCAATTTGTAGCAGATCCTGCTGGTGTCCATCCCACCTCTCCCGGCCCTCCTCTCTGGAAGGCAGCTGCTGCTGCAGTGGGGTGCACCCTTACACACTGACACTTCCAGCTCAAGCACCTGCATGTCCATCTGAGGGCAAGCTAGCGCTGCAAGACTTTTCACCATAACGCGGCAGGCTCAGAGTGCTAGGCAGTTAAACCCCAGGAGGGACAGGACTTGGTCATTAGATAGCCAAGCTTCCTTGCCCCTTGGAGGAACCCTTCTGAGTGTGCAGTCACTAAGGGGGTCCCAAAGCAACTGAATTCCCATGGCCCACAGCAGGAACCCACCCACTAGCTCAGCCTGCACTAGTTTTCCTCCGGAGCTTCCCTGTGTCACTCTGCAGCCCTTACTGTGCTTCGTGAGGTAACTTCCCAGGTAAACATCTCACACCCTGATCCTAGCCTCAGCATCCACTTTTAGGGACCCCAAACTAAGACAATGTTCAAGTTTTCCAATCATCTTAATCATCCTGTGTTTTCAATAGGTCAAAACCAAGAGCCTAAGCAATGTGGGGTTTGGTGGGGGCAGGGGTGCGGTCAGGGAAGATAAGAAGCCACCCTAAGTTCTGTCACTGGGCCTGGGCTCCTTGACCAGTGGGACTGGACATGTCTTGGTTTTGCCCACTCAGCTTCTGAGCCCCCTTCATACAGAAACCACCTCTCCCTGACTCTCTACTCCTGGCCCTGGGGTGGGCAAGTGAGCCAGGCCTGGACAGTCGGGGTTCCCCACTCCCCAGACCACAGGCATTTGTTCAGGGAGGAGCAACGACCCTGGTGAACCAAGGAGAGTCAGTACTAGGCTTTGGTTGCCACTGGGGAAGAGAGGTTTACTGCCTATCAGGCAGGATGTGAGCCTGGAGCTGCTGGGGCCATTTGTGCCACCCTGTGGGGACAGCTAGCCTGAGGATGAAGTCGACACAGAGGAACAAAGGCTGAGAGATGGAGCTGACAATTCCATACAAAACCTGGGCCCAGTCATGCCTGACTCCTGGCCTGTGAGTCAATCACCTCCCCTTCTGCTTAAGCCAGGCTGAGCTGGATTTCTCTCCCTCCCCGACAAAAAGCGAGTGCTGACTGCTACACAATCAAAGAGTTCTCCATTCGCTGGGAACCCCTGATTCCCGAGCTCAGTGGCTGCGCCTGTGTCATGCACCAGGTGTTCACCAAGGTGGTAAAGAAGACTGCTTTGAATGGACAAGGACCCGCAAAAAAGCCAGGTCAAGTTCTCTCCATCATTGTCCCTTGCCTCCTTCCAGCCTGTTGTCTGCACTGCCTACGAGAATGGCCCGTGTGTGCCCACCACTGTGCTTTACAGGAAAGCAAAACCTTGATGCTGGAAGGTATTATAATTTCAATAATTTGTGAATTCCCTGAAGGCCCATAACAGATACTAGTTTATACTATGCTGAAGCCCAATTTGTTTTAAATACAATAATAGCTGGTGAAAGGAGCAAGTCACTTCCCTGGGGAGTGAGCCTAGCCTACCGCCTACATCCACGTCTCCTGAAGGGGAAATTACACGCTCTGGGAATGGCCAGCTGCTTGGGGACTCACAGAAGCCCAGGAACTGTCCCCATAGGGCTGCTGTGGGTTTCCTCTGGCAGGAACAGGCTACTGCTGGTTGAGCACCTACTTCTGTGCCAGGCACTGTACCAAGTGTTCCACGTACACACCATGTATGTCTCCTCAAGACAGTCTGGAGAGAGGGACCACCGTCCTCATGGGACAATTGAGGGAACGCAGGGCCAGAGAGGTAAGTGACTTCCCAAGGTCACGAAGCATTTGTGATGGAGCTGGTATTCATTTCTAGGTCTAGAAAACATGCTTTTCCCGTAAGTCCTCTATCTTTTCCCACTAACTTTAGTAGGGGTTCAATAAGCACGTATAGGGCTGTGAACAGAATTTCAATTGTCTGCACACTGACCCTCTGGCCAGTGAATTGGGAGATGAGACCACACAGATGTTGTCCACATACAGAGAGCGTGTTTAGAGAAACAGGGCTTCCCGAACTGGCTGGGCTTCTTTTCAGGAAGTCTGGAGCAGGTACTGAGCATCCCTACTTTTTTAACGAGAGTCCTAGGTGGTTCTTGTGATTAAGCACTGTTGACAGCTGTGCCATGGGGAGCTATGACAGACAGAAAGGACAGACAGAAAGTGGCTGTGACACTCCTCTTACTCAGATTGAAGTGGAGGGAGTAGCCGTGCCTAGTTACCGACCAAGGTGAGTGCAACTGGGGGCGAGTGAGGGCGGGACCAGAAATCAAGGAATTTTACTCCTGCCCGTGACAGCGAACAGAGCGGTTTGTTTCTCCTCCAACCCTGAGGGTTTTAGAGGGTTTTTATCTGTACTGAGACTACAGCCAGGACCATGGGTACGGGGCTGTTGAGCGGCTCGCGCTATTCAGGAAAATAAGACATTTGCATTTTCCATTACTATTTCACTCTCCAAGTCACCTCTGCTGCAAAGCTGATGAACAGAGCCTTCAAGACATCAGCTCAAAGCTCAGAGAAGAGAAAGCCCAGGAATGCCTTAAATGCCAACTGCTGCCAACTTCCACACCCTGGTCCCCTGGTCGGGCCAGGGAGCCATGCGGTAGCGTGTGACTCTTCCAGAACCAGTGAGGCCCCTGGGAGAACCCTGGGCTGGGCAGGGCAGGGCAGCCTTACCTGGAGTTACTCACCCGGAAAGGAGGGAAAGTCTGTGGACTGGGAACTATGGCACCATGGAAGGGCTTAAGCCTCCATTTCTACAACTGAAAATGGGGATAACTGTATTTTTCCATGTGCTATCTGTTGTTAGTATTCTCACCTCATCTAAACGCAGACTCTACCTTCAAAGATCCATTCATTTTTCACCTGACTCTGAGCACCTAATTATATAGTGTCAGGACTGGAAGAGCCTTCTAGAGATCCCCCATCTAGTCAAACCCATTTATGCCACAGATGGAGGGAAAAAAACAGAGAGGTTCAAACACTTAAGAAGGTCACACAGAAGTTGGTCTAGAGCCAAGACAAGCCCCAGCCCACCCAGCTCCCGGTTCCTCACCACCCCACCAGCAGGCTTGGCAGTTTCTCATACTGCAGACATGGTGAGTCTCACAAAAATTTTGGTGTATCTAAAAAAAAAAAAAAAAAAAAAAAAAAAGGATTGATTTTGATGTTTTGAGGCTTCGTGAAACCAGCAATTTTAATCAATTTTTCAAAATTGCTAATTCCATCCATCCAAGGAACTCACACACAAACAGAAGGGCTGATTGAAATTTAAATGGCGGCTGGCTTGTTAGCTGCAGGCACCAGGCTGGGTATCTTCATATGCAAGTCTGCAACTGTGTCCCGGCCTGGCAGCAAGAAGAAGCAATCTCCCTGAGACACTCGAAGGCATTAAGAATTCAGGCAGCCAAAACGAGAAGCAACAACATGAAATCATAAAACAAAGACAGATCATTATTAGCGCCAACATAATGTGTTCCCATGTCCTCCGATCTCATTTAGAGCCCTGCCCGTCGTCTATTGAAACTATAATTAGGCTGATAGGAACCAGAGGATTAAAGTAACTTTCTCCCCTGAATTGCGAGGATTTCAAACAAGCAAAGAGAGGGAGGAGATAAACCTGAGAACGATTTTAATATTCTGGGCTGCTGCTCCCACAACAGCACAGGCTGACAAACAATGGCCGGTTCCCTCCCGAGGTGGCCTGGGGAGGGATGTTACATCGCTGTCCAGCCCACCTCAGGGATGGCAAGCCCACCTCCCTCCCCAGCCAAACCTTCGCCTTTGTCCTTGACACCTCACGCTTAGTGACCCCTTCTAGGGTCTGACTCAGAAACCCTTTGCCAGTCCGTCCTCCTCTCACTTCTCACAGCCTCTGCTGGTGTGACCTCGTCCTAACACACCTGCCGCAGCTACTGCATCAAACTCCTGTCTGGCCTGCAAGATCCAGAGGGCAGGGACCCCTGATCTCTTACTTCAGTCTCTGGTGCCTTTAGTTAGATGCCACTTTCCCGCCTTAGTCGGGCTCCTCATGGCCACCAAGGTCACCTTTCTCATCCCTTCTATCTATAAACCAATTATGGGACCCACTCCTCCACCCACGAAATAGCACCAACCCCAGCAAACATTGAAGCCCCTTCCCATCTGTCCCCACGCTGCCTCTCTGGCCCCTCCTATCCCTGGCTCTGGTGGCACGGGACCACTTGCCCACCAGAATATGCTGCACACTTTGCCCCTCAGGCCAGCGCACACACACAGCTCCAGCCCACCGCTCCTTTATGTGGCAAAATTCTACATGTCCTTCCCTATTCCCTTCTCTTCACCAGAGCCCCTTGGGAGTCTATCATTCCCTCCTCAGAGCACCCACGGGACTGTCCTCACCCTCCTCCCAGATGTGGCCCTCAGTGTCGGTGACCCCGTGGCGACCCTCCAGTGGACTTTAGCTCTGCAAGGGGAAGGACCAGACCATGCTCAGGCTCACATTGGTGGAATCTAGTGCTTGGCTGGAATCATGGGATCAAAGTTCATTTTAACACTGATCAACCTGGACATGCTATTTGGGACCCCAGCAGCACTCAGCCTGGAAAACTCTTACTGCCTCTCCCTGTATCCTCTTTTCCCTGCAGGTCTCATCAACTGGAGAGTGTTTCCTGTGTGAGTGTGAATGCGTGTGCAAGAGAGTATGTGGGAGTATGTGTGCATGTGTGTGTACCTGGGGTGGGTGCACAAACATGCACATGGAGAGTCCGGACGAGCTGGGTGAAGAGGAACTCTCACTTCCTGACTGAGGCGTCTGTACAAGGGAGGAAGAGCGACTGTCCTCACCTGGGATCAGAGGAGCAGGTCAGCATCCAAATTTCCCACAGTCACTTGCACAAAATGTAATATTGCCTCATCCAGGACTTCACATTCCAAGTTCTCAGATGCCTCAAGAGCTGATTCGAAAGTGGTAAAACAGCAGCATCTGACAGTCCTTCACCAAGTGTCCACTGAGCAACTAGGAAGTGCCAGTCATGGTGCTAAGCGCCCAGCCCTTCCCTTCCCAGCCTCAGTTCCCCCACCTGTGAAATAAGGGGGAATCTAAATAGCTAAGGGCCTATGCAGCCAGGAAAATCTGACCTCTACTTACTGCCCCTTGAGGGTGTGACTGCTGCATTCCATCACCTGGGCCAGCAGGGGAAAAGCTTTGTGGCCCATCAGGGAGCACTGGGCCTTTCTAAATGGCCGCCACATGCCTGCACTTAGAGGGGCCGAATAAAGGGGGTGGAAGTGCTTCATCCCCACTTGACTGATGTGGAAACTGAAATCCAGGGAGGTAAAGGCGAGGACCAGTTCATCCCTGGAGAGGTCCAACCAGGCCCTCAGGCCCCTCCCACCTGCCCTTTTTCTTTTGTTTCCCTGCATAAAACTACTCATTGTCTCTGAGAGTTGTGGGGAGGGCAGAAAGCAGCTGAGAACTGTTGGCTCACTTTCCTCATCCCCTCCTTTAAAAGATAAGATTTCTTTGCTCAGAGAAAAAGCATGTGCAAATGTGAGTTTTCCATCTATGCTTGATGTGTATGCGGGTGAGCGTGTCCACGAGAGGGAATGTGTGTGTGTGAAGGCAATTTGATGTGGGTTGTGTGCATGAAATCAAGTCACATGGGTACACGTGTGTGTATGTGAGTACACCAGCAGGTGCATGTGGGCGTGTCATTGTGTGAGCAGCATTGTGACTGTGTATTTCAGATGTACAAGTATGAATATGTGTACCCACGTAGGTGTATGCGTGTGTGTGCTGTGTTACACAAATATGTTGTATTTTGGATTGAGGAGAATAAAAGGCCATAAAACGCACATGCTTCCAGAGATGAAAACCACATAGCCTGATCCCAATGACAAGTGTCGATGGCTTTTCCCAAGACCTCTGTCAAATAAAATCATCCTCATTTAGGCTAACTTACGATTCCCACATGACCCCAAAGATCAGACAAGTAGCATCAGCTAATGTCACATGCAGGCTCCCACTTCCTGGATGGGTTCATTAGATTCAGGGTACCAAGGAAATCATAATGCGGTCTCCTTAGAGTTTTATTAGAGGTAGATTTCCTTACAGTCAGGCTGATCCAGAGGCAGCTTCTTCATCTGCAAACTGGATGGATGGCGCCTGCCTGGTGGGGGTGTTGTGAGGGTGAAGTGGGGTAGCAGATGTGTGAGGCCCAAGGCCAGCACCTGGCACATAGTAGGTGCTCAGCCCACGTCACCTGTACTTCATTCTGACAGCTAAGGGGCCTGCGCTTTGGCTGCCAGGCATCATTAATGCCCGCTCCTCTTGTGCTGGACCAAACAGGCTTTGGCAGGGTCAACCCCGCCCAGCAGCCCCTCATTGTACATGCCCCATTAGTTGCACAGTGCCCCAAAGTACAACGGGAACGCTTCCTACACTGTTTCCTCTGCTAAATACCTCTGTGACAGCTTCTTGGCAGGAGCAGAGTGCCAGGGTTAACATATGTTAAGAATATGTGCTGCAGGCATCCCACCTCAACGTGGAAGCAAGAGGGATCCACACCTCACCAGGGCCATCCCTGAGCCCGCAGCCTGGAAATCTGGTTTCCCCGGTGCCCCATGCAGCCTCACCCAGGAGCCCCCAGGGGAATCTCAGCCTGGGACAAATCTTCTTGGTTATCTCATCTGCCCTTCTCAGAGTTCAGAACACCCTCTCCTGCATCCCTGCCTAGTGACCAACCAGCCTCAGCTTACACAACCACCAACAGGACACTCACCACCCCCAGGGGAAGCCGAGTACCCTTCCAATACTTCCTCTGGGTCAGGCTCTGAATAGGACACTGGGATGAGACTGTGAAAAAGTTACAGCCATGCCCCTAAAGGGCTTACAGTCAAATGGAAATTTCTAACCAATATCATTGTGAGGGTAGGGATTGCTGGTATACTCTCCCTTCAGGGGTCCTGCCCCACCTTTCCAGCATGTCCTCCAATCCCAGAAAAGGCAGTGACTAGACATATGGCAGGCCACAGTCTGAAGCTTCATGGCCCCAAGAAGGGCCTCTCCCTGCTACATCACAATGTTACCTTCTTTACATCTAATATCCAGGAGCTGGGGGAAGCTGGGTATCACACCTACACAGCCACAGTAGCGTTTGGCCCCAGAAGCCCCCGTCTTCTGGGGAACATGCTGGTCTTCCTAGAAGGGCAGAACTGGGGAGTTCCAGGTCCCTGGAGCAGACATAATTTGGTCATTTTGTGGGTGATTAACTCAAGGCTTTGAGAGGACATGTGATTATTCCAAAGTCATACAGCTATGGGGATCCCACCTCTGGTTTTACATCTAGGTCAGCATGCTACAGGGTTCCAGGCTTTGGTCAGTGAGGTCAGTGGATGGTGGCCTTTCCAGGAGGCTAAGTTCAAGGGTTGTTTTTACTGGGCATGGTGCTGCTGAGAGCATCCTCTTAAGTTGTTCCATTTATGAGTTCCATGTCTCAGTTACCATCCCATGAAATTCATCATTTAGACTAAAAACCCTCACTGACTGAATCTATACTAGGTGACGTCTGTGCTCAGAGCTTCCAGGAAGAGGGACGTGAAGATGGTTGGGAAGCGGAACAACAAAGGAGATGCAGTGTTAATGTTAAACAATGCTAGCTGCTGCGTCAGAAAAATCCCCAAATCTCAGAGACTTAACAGGATAAGGTCTGTTTCTTGGTCATATTACATGTCTAATGCAGGGCAGTAGGAAGCTCTGATCCATGCAGTCATGCAGGGAACCAGGCTGCCAGAGGATCTGTCATCATGTAGCTGTGCCACCTGGATCACACAGCATCTGTGGTTGCTGCAGAAGGGGAAGAAAGGGATGGAGGACTCCTGCCAGCTCTTAACTGCCTCCGCCAGGAAGTGACACATGTCACTTCTGCTCACAGTCCAGAACTAGTCACATGGCCCCACTTTCCAGCCAGGGAGGCTGGAAATGTAAGGGATGACATGGGATCTTTGGTGAGCACTCACTGTCTCTGACACAGACATTTTGGCCTCACTCCTCCAGGGGCTTACAAATTGGCCAGGGAGAAAAGAAACGTCTTCTGGGGAAGAGAAACTGGTCCATGGGTTTGTGTGACACTGGAGGCCAGAGAAGGGAGAAGTCCATGAAGAGGATAAAGATAATCAAGGAAGGCTTCCTTCAGGAGGTTGACCTAGAAAGAGGTATTTATTCAACACCAAGGTGGGAACAGATAGAATGTTTCACTAGTCTCAGAAGAAGGAAGGTGGAGGCCCTGGAGAGAGGGAGTTTGGTCAAACCTTTGGGGCCAAAGAGAGGCCCTTGAGGAACAGCCTGGGGAACTGGACTGGGAGGGGGTGGGCAATTAGTATGAAATAGGCATCAAGGGAAGGAGAGGCTTCCTAGGGAAGGATTAGAAGCAAGGGACATTTAAAGGGCTCTTCTGGGAATCCTGGAGAGGGGAAATGAAGACAGAGAGGATGGCATTGAGCAGGGATCAGACAGGAGAGACATCTTACATGGAGCCAGCTAGTCTCCAGGACAATCACCCAGCTGGTGATGGAAATGCCTCTGAGCCTATAAAATCCTGACCTCCATCCCACACAAGGAGCTTCTGGAAAAGCTGCAGCATTAACCCCACGAGAATGTCTGTTCAACAACTGTGCTGAAAATGAGATGATTTGATTTCGGGTGGTAAAGCACATCTTGAAGTTAAACTCTTGGCTCTACTTTTAAACCCTCTCAAGTGGGTTAGAATAGCTGGCTCATCCTTAATGGATGGAGCTGGGCACTCCCTTCCCCTACCAGCCACTCGAGAGGGTGTGAAGACACACAAGGTCTCCCTTTTGATAGCACATTTCTCCCCTGCATGGGGGTCACATTGCACTAGGGCTTGTAGGCAGGGAGGGGAAATGCTTGAGGACCTGGATTCTGGAAGGCAAGAGGGAGCAGGCCCATCTCCTCTGCATAGGAGTCTCTCATAACTCAAGTTAAGCTTCTGTTCTGGAGCCAATGACCCTCCTCTACCAGCACCTGGACTATGTCCTGAGGTCACAGGTGGGAAAGGAGGGTGAGAGGATGTGAAGTCAGGACCAGCAACGACCTGGGAGGTTGCTTGGAGGGTGCGTGGTCAGGCTTCAGTGGGCTGATTAGCTGATCAATATCATATGCTTGGCTCCGCAGGGTAAAATTCCAACTGACAAGTGGTTCATGGGATTTACAGGGAGGCCCAATTTTCTAACAGTCAAACTTACCAATGAAATGTGCCACCTCAAGGAAAAGACTGTGGTCTCTATCACTGGAAAGCCCAGACGACCACCAATTTCTCAGCTGGTATAAAAAGGGGTCAGACAGGAGCGAAGCTAATGCCCTGGCAATTCTGACGTACTAAGGGGCTTATTCACAATCCTGGTTACCTGACAAGTCTGCACATTGTCGTAGGGTGGTTACTTTGACTCAGTTTGCCCAGAACATTCCCAACTTTAGTACTGAAAACCCTTAGTCCCAGGCAAACTGAGACAACTGGTCACCCTACTTCGTAGGCCCCATAGGTGACAGCCTTGAAACTCACATTTAATCCTTTAGGACCGGGTAATTCAGTGGTTCAAGGTTGTGGCGTGCCATGCGTCACCATCATTTGTTATGCACGCTAAGGCTGAAAAAAGGGTCAAAGTTTGCAAAGAGTTTTTTTTAATGAGTGGATTCAAGGTTGTTCATAGACGAACACCATTCTAACCTACACGCATCCTAACATGCTTTCTTGTATGGGATGAAAAGAAGCAAAACTCTGGGTAGTTAGCGTGCCAGAGCGCTGCTTTATCAGCAGCTGAAGTGAGCAGCCAATCCTGATATGAGCCGGTTGGGAAATCACTACAGACCGTTACTACCTTGAGAATAAGAAAGGAAGCACCACCCGTGAAGCATTCTTGGCAAAAGAAATGAACCTGAATCTGGAGAAGCCTTTAGATCTAGCCTCTAGTGTAACAGATACCAAGGAGAGAGGAACCAGTTCTGCCACCACAAGAAAGAAGGCAACCAAATCCTGAATGTGGGACATTCTATTCTTCATCAAGCCAAAAGCAGGAGAAATAAGGGGGTGGGAGAAGGGGGCAGAGAAGCTGCTCTGTTTAGAGCCATGAAAACCAAATACAAAGAGAGGGTTGAGTTTGGACAGGAGTCAAACAAACTGACTGAAAACAAGGACATATTTTCTGGACTTAGCAGAAATATTTGAATACGGATGGGACATTAGAGTAGTAAACTCAATGCCTTCTGAGCTGTGAGTTTTCCAGGCTGGCTGGTAGGAACAGAAACTATAGTCATCCCTGTGCAAGCTCCATGCTCTATTCCTGATAATCCTCTGGGTGTTCCCCCTCACCCCCCCAGGTAATTGCCTCACATGCATATGCTGATGAGAACTCTGCCAGTACTGGAGGGGGACCTGGTGCAGCTCTATCAACTGCAGTCTCCCTGCACCCTCGGCTCCATCCCCTCCAATCAGGGAGTCCACCAGGCTCCTTGGGCCCCCCTCCCTGTGCTGCAGGCTGGGATTCACTCCAGGCAGGTAACCGGGGACAGTCATAGGGCTCACCTCATTTGTCTCCCATCTCTCGTAGATCACAGCACTTTGCTTCCTGATGCCCACCGTCTTGAAAACCGTGGTTCTTATGTTCTATTCTTTCTTCAGACAGGAGGCTAGATCCAGTGCCTGTTATTCCATGTGGGCCAGAAATGAAGTCCTCCCAACAGCTTCGACAGGTGGACAGAGCAGGAAGGACCATGTCCATTTCACAGACCGGGACCCCGGGGCTCTGAGAAGCGGACCAGCCTGCCAGCTCTAACTTGCTATGGACTCTAGCCCTGGGCTCTAATTTCAGGGCACTTTCAGCAGGCTCCTCAGGTAGGCTATCCTGGCAGGCCTCAAGCACCCAAGTTTGGGCCTGGCCTGCTGGGGGAAGGCACTTTCTAGCTCTTTCCACTGGGGTCTGAAGAGCTGGCGCTAGCCTGTGCTAGTTGTGAGTTTCCGTCAGCATTTTTTCCCCTGTTATCAACACTATATAAAATAAACATTTGTCTGACTTGAGGTTTTTGGCTTTCATGGACTGTTTCCCATCTGTTTCTTTTTTTCCTTCCCTCTGCCCCACTCCCTAACTCTCATTCTCACCTCCTGGCCCCGCAGGCCCAGCAACGCCATTCCCATTCACCCCTAACACAACACACACTCACACACACACTCTCACACACTCACACACACACACACACTCACACTCTCTCTCACTGGACTATGTTCTTTGCTTTGGGAAGCACTGGTAGTCTTTCCTTTCTTCGCACTGCTTTGCTTTCTTTTGCCCTTTCTCCCATATCCCAGCTCTTCTCTGAGCATCTTTCTATATTCTGGTGTGAAGCACCACCGTCCTACTTCCAGCTCTGCTCCTTGCTGTGTGACCTTGAGCGAATCACAAAACCCTCTAAACTCTTATTCCCTCTGAGCCGTAAATCCCCACCAGGTCCTGCGGGTGTGCATCCCAGAGCACCTTCCGCTGACCGCCAGAGGCGGCATGGCATGAGGCACACTGGGGCTGGAGGTCCAGGTTCTGCTGCTCCTGACCGTGTGGCCCTGCAGAGATGCCCAGGCTCCCCAAGTCTCCGGTTCTAACCTGTAAAGTGGAGACAAGGATCCTGCACAGCTGGCATTGTGGGCGGGGTGTGAGGGCTCTCTGCTTCCCTGGGGCAACTCTCACATTTGACACAAACGGTTCATGGGGTTCTGGCGGCACGTGGACACATATGGCAATGAGATGACCCCAATCAAGCACGCTCAGAGAATGGAGGGGACTCTCTGGCGACACAGACCCTGGCCTAAAGCCTTGCTGTTACCCAGCACACATCACCTCCTGGCCCAATTTCCCTGACACGAAGAACATAGTTCATAGCTAAGAAAGAATACAGATATATAATTATTTTATCTTTTTGATCATCTTCACTTGAGAAAATTAGAAAGATACAGTAGAGTATATTAAGGAAAATTTTTTAAATAGCTCATAGCCCCTTCACCCAGAGATAACCAATAAACTGATCTATTTTTTCTTTCAATTTTTATATATATAAACGCATAAGTACACATATTTTGAAATTATAGACAGGAAGGAAAACATGTAGATGCATGCCGTGGTAAGAATTTCATAAGCCACATAGGCATGCATGCAAAAAATATCATTTTCATCATATTTTTCTACATGTGCAGTTCATTTCTTCCTTGAGTCCCATTTTCCCTGACAGCAGAAGTGATAACCCAGTCAGTCCTGGGTGAATTCAGTCACTTCAGGTTTTCTCCTCAGTAAATGCAGATTTCAATGCAGTCAGCTCAGAACTTTTCTCCCTCCGTCTCACCATTCCTAAAAGGCTGGTCTAAGGTACCCATGAGGCTAGGATGGGGGCTTTGGACAGGGGTCCAGAGAAGGCACCTGGTCAGCTGTCCTGCACTGGTGCTCGGCTGTGGACATCCATGAGGCCATCCACATGTCCCCTCTGACCCGGGCCACTTGGTCCCTCAGCTCAGTCACGAGTCCCCTTCATGGCTGCTGCCTCCTTCTCCTCGTGTCACCTCTCAACGAATATACACTACACACCTTGCTCGAAGGAACAGGAAAATTCAGCAGCCCTTGGGTGTCCCACTGGGCTATGGGAGAGGCCATGGAGCCGAGGTGCACAGAAAGAAGACAATGCACTGCTCCTTGCTTTACAAGGCCAATTCGTCACGTACCCTTAACGACATACCTATCCATCTATCCAGCTCCCTCCATCTCTGTTTACTAATTACAACAGCAAACACTTATGTAGTGCTCACTAGGGCAGGTGCTGTACTACGTGTTTTATGTGTACTAACTCATTTCATCCCCACAACCACCCTGTCAAACAGATATTGTTATTATCCCTCTGTTACAGAAAAGGAAACTTAGCCCTCGAGAATTTAGGCATCTCACCCCAAATCACACAGCTGGAAAGATGCAGAACTAGGATTCCCCCCAAAATAGCAGGACCCAGAGCTCACACTCATGACCAACATGTCACTGTGTCCATGACTCCCCTGCACAGACACACGTGCACACACACACACACACACACACACACACACACTTTAGGTTCTACTTCCTCATTTAAGATTATAACAGTAGAGCAAGTGTCCTCAAATTAGGCCGATGCGAAGGGTCAGAGTCCCAGAGACTCCCTCATCCTCCCTTTGTTCGGTCGACCAGCATGGAGCACCCACCAGGGGCCGCAGTACAGAGTGGAACCAGGCATGGTCCCTGCCTGCCCAGGCAGCTCCAAGCCCGCAGTGAGGGAGCCAGACGTGGAGACAAATGAGATTTCCCCCGGTAAGACAGGGAGGGTGATCGCCGTGCCTCTCTCAAAGGGCTGGTGTGCAGACGAGATTAGATAATTTGCCTAAGTGTGCACTGCACTGCCTGCATGTGCCACTGGATAAATGTCAACTATTAACAGTATTTTAAAATGTCACCACCCCATGATCCAGGGCAAAGGAGAAGGGCATGCTTCCCTAAATGGGCCCAGTTGAGGGATAACCTAGGGAGGGCCTCGTGGGAACCAGCGCTCCCGCCCGGGAGCCGCCCAGGGCTCGCCCTGGCCTCCATGCTGTGATGTGATGTGAGCAAGGCAGGTCAGACAGCGCTCCAGCCACGGGTCTGCCGCAGCAGCGGGAATCCCGTGGTCACTCAAGGGTTCCTCCTCAAGGCCTTGCACAGTACCAGGCAGGCAGGCGACCTTGGTTCCTGGGCATCCCCTCCTGTGTCTGCATAGCATGAACCGAGCGAACACACAGGAGTGCCTCCTAAAAGTTGAAAGCTCTGTGCAGGTTCCCTCCCTGGGGGCAGCTAGCTGGGCATTGGTGGAGAGGAGTTCTGGCCTGTCCCACAGGACGTGGAGCAGCCAGTCCTGTGTGCGGATCTGGAAGCACCAACCACGCACCCCGTTTCACAGCTGGGGCGAAGCAGACAGAGGCCGGTTGCTGGGTCTCTTCCAGCCCCCATGAAGTCGGTCTTCCGGCTGCTGCTGAGAAGTGCTCAACACAGAACGCCTGGAGGCCCTCCAGAGGCTGAGGCGGAGCCTGCTTGGCACCAGCTCCTGGGAAACAAAGCTGCAGATAGCAGCTGATTCCCAGAAACTGGAGACTGGGGTCTTCTGCGAGGGCCAGACTGCTTTCCCGAGCTGCAGGCCTGGGAGACAGGGTGCTGTGAGTGGCACAACCAGGCCTGAGAGTGGCTGTGCCAGAGCCCCCCAGGGGAACAGCGCTCCTGCCACCTGGCACAAGCCCGGCTCCCTGCCCGTCCCCAAGTCCTAGCAGCTTGCAGGCCACGCAGGGCTTTGGCCCTGGGGCACTGGCCGAGGCTGACCTCCGCACAGGGGCTTCATAGCAGGAAAGAAAATCTGCCCCTGCCTATCTGCAGAGCTGGTCCCACACTACGTCTTTGTCCTCAAGGAGAGCTGGTCACAGATTCCTGTCCCCAACTGACACCTAAGGAAGTAGAGGCTCAGAGGGTGGAGGTGAATTGCCCAAGTTCACAGTAACAGGACGGGCCTCGAAGCTCAGCCTCCTGCCTCACCCCTCACTGCCCTCTTCTCCCGCGGTCCATCCACACTAGTTCTCTGGACCAGGTGTTAAGGCCACATGGAAAGCTTTATGCGATTAGCTAGAAGTGGCACAGAGTGGAATGAGCACCTGAAATGGACTCAGAGAACCTGGCTTCCAATCCTGGTTCTACCACCCAGCTGCTGTGTGGCCCCGGGAAAGTTTATTTACCTCTCTGATCCATCTCGTCATCTATTATAGGAGAACGATACTTGGGACTGGCCACACAGACGAGGCTGTGGTGGAGAGTGAAGGAGCCCAGGCATAGAACAGTCTTGGCCAAAATCACTCTTTCGTGTTCCGTGATCCTAAAGAGAGGCAGGACCTCCCAGCCAGAGCCAGCTGGGGCCTAAGCCATAAAAACACAGGCAAGCTCTCCACTTCCTCAGCAGGAGATGATGAGCCCAGCCACTCACCTTTCTGGACATCAGTTTTGTAAATGGAGACAATAACACTCAGAAGGTCACTTATGATTAAAGAGCACGTATAAAACAGCCTCAAGAAGGGGAGCTATTAGCATCAATATTATCGCATTTGAGATAGCTCAGTAGCCCCATTTGACTTCTTGAGGCTGTGAATATAACAAACATCTTGTGACACTGAGTTTAATATTTAAAAGGTTGTCCTAGGCCAAGGCCACCCAATTCCCACCCTGTGAGGCAGGTAGATGAACCCGATCATCTTCAGTTTCCTCAGTTTCCAAAATTGAAGATTGAGGCCCAAACTCTGGGGGATGACTAAGCAAGCCCGGAGACTAGGATTCCCTTGTCTCAGGTGAGAGGAGTGCACCGACTTCATACGAGACAGGGAGACCTGGGGTACACTGGCCCCATGCACACAGGGAAGGGGACCCAGGGTCACACTGGCCCCATGCACACAGGGAGGGGGATCCAGGGGTGCACTGGCCTGATGAACACAGGGAAGGGGACCCAGGGGTGCACTGGCCCCGTGCACACAGGGGAGGGGACCCAGGGGTGCACTGGCCCTGTGCAGACAGGGAGGGGGACCCAGGGGTGCACTGGCTTCAGGTAGACTGGTTGCAGGGGAGAGGAGCTTTTCAGAGCAGCTTCACAATGAGCTAAGTTGGAGACAGAGAACCACCCAATCCCCCACGTGGCACAGGCAGGCCCAGCCAAAGCCCCTCCCCCCACTCCCTGTGGCTCAAGCCCATCTGGCAATCCCCTAAATGGGGCAGGAATGTTTACAGGCCAAAGGCCCTGGCCCAGAAGCCTGAAACTCCCCTGCCTCCTCAAGGCATCCGGCGGCCAGGTGGGGTGGATCCAGGGCGGCGGGATGCGGTGAGAAGACCCAGCTGGGCCCAGGCCCTCCCTAGGTAGAAATCAGGCCCGCTATTGCCCCTAGTTGGTTCTTATGTTGTGACACTCTGAGAGGTCATGGGGGAGGGGAGCAGCAGACAGCTGGGTAGGGATGCAGAAAACCTAGGGTGGCAGGCGGAGCTAAGCAGCTCATTGGCCTGCGGGTGTGTCGATCATCACTGCTCTGCAAGGAGGTGAAGAGGAGCCACAGGAAGGAGGGCAGGCACCTGGGAAGCTTTGTAGGAAAAAGGCTTCTGGGAGCTGTTGGGAGGAGCAGAAGAGCAGCTGGACCCAGGTCCTGGGCCTGCCCGGGGAAGACACACGGGTGCAGAAGGCTTCACTCAAGTATGGGGGCAGCTTTGCCAGCCCTGCTGTGAGGTGCTCCAGGACTGGCACCCTCACCCAGTGCTCGAACCAGCCACCTAGGGGTCCACCTTTGTCACCTTCCTCTCCCTCGCCTACCTGCCACAGCCAAGCTTGCCGACATTTCCTACTACCTGCTCTTTGGATCCGTCTACTTTTCCTGGCCCCATTGCCACCTTCCCTGCCCACCCCCCCATCATCTCCAACCTGGACACTGCCCTGACTTCCCAGCGTTTCCTCCCACCCCCTACAATCCATCCATCCCTCCCCTCTTCCACCCTGCGGGGGCTCCCCACTGCATTTATTTTGCTCACCCCCGGGTCCTCCAAGACTTAGCACATTGCCCAGCATAGTAGGTACTCAATAAACATTTGTTGACTGAATGGAAGGAAGAAGGAAAGGGAGGGAGGGAAGAGCAGCAAGGCCTCTTGCCCAAGAGAAGTCAGACACCGAAGGGGCAGAGTAGAGGAAAGCTGGGAGGTTGGCATGAGCACCAGGTCAGCCAGAATATCTTAATCCCCTCATTTTAACCCAGGTGGCAAACTGTGCTGGGCCAGGCTGGGCTTGTTCCTTCTCAGAGCCTGTGAACCAAGCATTATAAGGGGCCCCTGCAGTTTCCTGGTCCCTTCTCCTTCTGTGACAGGCCACTCCACAGAGCCACATGGGCAGTCAGGTCTTCTGCTCAGACACCTCCAGTGGCAGCGTGCTCACTACCCATCAGGGCAGCCCATGCTGAGGGTTATTAAGATCACTGGGCAAAGGGCAGTGACGCGCTCAAGCTGACCGGCACTCTCACGGTAGAGGCCGGCTCTCCAGCCCCCCGGCCTCCTCGCCCCACAGACCCGGGCCTCTGCTTTGCCATGGTCAGCGCCCCTCCCCACACACCCTGGCTGCCCGCTCTGGCCTCGCGCCAGTTGGTTAACGCCACTGCTTGAGTTTGGAGCCCAGAACTAAACGCAGCTCTCCCAGGAGCCCCTTCCCCAGGAGGGAAGCTGGACAAACGTGGGGAAGCTGATGAGGAGAATGAACGCACCCACATCCGTGCCAGGGGCGGACACCATCGGCTGGGGATTTAGATGTTCTCTAGAGCTGCCCCTGGGTGTGGGGAAGCTCGACCTCAGGCAGGGGTTGGGGCTTGTCCCATGCCAGGGCTAAGGATCTGTCTTCACTGTTTTCCAACCCCACCATCGGCTCCATCTGGAAAGAATGGAGAGGGACCCAGGCTACAGCCCTCTTCTGGTCCCACCTCTTTTCTTAGCACCTGCAGGTAGTGCCTCGCCCCACACTTCCTCCTATCAAAACAGATTCCCAGGGGAGAAACTGGACCTCACTGCAACCAGGGTGAGCGGTTAATAACATCTTAATGCATCTTCCTTCCAGAGGGATTAGCATTGGCAGGATCCAGGATTTAACCCAAAGCAGCAAAGCAACAGTGAGGGGATTTCAGGCTCTGGCCAACAGATCAGGACTGAAGAGAGGACCTGGGAACCCTCCCAGCATGCGCGAGACCATTCCAACATTATCAGCAGGACAGACGCAGGCCTGGGCTTTGTCAGCTTTACTATTTGCTTGCTGTGTGGACCCATCACTGAACATTTCTGACCCAGTTTCCTCATCTGTACAATGGGGGTAACGCTCCCACTTTTATCAAATTGTTGTGAAGGGCAAGAAAATAATGAGGTCAGCCCCCTGGCACAGAGTGGGCACTCCATCACCATTTTCCTTCCTCCTGCCATGTTTCAAGCATCTAGGCCATTTTCCTGGAGCAGTGGACAGAGAACAGGCTGGGGCAGGATGTGGGCAAAAGCATTGTATCTGTGCACTTGAATCGTGGTTATTTCCTACAGCCTAAGGTAATCCCAACCCTCCCTCTACCTTCTGCCCCAGGGCAGTCTGCAGAGGCTAAGGGGGCCTTGGAGATCAAAGGTGTCCCACCCCCTAGTCCCTTCTTCCACATCCTGAAAACTCAAAGGCCAGAGGCCCTCTGGAGTCGTCCCCAGAGACAGGGCTCAGCAGTCATGTCCTCGTCCTCCTCCAGTCAGCACCGAGTCCAACGTTCCGTTAATCTAACCGCCACCCCAAAGCTCGGTGACTGAAAACAAGCATGTATCATCACCTCTCATGTTCCTGTGGATTGACTGGGCTCAGCTGGGCAGTTCCCACCCCAGGTCCCAGATGGGACTGCAGTCAGATGTCCTCTGGGGCTGAAGTCATCTGAAGGTTTGACTGCTTGGACGTCCCAGATGGCTCCCTCACATGGCCGGGCTGTCATCTGGGAGTTCAGCTGAGGCCGTCTGCCAAAACACCCGCACGTGGCCTCTCCACGTGGCTTGGCCATCTCATAGCATGGCAACTGGCTTCCCAGAGGGTGCATCACATCCGAGGAAGCCAGGCAGAAGCTGCAAGGCTTCTTGTTGCCTATTCTTGGAAGTCTTGGTACATCACTTTCGTCACATCCTATTGGTCAAGCAGGCCAAGCCCAGCCCAGATTCAAAGCAAGCAGGATAGGAGTCCACCTCCTGATGGGGGATGGGCAAGGTCACACAGCAGAAGAGCACGTGGCATGGAGATAGTGCGATGGGCATCTCTGGAAAATACAGTTGTTGCGCCCCAGCAAAGGAACTTGTGCTAATGGGGGAGGAGAATCAGCACTGTCCCAGGGGTCAGAGGGAGCTGGGACTTACTTGCAGTCCCCCCAGAGGCCAGCCAGCTGTCACTCACACTGCCAAGGCAGCAGGTCTGTCCCAGCTAGCTTCGAGTGTTTCCCCATCTGGGTTAGGGGTGGTTGTAAAGATGAAATGAGATCTCCTGCTTCTTCGTTCTAGTCTAACAGGTGTTCATCAAGTGCCTTGTTTATTCATTCATTCAACAACCATTTGCTGAGGGTCGACTTGTACCAGTCCAGAAAGGAAGCCAGCATGGCCAGGGTTCGATGGAAGACACGCGCTTGCTCAGACAACTACAAAACACTGCTCAACGCAGCAGAGCCAGGGTGGACAGAGTTGATGGGGTGCAGGCAAGAGAAAGGCTGGCTTTGGTTGGGGAAGGAGAAATCGGGGAGGGCTCCTACCTTCAAACACAGACCTGAACCTCTTCGTGACAGACCCATGCAGGTCTCCCAGGAGGTAAGGAGGGAAGAGGAAAGGTCCCCAGATGGAGCAGGGTATGAGAAAGTATAGCAGGTTTAGCAAGTGGCAGGCCACCTGGATGGCTGTAACGCAGGGAGGGGAGAGGAGTGGGTGTGGGGATGCAGTTGGGAAATGTGATGGGGGTGGGGATAGAAAAGCAGGGGTCTGATGGTCATGCAAAAGTTTAGACTTTAAACCAAGGGGAAATCCATGAATGACTTTATCATAATCAGACCTATCTTCTAGAAAGTTCAAAAGGATATGTTGCATAGAATGGATTAGAAGAGAGTGACACAAAAAGTAGCACGATGATGTTACTTACTATTCGATTATTTAATTACCAGGTTCCAGGCCCTGCTCCAAGCTCTTTATAGTCACTAGTCTAACAAACTTCATGACAACTGCATAATCTAGGTAATACGATAATCCCCATCTTACAGATGAGAACACTGAGGCACAGAGAGGGAAAGTTTCCTGCCCAAAGTCACCAGGCAGGGAAGCGGCAGAGCTGAGAGCTAACCCAGGTGTCTGGCTCCAGGGTCTGCCTGTTTCAACACGGGCTTGCTCTGCTTTCCCATAATCCAGGTGAGAAACACAGCAGGGCCTCAGCAAAGGGGATGGAAGGGGCAGGGCAGGTGTTTCCTGCCTACCACTGAGTCCCCAGTGGCTGGCCCAGAGCCTGGCAGGGAATAGGTGCTCGATGACTACATGGACACAGAATAAGTGAAAGGAAGGAACCCCACAGCCCATTCTGAATCTCCATATCACAAGGATTACTAGCCTTCCGTTCATGAGGCAACATGACCATCACACCCACCACCAGCCCAGCCCACTGGGCACCGGAGATGCTGATTGAGAAATAGGGTGCTGAGCCGGCCTGCAGACTGACAGGCAAGGCCCCTCGGAGACCCGGGCAGACAGATGCGGGCTCGTTTTGCACTGTCTGCCGCAGCATCCAGGGACCCCAGAACCAAGCGGCACCTCCTCCACAGGGAGCCCTGGCCCCCTCCTCCATCCCCCCCACCCACCTCTGTCCCCTCCCGTCCCCTGTGGAGAATGCTAACAAAAGCACTGAAGTGAAGCCCATTTTAGGCTTAGAAAGAGTCCCCTGCTGGAAGGCTGTTTGCAGCCGCGCCGGGGAGGCTTCACTCTGCGGCACACACAGAAGGTCTGCTGGGAATTTCCTGAGGGGCTGGTGCTGAGGGAAGCAAAACAGATGCTCAGTGGGGACAAATTGCACTTCACAAATACTTAGCACCGTCTGGGTACAGAGACGGGCTCTCACTGGCGCCGGGAAATGGAGGCACCTGACTGGTCGTCTCATGAAATCCTCAGTGGCTGTCCCGCCCCATCAGGGCTCCAGCAACCGCTCAGCTCTCTGGCGCCGGCTCTTCTGTCCTCCTTCTTGCAAGAAGTGCCAGTAGGCCCCAGCCCATCAGGCCTCATCACCTGCTCTGTGCCCGGAGCCTTTGCACACTGCCTTGCCCCTTACATCTAGCTTCCCTACAAGCCAGGGTGAGAGAGGTATAATTGGCTCCATGCAACAGGTCAGAGAAGCCAAGGAGGTGAAGCAACCTGGCTCAGTGAATACATGGCCAAATCAGGATTTCCAACCCGTCTTCTGACTCCAAGTGCAGTGCCCTGTCCCCCTCACCCCTTTCTTTCTCGTGGTGTGGGAGCTTCACATGAACCATGTCTTATTATACACCTCTAGAGAGACACCGCTTCTGGCTGAAGCTCTCACAGAGGGCCAGGCCATGGGCATGCGGGAATGGAGGAGGATGTACTGCAGAGAAAGGCTCAAAAGGGGAAGGTACAGGCACAGTGCCTGGGGTTGGTGAGCAGAGAATGCCTGGGCGGGTCAGAGCGTCCTTCCATTCTGAGGTCAGCAGAATGGAGGAGTGATGGAGGGAGGGAAGGGGAGGACTTTTTCATCCTTGACCAGCTACCTGCAAGAGTGATCAGAACCTCACAAAGCATGGCCCAGCAGAGGGTCTATTAAAAAGCCTCTAGTTTATTCCTTTGGCCCTGGGGGGAATTTACTGCATGGACCATTCATATATTTTTTTCTTTGAAGCAAGTTCTGTATCTACAACAAAGGAGGTCTAGGAGAGAAGACAGACCTGGATTTTATAGCTGAGCTCGTGAAGCAGAGTATAAATATTCAAAAATGCAAGAAGCAAGTTCCAGAATCTCCTCCAAAGATGCATGTCACCGAATCTAACCCTTTTATATTTTTAAATACACTTGGATAAGATGCCACAGAGCAATATCCATCAGACCTATGGATCCCCCCCGTCATAGAGGTCTGACCCTGGGACACCATTTAGCTCCTGGGACGCTGTCCAAGGTCACTTGCCGAGGACACTGATGGACCAGCAAGAAGCAGTGTGACTGCTAGGAGCAGCGGTGGGAGCTCCTGAGCCTGGATTTCCTGAGTGTTACCATGGCCAGGACACAGCAGCTACATGGCTGTGAGATCATGGCCAAGTGTCTTCATCTCATACACTCATCTCCACTCTAGGTCTCAAAGATTCCTCTAGACACTAACATTCAATGGTTCTTATCACATAGCCCTGGTCAACCCTAAATCTCCAGAGAGATGTCCAGAAAAGAGATTGTGAGCTGGACCCCAGGGCATCAGTTTGGCCCAGAGATCAGGGTGGGGCATTTCTGGGCCTGACCAAGAAAGGAGTTCAAGTGCTGGAGGCTGGTCCAGGTGCCAGCCAGGGATGGGACTCATCTCATCCAGCTGGCCATTCGGGCTTATCCGCTGCCCGCCCCCAGAGCCTGAAGGAGCCAAGTTAACATGGCCTTGATGTTCTAATCTGTAAAATAGAGTGTTATTTCTTTGTTTTATCATAAAACAGAGTTACTGTGCCTGTCAGGCTCCACCAGTTATGTGTTCCTAAGCTTCCTGTCCTTTCTGGGTTACCTATTTTTCCACATGGTGGGTGGAAAGGCTTCCAGACAGGAGTCAGAGCTGGGGGGAGCCTTCTCGAAGGTCTAGCCCTGGCTGACTGTGGACCACAGCAGGTCATTGGACTCTCACAACCCAGAAGGAGGCCAAGCAAGGATTATCAGCCCCATCGCTTAGTCAGAGCCCCTTCAGCTGCTATAAAAACTCAAGAGAACCAACTTTTTCAAAAAGAGGAGAGATCTGGCTGGCCACAGGAACAGTGGGATCCAGGCACTCAAATGCCCCAGGATACTCTTTCTCCTTCCTCCATCTCCATCCTCTGCGCTTCTCTGAGTATTCACTTTATTCTCCCATTTTCAGGTTTTCAGGAGGATGAAATACTGGCCAGAGGCATCTCTGGCTTATATCTAAGCAAACTGGTATCAAAAAAGGATTAAACATTCTTCTAGGCCAGCTCGAGTAGCAAAAATCCTGGGGAAGGGCTCTGATTGGCCTGGCTTGTAGCACACAGCCACCACAGAGCCCAGGAGGAGTAGAGGGGCAGTGACCAGGAGAAGGCAAGGTTAGGGGCCAGGGCAAAGGCAGTAGCCACCGTACCCCAATCGGCAAAGGAGGCTAAAGAGGGTAAGGAAGGAGGAAATACTCTGAAAAGTGGCAAATGCTGCTCAGATGCCAGCAGGCTGCACCAGCAGGTGCCACACTTGGCCTGGAGGAGTCTACTGTCTTTTAAGCGCTGGGCCAGTCCGTTAGAGGCTGCAATTCACCTCCTCTCTCAAGTGTCCCCAGTATTATATTCCCAAAGTGGTGACCAATATGAGGGTAACTTATTTTCTCAATTTCAGCATCCACAAGGTCCCCCCAGGATCTGAATAGAGCAGCCCAGGGGAGAGGCTGCCCTCAGCCCTGCAAATGAACAAAAGAAAAATTTCTGGCCAACAAGGACACTCTGGGGATCACGCAGGCAGAGGGAATAGCAGGTGCAGAGGCAGGACACAGCAAGTACTCTCAGGCTAGCTCCCCAGGATTTTTCAGCATTCTCTGCTGCTGGTCCCAGGCAAGCAGAGCCGGATCCCAGCCCCGCCACGGGTCTGTGCCTCTGTGCTGATGGGTCCTTATCAGATAGAAATGTGATTGCCACTAGCATGCTCACTTCTTGCTTCTCCTACCATCCACCCAACATTCAGACAAATTCTTCTCTGCTTCATGTTAATTCTTTCTCCTGGTCCTCATTGGTCCCAACTCATCAGAGGCAGTGGGGTATAGTGGAAAGACTACGGGTAGAGGATCCAGGAGCCTTGTTTTTCATTCTGCCTCCAATTTACTGTGTATCCTAAGACAGGAGTCACACCCTCTCTGGGCCCCACCTACTTCCTCTGCAAACCAATGGAGTTGAACCATTCAGTGTTAGAGGCCCTTCCGGCTCTTTCTGGAAGAACGTGGCATAGCTGGGCCTGGCATTGCCACTTTTAACCCCTCTCCATCTCACTTCATCCCCACATGTCAACTCAGCCACACTTAATTCCAACCAATTAGCCCCTTACAAGTTGGGCCACTGACAGACGAGCCACAGGCAAGGACATTACCAAGGCAGTGCTGAAAGGGAGAGATATAGCAACACTCTAGTTCATCCATACCAAACCTCTGGGCAGGAAGCATCTCGACTTAGGGCAGTTGTAGACCAGGTTGGTCACCAGAAGGGGGTACCTCTCTCCCATCAAGGGTTCTCTCCCAGGGTTTGGTACATTAAGCAATCCCCAAGGATACCATCAAAGGGCCTACATACTTGGAGCTGTTTTTGCTCTAAGTTATCCATTGTACAACTACAGCATTGAGCCTCAAGGAAAGTGACATGACCAAGATCACACAGCACACTGATGTCAGAGCCAGGCTCAATCTTAGGGTTCTCAAGCCTTGATTTCCATTCTGGGCTAAAACCCAAGAGGCCTTTTAGATGGACTGTGATATAACCAGAGAGCAAGCCAGCCCATCCCTGGAATCGGCTCCCTCTCTTCTTCTGTCTTGCTCCACAACACACCCATTTGCTCTGTAGAGCCAGCCCCGACGCTGGTGCCTTTTTCCTGCTGCTGCTCCCACGTGGCTTGCTTCCCTTTGCGGTCTCAGTTTATGCAGATTCTCCCTGCAGGATTCCACTCAATTCCTGGACTTTCAAGACACCTTCTGTGTCTCCTCCAGCTCTCAATAACCTTTTTATTTCCACTCTCTAAGCCCTCCAGCGACTTGCATCACACTCAGGATAAAAGCCACGGTTCTTCCTGTGGCCACTGAACCCCATGGCCTGGGCTCTTTCCAACTCTGCAGCTTTCCCACCCCTCTCTGCGTCCATCTCCTGTTCCAGCCACACTGGCCTGCCTGCAGTTCCCCAAACCCTGGAGACTCTTCCCACCCATGGCCTTGCACCTGCTGTCGTCCTCCTCTGGCTCTCCACTCAGCCCATCCCACACTTCACTCTGTCTCCAAGCCACCTCATTAGAGAGGCCTTCCCCACCACCCCATTTCATCTGCCTTCGTGCCCTTCAACTCCCTAACCTAAGGCTAATTCATTTTCTTTCAAAGCACTTGTGATCACCTGAGATTATATTAAATACTTAGCTACTTGGTTTATTATCTGCCTTCCCCATTAGAATACAAGCTCCATAAGGGCAAACAGATGCTTTGTCCACTGATATACCCCTCTCTCTTAATACAGTGTCTTGCCCATGGGGGCCCTTAACTAATAAATCAGTGAATGAATAAATGAACTGTTGTAATAAAATAACAACTCAGAATTAGAAAGAGCTAGGATGCCCCTAGTGTGTTCAAGGTAAATCTTTTTCAGGAAGTCCTTGTCTATATAAATAATTTGAGTCATTCAAAATCAGTGTGTCAGCACCATTCTGATGACCCAATCATCATGTAATCCCACAAAAGAAATACCGTGTAATGAAGAATCTGAAGATGAAACTAAGAAAACAATTCCATGTGACACTATTCTGCAATAGTGTCAAAAGGAATACTTAGGAATACATTTAACAAAAGAAATACAAAACTTATACTCTCAGAACTACAAAACATTGTTGAAGGAAATTAAAGCTCTAAATAAATGGAAAGACATCACATGTTCATAGATCAGAACACTTAATATTGTTAACATGGAAACATTCCTCAAATTGATCTACAGATTCAATGAGATTCCTATCGAAATTCAAACTGGCTTCTTTGCAGAAATGGATAAGGTGATCCTCAAATTCATATGGAAATTCAAGGAACCCAGCATAGTGAAAACAATCTTGAAAAAGAAGAAGAAAGTTGGAGGAATCATTCTTCCCAATTTCAAAACTTACTTCAAAATTACAATAATGAAGATAGTATGGTACTGGTATAGGATAATTATATAAATTAGTGGATTCGAATTGAGAATCCAGAAATAAACCCTCACATTTATAGTTAACTCATTTTTAACAAGCATGCCAAAATAACTCAAAGGAGAAAGAACAGTCTTTTCAACAAAATGGTGCTGGGACAACATGCAGAAGAATGGAATTGGATCCCTACCTCACACCATAAACAAAAATTAACTAAAAGTGGATCAAAACCCCAAATGTAAGAGCTAATACTATAAAACTCTTAGAAGAAAACATACGGATAAATTTTTGTGATCTTGGATTGGACAATGGTTTCTTAGATGTGACCCCAAAAGCACAAATGACAATAGAAAAAATTAAAAATTGGACTTCATCAAAATTGAAAACTTTTCTGCTTTAAATGACACCATCAAGAAACCGAAAAGACAACCCACCCAATAGGAGGAAATATTTGTAAATCATATATCTGATAATGGACTTGTATGTAGAATACATAAAGAACTCTTATAACTCAATAATAAAGTGAAAAATAATTAAAAATGAGTAAAGGATCTGAATAGACATTCCTCCAAAGAAGGCGTAAAATGGCCAAGAAACATGTGAAGAGGTACTCAATATCATCAGCCATTAGGGAAATGTAGATCAAAACCACAATGAAAGAGATCTTCACACCCACTAGGATGGCTAGAATCAAAAAGTCAGATAATAACAAGTGTTGGTGAGTATGTAGAAAATTAGAACCCTAATACACTACTGGCAAGAAAGGAAAATGGGACATTTTCCAAATGGCCACTTCGGAAAAGAGTCTGACAGTTCCTCAAACAATTAAACATAGAGTTAGCATATGACCCAACAATTCCACTCCTAGGTACATACACAAGAGAAATAAAAATATATGTCCATAGACATATGCACACAAGTGTTCATAGAAATATTGTTCATAATAGCCAAAAGGTGAAAACAACACAAAGGTCCATCTATGGAGGAATGGATAAACAAAATGTGACATTTCCCCACAATGGAATATTATTTAGCCATAAAAAAGAATGGAGTACTGATACATACTACCACATGGATGAACCCTGAAAATATTATGCTAAGTGACAAGTAAGTCACAAAAGACCCCATGTTATATGATTCCATTCATATGAAATGTCCAGAACAGGCAACTCTACAGATAGAACATAGATTAGTGGTTGCTTAGGGCTGGGGGAGATAGGAGAAATTGGAGGATAACAGCTAAATGGTACAGGATTTCATTTGGGGTGATGGAAATGTCCTAAAATTTATTCTGGTGATGGTTGCACAACTCTGAATTAATACTAAAAACCATTGAATTACACACTTTAAATGGGTGACTATATGGTACGTGAACTATATCTTAATAATACTGCTATTAAAAAATTAAAATAGAAAAGAAATACCATGCTGGCCAATGTAAGTAATCCACTCGACAGATGGCCCTCCCAGAATTAGGCTCTGGTCAGCCTCATAGGCCTGAGTCCTGCAGCCTACCTAACCTACCTGACGTGGGGAGAGTCCTAAGTGGAGAAATTGGGACCAGGGTCACCGTACATTTCCTGAAAACTTCAAGGAAGACACTGCAGAGCATGGGGCCTGGGCAGGAGCCAAGCTTGTCCAGGTCTAAGGACAGAAGTATCCCAGGGTATTCTGAGTATTTTCAAAATACTAAATTATTTCTTCCCCACAATAACCCTGGGGTGGTATACTAGAGCCAACTCATATCAGCTCCTAAGAGCCAGTTGTTACATTTCCAGGAATTCTGCAGGATGTGTATTAAATACAGCTATTATTTAAAAATTAAATTACACAAATTCAAAACCCATCATTTCCCAATTATCTTACTACATTTTATTGTTATCTATGCTTTTCGAGGTTATTGTATTACATCTGTGGGGTGGAAATACTATATAATGGTGGCTATCAAGTCTCTCTTCCCAATTCTGCTTTAGGTGATGTCACACGGAAATCGTTAAGGGCTGCAAATCAGGACTTGATTATTTTCTTTGTTGATTTCCTAGACTTAAGAAAGTGATAGAGAAAATATTAATCATGCAAATGAAACTTAAAGGTGTACCTGACTCTGCAGCTGTTGCTTTGTGACTAGCACCCAAAAAAAGAGAAATATTTTTCTATATTCAAAAACGATCATCCGATTCACCAAAGAGGTCCCTCAGGTCTTTGAAGGATGAGTGAAGTTTGTATATACCTTTCACTGCTTCACTTTCACCTTACCCATTACTGTAAACAAAAGTGCCAACCAACTTTCGGGCTGGAACTACACCTGGAGAGTCGGCTGTTAAGTGTTTACCGGCACACAGTGCCTCCGAGGTAGGTGCTATCTGTAAGCCCACTTTACAGACGAGAAACGGGTTGGGGGTGGGGGCAGAGCAGGACTCCTGCCAGGCAGCCTAGGCTCAGAGTCTGAGCTCTGAAGCACACGGAAGGGGAAGGGGCATCCCAGACAGTCCCAGGCGAGGCCCAGGGAGAGCCTGCTTCTGATCCAGGCTGTCTGACTCCCCCACCCCAGACAAGGAGCGCAGGACAGACACAGGGATGGGCAGGACATGCCAAGGGCAGCGAGGGTGTCTTGAGGGCCAGAGGAAAAAAGGAAGCTGAGTCAAGCAGCATCAGGCCTGGGCTGAGATGGCACTTGCTGGAACGAAGCCGTGGGTGCGCATTCAGGAAAGCAGGGAGTGGGAGTTGGGGCTGCCTGAGACTCCCAGAGCAGAGGCCAAGGGCCTCAGTCACTTTTCCGGGGCCTGTGGGCATGAACAGGAGGGTCCTGCCATGATGCCAACCAGGTTCAGAAACTCTCCCATCTCCTGGGCCATTTCAGGTGCCTGTGACGTGCGCTCCACAAAGAGCAGCCTCCCCGCAGGACCATGAGCAGACAAAGATAAAGGGAGCAGATTTGGGGCCACTGCAGGGGTAAGCAGGGCTGGCCCTGGCACCTCGTTCTCACCACAACGATGGAGCCAAACTTGCCGGGCCTCTGAGGTCTATCCCCCACCACTCAGCTCCCTTTCCAGCCTCTCCCCATAGTGCATTCGACACCCTGGCCACACAAACCTCCTACTGTCTCCCAATGAGCAGGGCCCTTTCCTGCCTCTGCGCCCTTACACGGGTGGATGCCTCTGTTGGGGAAGTCAAGGAAGGCTTCATGGAGGAGGGGTATCTAAACTGGATACTGAAGGAGTGAGCTAAGGTTTGGGGGAAAGGTATTTAAAATAGCCCGTGGCTCCCTCTTCCACGTGCACACAGCACCTATAGTATGAACAGCCCCGCTGTGATGCTGTAAGTGCTGTAACGGAGGTGCAGTCTCTCCAGCACACAGTAGGCGCTCAGTAAATATGCAGGCTGCACAGCTCAGGCAGGTTGCCCAGCTGTGAGACCCGCAGTCGTACTAGCCGGGAGCCACATGCATTTGCTGATACAGAACAATGTTTGGCCTACAAAAGTAGCAATTTCATGTTTTCCAACCTAATAGCCTCTCTGTGACTCTGTAAGTGGGGTTAATTGCAGTACCACTCTCATAGGATTGATGGAGGGATGAAATGAATTAACACCTGTGCATACACCTGGCCGGTGCCTGGACCAGAAAAGAAGGTGCTCACAGCAACCACTCACACTTCGTGGCTCCCACTCTATGCTGGGCAGGGTCCTAAGTGTGCTGCCTTGTTAACCCATGAGCTCCTCCAACACTCAGGGCCAAGTCCTATTTTTAGCCCCATTCATAGAGGGGCTTACCCAGTCGTGGGTGCAGCTGGACACGTGAAAATCTGGGAGAGGACCTGAGGGAGGCTTCCCCAGCCCAAAGCACTGGCACAAGTGGGTGCTGGCGGGAAACCACAGAGCATCTGGCTACTGAACGGGGAGCTCACAGAGAGGCTGCCGCCTCTGGGGGATCTTCTGTCCAGCACTTGGTGGGGGGCTTGGGGCCGCCAATGATCCCACTGACAAGGCCGGGTGTCAGACAAATGAACTGGAATTTGACTTATCTGGGTCTGTCTGTCATCATATCTGATCACCACAACCTGCTGAGAAGGATGAATTCTTCTTCGCTTCCACCTTCCAAATCTCACACAATTCTACTTTTGGCCAATCCTAACTCAGAACCCCACAGAGAAGGGGATTCTGGGAAACGCAGGTTCCTTCCTTGGCCAAGCCGGCAGAACCCAACCCAGCACAGATGGCGATTCCAGGAATAGCATTATGGAGTGAATGGAGGTGGGGTGGTGTGGGCCTGCCCCGCACGCTTCCCTTTTCCCCTTCTCCTGGTAACAGAAACCCACCGTCCCGGGGAGAGCCCGCTCCCCACAGGGCCAGGGCGTTCAGACTCTGCCACCATTGGGCGGCTGCCGCTCAGCCCCTCTCTAGCTACCCCCCACCCACCTGGCTCCTGCCACCCCCAAACACACGATGCCCATTCCCAACACCACAACTTGGCATCGATGGTTTCCCCAGCCAAAAAGGCCTGCCCATGCATCTTCCCCTCCCAACCCCCCACCCCTGTGTGGGCTCTCTTCATTGCCTGCCCATCTCCCATTCCTCCTAGCCTCAATTTGGTACTGGTATCCTGTCCTTTTCACAAAGTCCAGTGGCTCAAGGGACGTGGAGCTCATTCTCCCCAGGCATGGTTCCTAGTAGTCTAAGCCAGTTAACACAGGGGATCGCCATGGTGACTCACTGGTCCAGGGCAGGTTCATCTCTGAAGTTGCCCCAATTGAGTTACAACCCATGCTTGGGGGAATTATCTCTCCCTCTCCCACTAGACCAGAACAAGAACACACACAGCCTCCAAAGTTCCTCACAGCCATCTTTTGACTATGGACTGAAACCAACACAGTGGATGACAGTGTGGAGAGAGAGAAATGACCTGAGTCCCAGGTGACACGACAGAGATGCTGAATCAACCAGCCCTGAAGCCTGAACTGCCTCTGTTTAAGATAACAAATTTCTTTTCTGCCGCTTGTAAATCTAAAAGCATCCTGACAGATATACCTGCTTCTTGACCAGATGTCCTCTTATTCACCCCCTCCAAGCCCAGTACAAAGGTACTTCTCCTTCTGGGAAGTCTCTTCCAGCCTCTGAGTGGAGTCCCTCCCTGGAGTGCCCACGGCACCCTGAGCCTCCATCTATTCCAGCGCTTTGATACATCCTTCATTCCAGTCCCTGAGCTGTTGTCTCCCCTATGAGTTGCTGAGCTCTTTAAAAGTGAATCATCTCACTGAAACTAGAGCAAGATAAGCGTATCCATTTAATCTCATTCACTCCACATTCACTCAGCAAACATTTGCTGAGAGCCTGGAAGACAGTATTGGTTTTGCATATACTTTGGGGGTGGGAGGATGGAGTACATTCACTGCTGGAGAGAGGGAAACAGACAGACAGACAGGCTAAAGGGCAGGATTAAGATACCAGCAGAGACTTCACTTGAACCATGGACTTGGCTCAGTGGTAGGGAGGAGTCACCCTTGGGACTTGGGGTCTTGACCCTCCTCCTATGTGTCTCCTCCTGAGTGTGTGTGTGTATGTGTAGGTGGGGGGGTTGGGGGAGAGGGGGTTGAGAAAGCTTTGGGAAGAAACACAGCACCGAAGCCAAGATCGCTAGGACGCCTGTGAGAGGCGGCATCCTTCCCCACAGCTTTGAGCCAAGAGTGAGCTCAGAGGATTCAAGCATTCACGCATTCAGCTCACATTATAGTGTCTCCTGTGTGCCAGGCACTGTACTCAGTACTTGGGATTAATCCATGAACACGGAGTCCGTTGACCCTGCTCTGGCTCAGGGGGTCAGAAACTCCCTTCCCTGAGATCTGGAGATACTCCTGTTCACCCTCCAAGGTAAAAACAGAGATGCTGGAATCAGAATCAGCTTTTGGGGTCCAACCCCAGACACAGAGCTAGGTGACATCTGGGGGTCCCTTCACATCTCTGAGAGTCTATGATAAGCTCGTACAAACCTATCCTCTCCAGATGGCTCCTGTCTGCACCCCAAATCTCTGAACAGAGCCTCCCTGCCCCCCTGCCCCATGCCCTTGCAGCTGTGAGGAATGCCAGGAACACAGAGCAAGCCCTGTAAATATTTCATTCCTGTATGATGGCAAATGCTCCCTCATGAACCACATGTCAGTCAGGACTCGTGCTGCCAGTGACAGAAACCCAACCTGAACCAGCTGAAGCCAGAAGGGGAATTAACTCTCTCACAGAATCCAAAAGAAGACTGATGACAAAACTGAGAAAAGGCAGGACCCAGCCGGACCTCAGAACAATGGGAACCCAAACTGGACCAGAACCTTCTCTCTCCATCTCTCACCTCTACCTCTCTCTGCACAAGGCTTCATTCGCTCTCCTCAACATGGCTCAAAACCCCGAGGCTGAGTGCTCCTGGCTTTTACCATCCAAGAGACTTCACTGGAGACTTCTTTCCAGTTCCATCCTGAAAAATCCCAGGCAGAGACTCTGATAGGCCCAGTGTGGGTGCAATGCCCACGCCAGAGAAACTGAGTCCTCTAAAAACACAGCAGCATCTACAGGAGTCTAGTGACAGGAGCAAACAGAACAGAAACTTCCAGAAGTTGGAGAATGCTTACAAGAAGGGAGGTATCCCAAATAAAGGGAGCAGACACTGGTGGATGACGCAGTAGTTGTCCACTGTAGTCCAGAAGCTGAATCAGAGAAAAGATTTCTAGGGAGTCACTTGCAAAGCCATTCACCTCCCTTGCAGTCTCCCGGTCTCCAGTATCTAATAACAGAATTAGCTGGTTACGTTAAAAAGTTCATTGAACCTAGAGCCAAAGAACTAAGCTTAAAACAGAACTCTGCCACTTACTAGCTAGGGCAGGTCACTTAACTTCTCTCCACCTTGATGTCCTCATCCGTTAAACAAGTACAGGTTCATGTGGGTCATGTGCAAGAATGTTATCAGCAGCTGCTTCCCTCATCAATGGTGGTGAAAGACCCCAATCAGAACATCAGTTCCGGGTCAGCCACATGGACTCCAAGGCTCCTAGTTCAGTCTAGCTCCACAGAGCTACACATATCAGCCCCAACAAGGAAACCTGGGAACCCTCTGCTCACTGCATCTGGGACATCCATCCCCCTTCTCCTAAGCGTCCTCCAGCTCCCAGAAGTCTTTGTTCTCCTTGCTCCCACCACTAGACTCCTGCAGGTTTTTCAAGGACTCCATTGCTCTGGACTTGAATGACTGCTTGGTAAGTGGGAGTAGGAAGGTAAGTGATCAGCTTCCCCTACCCCCTGGGCCAGGGTGTGCACCTGGAGAGGGTCCCCTTTCTTGCAGTTACCAGGCTGCCACAAATAGCAACACTGCCTCCTTTGTCCTGCTCAACTTGGCTGACTAAAATACAGATTTTCCCATATCATTTTCCTGCTCGGGGACAACAATGGCTCCCACTGCTACCGGCTCTACCCAGATTCCCAGGCCCTCCAGGGTCAGGTACCAGACTCGGCACTCAGCTCCACGTCCTCACTCTCCTCAATCACACGCTTATGCCCCACTCGACACTCTGCTTCCTGATATGCCCTCCCCTCTGCCCTCCACCCGCCCCATCCTGCCTATCCCCCAGGCACCTGATGGGCCCTCCCCACCTCAGGAAGCTGCTCACTGCACGCTCTCGCTGCCTTCTGATGCCCCACCTTCTTTCCTCCTGAACTCTACACGTAATTAAAGGCTAGACTGGGCCATGCTCCTGAGAGTCCTCACCTCTGAGTTCTTACACACAGTGACTAGAATACCTACTCTCCTGAAACTTAAAATCTGGCCAGGAAAATAAGTTTCTTCTTACTGGATCCTTTTCTCCCACCTTCTCCTCCAGCAGTTAGTGTAAGCTGATCTTAGCATAGACCCTTGGAGAAGTTATGTACCTTGATCACAGGTTAGAGGGCAAAATTCAAAAAGATAAGAAGATCCTAATTGGAAAACAGATGCCAGATAAAGAGATCTCCCTTCTTTAGGAATCGCCAGTACATGGCACACATGCTACTGAGGCCTCCTATATCACCTGCAGCAGACATCACCAATGGATGTCTTTCCCAGTGAACTTGGACCCAGCCTCAGTATCTACAACATTGCTCTCAGAGTAGGTATGACCAATCAATGGGATTTGGGAAATGAATTGAAACTCATTTGCCAATTGTTGTATAATTTTTAAAAAAAACATATATATATATATATATACATATATATATATATATATATGTATATATATTTGGTCTTTGTCCCCCTATCTTTTGTTACTCACGATGAGCACCTTTCTGAATGAGAGGAGTATCTTTTGTTACTCACGATGAGCACCTTTTGGTGATACCTGAGTTTATGTCAATGAGATGACTCCTTGTGGGCTCCTAGATCATTTCCAAGGAGGGACTGGCCACACCAGAAATAACAAGCATGTAACTACAGGGATGGAACTTTCAGCCCTACCGCCCAACCTCCAGGGAGGGGAGAGGGGGGGCTGGACATTGTGTTCAATCACCTAGCCAATGATGGAATCAATCATGGTGACCTAATAAAACCCCAGATAAAAACAAAAACAACAGAAGACATACAGATGGCCAAAAAGCACATGAAAAGATGCTCAACATCACTAACTGTTAGATAAATGCAAGTCAAAACTACAGTGAGGTATCACCTCACACTGGTCAGAATGGCCATCATCAAAAAAATCTACAAACAGTAAATACTAGAGAGGGTGTGGAGAAAAGGGAACCCTCCTACACTGTTGGTGGGAATGTAAATTGGTATAGCCACTATGGAGAACAATATGGAGGTTTCTTAAAAAACTAAAAATAGAGCTACCATATGATCCAGCAACCCCATTCCTGGGCATATACTTGGAGAAAACCGTAATTCGAAAAGATACATGCACCCCAATGTTCATTGCAGCACTATTTACAATAGTCAGGACATGGAAGCAACCTAAATCTCCACTGACAGAAGAATGGATGTGGTACATATATACAATGGAATATTACTCAGCCATAAAAAAAGAATGAAATAATGCCATTTGCAGCAACATGGATAGACCTAGAATGTCATACTGAGTGAAGTAAGTCAGACAGAGAAAGACAAATATCATATGATATGGCAAATGAACTTATTTACAAAACAGACTCAACAGACATAGAAAACAAACTTATAGTTACCAGGGGATAAGCAGCAGTAGGGATAAATTGGGAGATTGGGATTGACATATACACACTACTATATATAAAATAGGTAACTAATAAGGACCTACTGTATAGCACAGGGAACTCTACTCAATACTCTGTAATGGCCTATATGGGAAAAGAATCTAAAAAAGAGTGGATATATGTATATGTATAACTGATTCACTCTGCTGTACACCTGAAACTAACACAACATTGTAAATCAACTATACTTCAATAAATATTTTTTAAATAAATTAAATAAGTAAACAAACAAACGTTTATGGAAATGAAAATTTAAAGAAACAAAAACAGGCACTTCCCTGGTGGCGCAGTGGTTAAGAATCCTCCTGCCAATGCAGGGGACACGGGTTCAATCCCTGGTCCGGGAAGATCCCACATGCCACGGAGCAACTAAGCCCGTGTGCCACAACTACTGAGCCTGCGCTCTAGAGCCCGCGAGCCACAGCTACTGAGCCCACGTGCCGCAACTACTGAAGCCCACGCGCCTAGAGCCCATGCTCCATAACAAGAGAAGCCACTGCAACGAGAAGCCTGTGCACCACAACGAAGAGTAGTCCCTGCTCTCCGCAACTAGAGAAAGCCCGCGCGCAGCTATGAAGACCCAGCGCAGGCAAAATATAAATTAATTAATTAATTTAAAAATAAAATAAAAATTAAAAAACAAAAACAACAAGGCTCAGGGAGCTTCCAGATTGGTGAACACATCGATGTGCTGGGAGGGTGGTGCACTGGGATTCCTGGAAGAGAGGGTATAAAAGCCTGCAAACCCCCCACCAAAGACCTTGCTCCTGTGACTCTTTATCTCGCTGTTCATTTATATCCTTTATAATAAAATTATAAGTATAGGGCTCTCCTGAGTTCTCTGAATCATTCTAGCAAACTTGAACGGGGTTGGGGGAGGGTAGTCTTGTGAGACTCTAAGCCTTTAACTTCTGGAGTCTGTGCTAACTCTAGATAGTTTGTATCAAAATTGAATTGAATTATGATATACCCAGTTGGCGTCAGAGAGTTGGTGTTGGAAAGTTCCACCTTCACCCCCCACACACTGCTCTCAGACTTGTTTACTAAGGAACCTCTAAGACAAAGCAGAGTGCCCACACAGACTGAGAGCAGGGCTCAGCAACTCTGGCCCCTGAACCAAGTCCAGCCCACCTCCTATTTTTGTAAAAAAAAGTTTTATTGGAACACAGCCATACCCATTCCTTTCCATGTTGTCTATGGCTGCTTTCAAGTTACAAAAGCAGTGTTGAGCAGTTGCAACAGAGACTAGACAGCCTGCTGAGCCTGAAATAGCTACCTCTTCCTTTATAGAAAAAGTTTGATGACCCCTGACCCAGAACACCAGGAGATGTTATCCAAGCCAACATTATAACCCCCAAATCCCTTTCAAGTCTCATGTTTTATGGTGAAGACTCGGGTTAATGTTGCATTCTTTCTGTTTTATATGTCTGTGTGTACACATTTCACATGAAAGTAATTTTTTAATTACCACCAGGTATATAAACATGCCAGGAAGATGCTCCACATTTTAAAGATGCTCCAAATTTGGGTCAAACCACAGTTTAGGAAGCACCATCCACAGCAACAAGCTCTGTTTGCTTGGTGAGTGGGAGTCAGTCTTCAATTTCCAAAAAGTTTGTGATTCCAAGATGGGAGATAGAGGGCTGAGTGAGGCTGAGGCTCAGGGTGTTGCCTGGACACACATCAGAAGCTTCACACTTTGGGTTCTTCTAGGAAAAAATGTAGAAGGGACGAGAAGATGCAAACCACGGGCTTAAGCACTGACTCAGATACTCATTTTCTATGTGAGCATGAGCAAGTCAGTTGTCCTCTCTAGGCTTCCCCTGGAGCCTCTAAGGGCTTCTCAAACTCTGCTGGTCTTGACCTCCAAGGTGTTGGTTCCAGGCAGGGCATCTTCTGTTGAATTTCTGGGGTCCATAGGATGTTGCCACTTATTTGTTCCCCGTGAAAACCATTTGTAAACCATGTTCTGTGGGCTTTCCACAAATTTCAAAGGACTACTGGGATGGGAGGTAGAGTCCAAGTGAGGGGAATCCCAAGTCCACACCAACCTTAACCATGAGATTCCCTATCACCTGCTTTATAGTTTGAGAAAAAGGATCTGCTGATAAAATAAGATTTGAAAATCACAAATCTAAATGACAAACTCAAACACTTATGGGGACAGACAGATAATATAAATTAGCAAATTAGGCAAAGCGTGGGACAATAGGGAGCAGTGAGGCTTGTGGCAAACTATCTAAAAAAAGCAAGTGGCCCTGAGATCTAGCCGTGTGGGGCAACAGATTTAGTGTGTCTGGGTTCTTCAAATTTTCAGTAAATCTGAAATTTTATGTGGATATTTTATAGTTATTAAGACATGTGTGGGCCAAACAGATTCATAGCTGTGAACCACATAAGGCCAGTGGACAGTAAGACTGCAGCTCTTGGCTTGGGCATTGTCTTTGAGAAAAGCCAGCCAGGAAGAGTTGCTATTTCCTTGAATTCATTCCTGACATTATGGGGCAGCGGGAAGACACACCAAAAAGACAGAAATTACAGTCCTGGCACTGGCCCTTATGGCTGTGTGAACTTGGATAAGGTCCTGGAACTTTAGCAGGTTTCTGCGCAAATGTGATGATAATAGCAACCAAGGCAAGTGGTAGGGAGGGAAGAACAGAGAACACGGTAGGTAAAGGCACCTCCTGGCACATGTGGTACAGGGAGGGTACCCAACGAAGGGTGTGCTCCCTGTTTTCCTTTACTGGGTGGAGCAGGGTTGCTCAGTATGAATGGAACAGGGGCATGGGTGGGGGTTCTCCAGATCAGCCCCAGGGGTGCTGCCAGCCCAGAAAGCCCCAGTCCACCTACTAAGAGGGATGAGAAATGGCCATCTTCCGTCTCTGCTCATCAGTAAACAGATGAGATGCGAGAGCCCCATTGGAGTGGAGCTGGGCGCCTGGGCCCGCGGCTGTCTGGAGGGATCATTAATAAGATAGATGCTCCTAATGGCTCCAAGAAGGATCATGGAGCTACTCATTATCAGGGACTGAAATTGCTAATTATTCGTTTCTCTGCAGCTGTCACTGGCCGCACCCACCCAAACCATGAGGCCCCAGCAAAGGTCCTTTCTCCCGTGGCCAACAGGGGGCTGTGAGCACGCACGGCTGCCTCAGGGCTAGGGGCAAAGTCTTCTTCCTGCATTAAATACTTATTAAAGTTGATTAGAACTCAATGCACCATAAAATCTCTTTCAAGTCAGTGAAATGCCTTTGGCTACAGATTTCTTTTCCCCCAATTCTATCCAAAAGAAACTCCCAAGCACTCAGAGAGTATTGGAAAAATTCGATGAGGGTTGAGGAGGGGGAGTGTGGCATTCCAGATGGGGAGGAGGGGAGGTGATTTAGAAGAGTTATGGGAGAAGATAGCAATGCCTGGAATGAGGGGCATCCAGGACCAAAAAGGGAGTGCGGATTCAGGCGGGGTGGGAAGGCTGCCGGATGCATGTATTTTTAGGAATGATATTACCCTGGACCTAAAAATATGAGACATGGCTTTCTTTAAAAGCGATCTAGGCCCTATTTACATTTCAGAGCAAACAGCATATTGTTTTCATCAGGGGGAAATAAGCACTCATGTTTACCTTATGTTTCCTTCAAAATATTTGCATTTCAAAGCCTTCTGAGCTTTAAGTTACAGAGCTGTTCAAAACGTGGCACCTGGGCTTCTCCCAGATGGGCCATGTTTACGGCAGAAATCCATACCACCCAGCCAGGATGGCACCCCAGAAAAGGGCAGCGCCCCCGTTAAGACCCATGGCGCATGCCCAGGGGCACCGCAGCTGTGACCAAAGGTGGTGTCCAGATGAGGGGTGGGAGGGCCAGGCAGCCCAGGCACAAAGCTGCTGTGTGTCCGCAAGTCTTCCTTTGTGGACTGTGAAGGAGAGAGGAGGCTTGGGGGCCTGAGCTAGAGAAGGAGGAAAGGGGACGTCCTGGAGCCCTCGGGAGACGTTACAAGTGAGGCCGGACCGAATGAACAGAGTAGCCACCCCACTGCCAGTGGGTTGGGCCAAATGACCTCAACCACCTCCTCTTCCCCCAAACTTTCATTCATTCACTCAACAAACAATTAGTGAGGGCCCACTGTGTGCTGCGTCTCACGCTAGGGACTAGAGTCACAATGATAAACAAAGTAATCAGAGGTAATGACATTTATTAGAAGTTACTCTGTGCCAGGCACTGTCCTCTGCTATACATTAAAATCAACTAGAGGGCTTTTAAAAATCCCAATACCCGAGCCACACCCCAGACCAGTTAGATTTGAGTCTCTGCAGGTGGGCCCAGGCATCAGTAATTTTTAAAACTGACTACGTGACTCCAGTGCACAGCCAAATTTGAGAACCAGCATTCTAAGCATTCCACACACAGGAACTCATTCAATCCTCAAACAACCTTCTGAGGCAGGTAAGAATTACCATCCCCTGTTTAACGACGGAGCACAGAGATACTAATTCAGCCATGGCAGAGGAGAAGAGCCAGAATTTGAACCCAGTAGCTGGGTTCCAGACGCTGCCATCCTAACAGCTCTGCTGTAATATCTCCTGGTATCACTCACTGTCTTCACAGAGCTCCTGCTTTGGAGAGAAGCCAACAGACAGTTGATCCCAGTGTCGGAAAAGCAGTGCCCAGAGGGGCAATGTGGAAGGCACCGTGGGTTGTCCAGCCATCAGCCATTTCCACCTGCCTCCCACTATAGAGGCTGAAATTCCAGACTTCCTGTCCCAGCTTCCCTTGCATCTAGGGTTCTGGCCAATGAGATACCATGGGAAGTCAGCTTGGGTGCTTCTGGGAAGGGTTTTCCTCCAAGGTAACGGGACAGGTGTGTGAGGAACACTCCTATCACCTTTTAACCCAGCCTCATACTTCTGCCTGGGACGTTGCTGCTGTGTGAGGACACCAGGTTTGGAGCTGCTGAAGCCGTCCTGTGACCAAGAGAATCGCAGAGACAGTGATCCAGGCTGCAGAAGCAACCATGGAAGCGCCTCCCTCCAGATTTCTTGTTAAAGGAGATAACTAAAAAGGCTTCCTCACTTTCAGGTATTCAGTTACTTGCACCTGCATCAATTAGAATGAGCTCTGATAGAAGCTTTTCTCTTTCATGTAAAAGAAATCTGAAGATAAGCAGTCCAGAGTGATAGACAAGCATTAAAGTTATCAGAGAGTCAAGCAACTTTTCTCTTGTTCCCCTGACATTCTTAGCCTGTGACTACAACTCACGTGGATCAAAGATAGCTGCCCAAGCTCCAGGCATCACATTTGCATTCCAGCTAGCAGGAAGGAAGAGGAGAGGTGGAAGAAGGGGGTGCACCCATCCTTTAAAAAACACTTCCCAGAGCTCTTCTGTTTATATCCCATTGGCTAGAATTTAGTGACATGGCTACATCTGAGGTTGGGGACCATGTTTATTCTAGGGAACCATCAGCTTAACCAAAATGAGAGATTCCACTGGTGAGCAAGAAAGGAAGGATATTTGGGAGCAGTAAACAGTCCCTGCCATCCAGCCAACGCCAACTAATTAATCCAGGTGGTTGGCTGACACTTGGGTGAGGAAGGGCTCAGAGATCCTTCTCTGATGAGGAAGGAAGAGGACTTGGGAGTTAGCCAGGCCAAAGGTAGGGAGAAGAGGGTTCCAGATGGGAGCAACAGTTGGGGCGGAGGCCAAGAAGTGAGAGAAAACTTAGTACATTTGGAGAACTGAAAGAAATCCCATCACTCGATGATAAAATCAAGGTGGGTGAGAGGCAAGGAGGGAGAGGAAGCAGGGGACCAAGTTGTGCAGGAGCCTTTTCCTACATGGAGGAACTTGGGCTTGACCCTAAGGGTAACAGAGACCCACTGGAAAGTATTTGGCAGGAAAGTGACGTGACCAAGGCTTTGCACTTTGGAAAACTCATTCTAGCTTCAGGGTGGAGGATGCATGCGGGTGGAGGAGGGTAAATCTAGAGGCAGGAGACCCACTGGGAGGCTCCTGGAGGCCAATATGCAGGTGATATTGGCTTGAAACAGCACTGGGGCAGGTCCTGTCTCACACTGGGAGGCAGATGAGGGATGGTGTCAAGAGTGCTGCTCAGAGGGCTTGTCTGCAGTGAGATTCCCACCTTGCACTAGAACATAAGTCAACACACTGCTTCCTTCATTGAGAAAGTCTTACTTCAAATATTTCACAAATATTTGATATACGTGTGCTTTGTGCTGTATTTGCTTTACACTCTGGTGCAAGCTCCTTCCTTCTTTGTGAACCATTAACACTTTGCAGACCAGCACTGATCTCTGCAACCAGACCACACTTCGAACATCACTGGTTTCAGGCGAGAGGACCCTGAATTCTTCATGTAAGGCTGCCCTCCTCGACCAGGGAAAAGACTGGTTTCTCTGTGTCACACACAAACCATACTAATTCTTAATTGCTCCAGTGTCCGATGCCAACCCACGAGCCTAGACTAAAAGGCAACCAGGTCCTCGTGTAGAGATTCATCCTCATGTCAGCACAGACTTCCCTGCAATATCCTGGCCGCCAATGTATCAGTCAAGGTACCTGGGAGAGGGGCTCTGGAACCTCTAAGCAGGACTCCAAGGAGAGGTGGGGTAGGGAACCCCACCAGAGTGTACGGGACAGATTCTCAGAGCAGGATCTTCCAAGAGCATCCAGCCTGACCTGCTCATTGGACAGATGGCATATCTGAGGCCAAGAGGGGGAAGTAGCACAAGGTGACAAGTAGAACCCAAGGTGACTCCCAGGATGGCACGTCTGAGGCCAGGTATTGTCCCCAACAAACTTCGCATCTTCATGCACTGGCTCCCCCTCAATGCCCAGAACAGTGCTACACAGGGAAGAAGCCCACACAGTTCTGCTGAACACATGGGGTGATCCAAAGGGGACACCAACCCCTCGCTGAGGCCCTTTGGTAGCACTGACCAAGGAGGAGGGCTGGAATGTCCATGATCTTGACTTCTACACGCTACCCTGAGAAACCAGGTCAGTGACTGGGAAGCAAGCCAAGGAACATCAGAGGACAGACCAGCCACCCTCCCTGCTGGCTGACTTCTCAGTCAGAGGCCAAGGCACCCACCCCTGACCTGGCCTCCTAGTCCCTCTGCTGTAGGGGAAAGCCAGCTCTGCACACTTCCACCCTGGCCAGTTGAGCCCTGCCCTCCCCGCAGCTCCTGGTCTCCAGCTTCATGTTTTATGTAAAGGAGACTGGGACTTGGGAGGGGTGGGTAGCCAGTGGCAGGCCAGAGAGGCAGGAGAGAGGCAGTGAATGAAATTCTTTGTTTAAGAAAGGCATGAGCCACACGTCGGCAAGCCCGGGAGAAGCATGTCATTTTGCTGGAAATGCGATTTTCCCTAACAAGTACAGAATTCTACATGACATGTTGAAAAGTGTATCTCTTTGAGAAGCTGCTCTGTATCTCAGAGGCATCGCCAGTACAGAACCATGTAATGTGGCAGTTGCCATGGCAACGCCTCGTTTCCCATAGACAGGAAAATCAGAGTGGCTAAGTCGATTGAGAGGCCCCAAATAATGCCTTGAGAGCAGGCTGAGATGTGGTGCAGGCTTTCATGGCGTCTGGGGTGCTATTTGGCGGTCTCACGGCCACCTTATATATGCTTCATGGAGAATCCCCAGGATAATACTGAGCGCCTCCTCCTCTTTTGTCGGGGGCTTGGAGATTGTAGAAGAGGTTGCCTAAGGCCACCAGGCAAGGTGGTGACAGGGCCAGGATGACCAGGCCCCTGCCTCCTCGGGCAGGCAATGCTCACGGCGAGGGGACACTGGCCTCCACCCTCCCTCCCACCAGTGTCCCCTTCTACCACTGGCTCAGCAGAACTTTCCTCTGTTGCCCTGAAGACAGTCATTGCCCCTTGGCACCAGCTGAGTTCGATGAAAACATGCCCCCAGCATCTCACTCATGCATGCCCATGGACACACGTGCTCCCAGTGTGAGCTCTCCAAGCACTGGGACGGGCCACAGCACAGGTCATATGTACCCAAATACACCCTGGGGAGACCTTAAGCTCAGGGGCCACAGCTCCATCACCCCAGGACCTGGCACAGTGTCTTACAAGGGGTGGACATGCATGGATGTGACACCTTGAACTCCACAAACACACACACGCTGCTGCCCCTGCCCATTAGTGTCATGCCCATACTTCACAAGGCATCAGCATAAAGCAGTGTACCCCTTGTCCCTCCCTGAGCACAGTGCTTTGAGGTTCACAAAGGGAAGAGATGGGATGCTCAGAGGGAATCAGACCAATTTGGAGCCCATGGATGAAGCATCTTGACCCCTACGGATTCCTGAGTGTACAGGGCTTGGCCCGGTGGTTCTCTCCACTCTCCAATGTTCAGGGCTCCTTCACGTATCTGTAGGTTGTGTACTTCACCCTCCTCCCTCCCAGGGGGTGGCTGGCAGCTAACATGGGGGCAGGACAAGAAAAGCAACCTTACTGTTCTTTCCTCTCCAAATACAAGCTAGCATGGGAAACCGGGGACTAATGGGGGGGACGGGCAGGGGGAAGACGCACGCCCCCTTCTCAACTTCCCAGAGGAAAAATTTTATAAAACTGTCAGAGATGCAATAGAACTGTCAGAAGTACAGGGAAATCAGCTACACAGATTACAAAAACATATGTCAGGGACCTATTGGTTTCATGACAGTGTGAAAATCACAATTTTTCTGTCAAGATAGAAAATAGAAACAGAGAAAAACCAGGAACACTTTAGCATACACCAGCTGACAGTGGCAAGTGCAACCTGCCGTCATGACCAGAGATCCCCAGGCACAGAAACAAGTGATCCAAGCTCCCCAGCCCTAACCCCAGGGAAAAGCCACACTGCCTTCCGTCCTCTGTCCCCCTCCTTCTGAGTAAGTAGAACTGGTTCCTCCCGGCGGCCCTGACAGCTCCTCCCCGTCGCCCCACCTCCAGCTAGTAGCCGTCCTCCAATGACAGGCCTCTCAGGTTCGGAGAATCCCAGACAGTAACTGGGTCACATGTCAGCCTGGCTGCCTGCAGTGGAAAAGCCAGCCATGAACTCAGGCCTCCTTGCTTTTCCCTTTTGGGGTCATGAGAAAGCCAGTGGGCCCCTGGGAGTGCGGAGGAGGGTGAGGCAGGGTCTTGGGGGAACCCACGGTGCTATGACAGTCACCACTGGCAGGTCCCTTGGCCTCCTAGTGTGGGGCTTTGGAATCCTCTTTTCTCTAAAAACCTTCACATCCCAGGCTGACCAGCAGCATTCCTGGGGTTGTAACCAGGGTTTGGGTGGAAGCATCCTCCTCTCAGAGCCCGCAGGAGGTGACGGATGTTGGCTGTGCATCAGCACACGGACAGTGAAGAAACACCTCAGAGCAAACGCTGAGATGTGCTTTACGGTCGGACAGACCTGGGTTCGAATCCCAGACCTAGAGTCGGTGTGCCCTTGGCCAAAGCACTTGACATCTCCCAGCCCAATTTCCTCGAATGTTCGCGAAGACAAGAGCGCAGTACCTTCCGGATCCACTGGGTGGGTTTCGGGAGGTAGCAAATGCGTACTCCGGTTCCCAGCAAGGGCTTGGCCTAATCCCTAACCCCTGCAACAGCAGTCGACACGGCCCCGTCTCTGAACACCACGCGGCAATTGGAAAAGCGTTTTACATCTAGAACTCTGCAAGATGACAGTCCCACTCTCACGCTTTCCCACGAAACTGAAATGAACCCTCAGTTCCCGAAGCACTTCCTGCTTGTGATAATCGCGGCCTTGCGAACGCAAACACCACATGGGATTCAACGCGCCAGGGATTTATTAGGGAACCCTCCTCCTCGTGAGAAAAAATGCAGAGGGAGACAGGAAAGCTGGGCGAGCCCTCAGATCACAGTGCAGGTCTGACCATGAGCAAAGGAGAGAAGGAGGGCACCACGCAGGCGGAAGAAGGTTGCCTCCTGGGCGCCACTGCCGCGCTCAGCCGCAGACACAGCCATGGAGGTCAGAGCGCAGACCCCGGGGCCCAGGGCGGTTCTGCCCCCGCAGTGGGAGGTGTTCAAGGCTTCTCCTTGCCACTCTCACAGCCCTCTTCCCATGCACTGTCCCCCTCTGCCTGCAATACTCTCGTCTCCTCATGGCCTGACCAATCTCAGCTTGTCCAGTGAGTCTTGCAGTAGAGGTCCCTTCCTCCAGGCAGGCTTCTCAGATCTCTGCCCCTTCCCCCTGGGCCGGAGACTATGCCAAAACTTGTGAATATTGCTGAGAACGGATAAATGGCCCAGGGGCTAGCAAGGGAATTTGAATTTGGAAGTGCTGATTCCAGAACCCCTCACCTGCCCCAGTGTGAAGCCCCCTGCTCAGGGAGATATGCAAATGATTAGTAACAGGAAGAACATAGGTACCAGCCAGCCAGAATGGCACTAGACATCGGTAGGCATTTGCCCTGCCTCTACCTGAGCCCAAATCCAGGAGGCTGGGGTCCATGCACTCATGTGCCAGGACATAAACAGGTACTCAGGACCTTTCTTAATGCTGGCTCAGTAAAGACAGCATCCAGGAAGCAGGCATTCCCATCAACGAGCTGGGAGACACTTAGAGTCACCAGGCATCACTCTAAGAGGCACGTCTGGCTCATCTACTTGACACTCCCCGCTGCTGTGCCAAGGGTGAGCGAGTTACTACCTTTCTGAGAACGTCGATCTCCTTACCCTCTTGAGGGCCAGAGCATCCCTGGGGCATCCACAGCCCCCAAGCTGGCCTCTCCTAGCTGTAAGCAGCCTTGCCTGTTGACCCTATATACTGCACAAAATTTATTCTTCTCTATGTGTACCATGACATTAATTACCAAAAGGTCAGGAGGCACTAATTCTAGTCCAATTCTAATATACAGATGAGAAAACTAAGGCCCAAGAAGAGAAATGGCACTTCTCAGAGGCACCAAGAATGAGGATTCTGGTTAAACTGACTTGGCAGGATTCTTGCTAAAATTGGACGACGCAGAGATGAACATGAAAGCCCAAAAGCTGAGGTCTAGCTGGGAGGAAGATTCAGAAGAGCCTGGCTAGAATCTGGCCAAGGAGAGAATCTCTCTTCTGGGTTCTCATGCCAGGGCTGCCACTGGGTCCACCATCCCAACTCAGTAGGGCACCTCAACTCTGCTCCTACCAATCCCAGCTCCTTGTCCACTCCAGATCCATCAGGGCCTTCATCCCCAAAGCAGCTCCCCTTCTTCCATGAGGGCCTGGAGATCCCTGAGTCCCTCCTGAGAGCCTCCCCAAAGAGAAAGCTCAACTCTCGGCAGCTACTTCCAGCTCCGGTTTCCCTCTCATTGGGGAAGGCATCACACGGAGTAGGATGTTCAGCTAATAAATATGTATGCAGGATTTTTATTACTTAATAGTTGTAAGGTTAATCGTCGTGGTGAACGCCTATATTTAATGTGTCAATGGAGCTGCAAAATGCCAAACTGAATAGCTTTAACACACATTAGTTCTACCTGTGAATCTACAAATAGGAACCTTGTCAGAAAAGTATTCAAACCAAGATCAGTATTGATTTCGGTCCTCCGGAAAGGCACTGGACTGTGACAGTTTAAAATGATAAATGTCTAGAGAATTATTTGCCCGTATTGATAAAAAGAAGCAGATATAAAGCTGACAGTCTCAGAGGCGTCGCCACTGAGTGAGGGCGGCACGTGTAACATTGTTAGGGGCTCTGAGCTAATCTCCCCTTTGATATGGAGAAGATCCTCATCTGATCTGGCCCTGCCCTGAGACCGGGCTTGTAATTGCAGAGGAGGGGGCCCTCTGAGCGTGTTCAGTCAGCTCCAGGCTCCCGCCCAGACCACCCCCACCATATTTTTGGAAGGTAGCATTCTGCAGGGACCCAAGGACCTTTCATTCCATCCCTTCCCTCCTGCTCAGTAACCTTCTGTGGCTCAGAATGCAAAACTGAGGTCCTCAGCCTGGCCTTTAACTCTCATCCCAAATGACACCACCTCCCTCCCAACTTCAGTACTCAAAGCTCACCCTATAGACCCTCCGTGCCAGCCAGGCTGGCGGGTTGCAGCTCCTGTCAACTCCCCCCAGAGGCTTGGCTCACACCGTTTCTCTCGCCTGGAACGCGCCCCTCATCCATTTCAGCTGTCTGAAGTCGATGCTTTCTTCAGGATAACGCAACCCCACATTCTCTTCATTCTTTACTCCGGTGCCACCAGTACTTGAGCAAGAGAGGGCACAGACCAAGATTCTCTCCTTGGCCAGATTCTAGTCAGGCTCTTCTGAATCTTCTTCCCAACTAGACCTCAGCTTTTGGGCTTTCGTGTTCATCTCTGCATCGTCCAATTTTAGCAAGAATCCTGCTAAGTCAGTTTAACAAGAATCCCCCATCCTTGGGCTTCCCTGGTGGCACAGTGGTTAAGAATCCGGCTGCCAATGCAGGGTACATGGGTTCGAGCCCTGGTCCGGGAAGATCCCACATGCCATGGAGCAGCTAAGCCTGTGGGCCACAACTACTGAGCCTGCGCTCTAGAGCCCGCAAGCCACAACTACTGAAGCCCGCGCACCCAGAGCCCGAGCTCCGCAACAAGAGAAGCCACCACAATAAGAAGCCTGTGCAACGCAATGAAGAGTAGCCCCCACTCGCCACAACGAGAGAAAGCCTGCGCGCAGCAACGAAGACCCAACACAGCCAAAAATAAATAAATTTAATAAATTAAAAAAAAAAAAAAAGAATCCCCCATCCTTGATATCTGATCACCCTGCATATCTGATCAGGTTCCTCATCCTCCATCATTCTCCCCCCCGCCCCGGTGATGTCTGACCACCCTGGCCTGCCTACAACAAGAATCCTGCTGTAGGTTAGTTTAGTCAGATCCCCTCGTCCCTGATGTTTCCTCTCAGTAATTTTCCATCCATTGACCCCCACCCTGCTCCTTGCCCATAAATCCCCACTTTTCCTTGTTGTATTTGGCATTAAGCCCGATCTCTGTCCCCTACTACAAAACCCCTTTGTGGTAGCCACATCCCTGAATAAAGTCTGCCTTACCTTCTTTAACAAGTGTCATGAATAAATTTTTCTTTAACACTGGACCCCCAAGCAAAAAGAGCATCCCTCCCATTCTCAGTCTCCTTACTCTACTGAATTTTTCTTCTGAGCCTGTTTCACCACCTGGTAGATATGTTTATATGTTGGTTAATTTCTGTCCTCTCCCCCAACCACCTGTAAAGACAGACACTTTATTTTCTTCATCGCTGTGCAATTGTGTCTGGCTCTTGGAAGGTTTGAGATAAGTATTTGTTGAGTGAATGAATGAATGAATGAATGAGTCCTTCAAGAAGCCTTCCAGACACCCTCCAGCTCAGTGTTTATCTATTCCTCTCTATTCTTCAAGCGGACCAGGATATTTCCAGTTCTCTCAGCACCCACTCCTCTGCTCAAAAACCTTCCATGGCTCCCTATGACCTAAGGACCAGGTGTGAACTCCTCAATCTGAACTGCAAAACCATGCCCCATCATGGGGCCACTCCCCAAGCCCCACCTCTTCCCTTCTCTCCTGAATCTCAGGCTGCTGCCCAGGACCTGGCTGCCCCCTCTCTGCAGGGCACCTTGAGACTGCGGCTTCTGGTGGACATCCTGCTTGGTCTGAGTGCGGCTTCATGATGTTCTGCCTTAATGGACAGCTCCCAGTTATGCAGCCAAGGACCTGTGCTGCCCTGTGTCCACTCCAGGGCCTGGGCCAGAACAGCAGAATCCAGCCCATGTCTGAGCTCCTCTTGTTTCACGGGGACCTTAGTCATGAGCCCAGTCACAGGCACTCATGTTCCCATATGTTTCCACCAAATGGTGTGCCTGGCTGCTATTTTAAAACACCAACTCACGGAATCTTTTCCTTCCTGAATTTTCTGCTTTCCTTTCCCTGCCCCTGGTCTCTGTACATCCTTACTTCACAAGAGGATTGCTGCACAGCAGAAAGCAGAAACTGCCTCCGGACGTCCAGACTTTTGCTTCCCAAAGCATAAATCCATTAGAAGAATGTGGAGGGTTTGCAGGAAAAAAAAGAGGGAGAATCACATTCTCAGCAAGAGATCTTGGAAGAATCATGAAAGGGGAAGGGTTTCTCCCCAAATCCATGGAGATTTCTCCAAGCTGGAGGGAGGAGGGCAATGAAAGTTGTTCCTCCAGGGGAGGGGACCTGCACGCTGCTTCCTGGTGCTGCCCCTAGGGAGCAAGAAAGAGCCCAGGGCAGCGGCTCCATGGGGGTCAGGACCATGGCAGCCCCAAAAAGAAGCCCTTGACCTAGACATGACTTCTACTAGAAGGTGGCAGAGAGCAGGTTGTGCCCTGAAGTGACCATGCAGGCAGGGCGAGGGGCAGGTCCTAGGTGCCTGGGGGCGATGACTAGAGGGCCCTCCCTCTGATGTCTGGGCACACTGGATGGTGCCCTCACCTGGGAGGCAGGAGAAACCCAGAAGAGCTGAGGTGAAGCGTTTCTGCTAGGCCCACAGGATGAGCGGAAGAGGAAGCCATGAGCTCTAGGGAACAGGGACAGGTGATTTGCCTAAGCCAGCTAAGTGTGGATGAAGACTCATAACCACGCTGACAGTACTGCCAGCTCCCCCACCAAACTAGGCATCTCTGGGGGCAGGAGCCGAGTTCCTTCCTCCCTGTCACGTCATACCTGTGCAGCCTGGTGCCCAACAAGAACAGTGGGACTCTGCCTCATCCAGAGTGCCGGCTCCCTTGCACTTTGGGAGATGGTTCATGCCCACTTCCCATCAAGAAGAGCCCATGAGTAGGTGTCACCGGCAGATTCCCAGGAAGAACAGTGGGACAAAGACACAGGGCAAGATGTTGCTCACTGAGCCAGCTGGGGGCAATGGGCAGACCCACATGCCGTGCTCCCTCCAGGGCCCCCAAGACAGGGAGGCAGGGAGGAATTCCTCCACGTCCTCACGCTCTCTACCGGAAGCTTCTCCCTTGTCCCTCGGGAAAGAGCCTGACATTACCTAGAGCAGGGGTCCCTGAAGAGACCTTGAGAGATCCCAGAGTCAGACCGTTCGCTGCACAACTACGGCGCTGTGGGTGAGAGGAGAGGGCAAGCTTCTCACTTGTCATCAAGCAGTGGCTTAGCAGATCTGACACTGCAAGCCCAGGCTCTGGCTGCCCAGGAAGTGACTCCTTCTAGCACCCTCAATACCTCACAGGAGAGTGCTTGTGCCTCCACGTGACTTTGACCTCCACAGCCACAACCAGCCAATATAACAACTGCCAAGGGCACGCAGCTTAGCTGGGCTGATGAGAACTGCACGGAGAATCGGAGACCTGGGTTCCAGCACCACCTCTGGCTCTTTCCCTTTCTGGGCCTCCAGGACCTTAGAAGCCTGGTTTTCTCAAGTGGGAAGGGAAGGTCATGGAGTAGGTCAAAGGGAACGTACGTGTGTGTGTGTGTGTGTGTGTGTGTTTTGGGGGGGAAGGGAGTGCATCATAAGAAAGGAACCCAGAATCCCACCGCGCGGCTTTCACCCAAGCAGCTCTGCTTTCAAACGTCTTACATCTGGGGCCTCTGCTTAGAGTCCTTAGAAAAGGGATTCCACTACTAAATAAATGCGTGACACTCCCCTGTCCCACCACACGTCCCACCTCTCGTCCCCAAGGAGGCAGACTCTTTACGAGGCTACACTGTGGCTCCGTGGGAGGAACTTCACATGGGCAAAGGGTCCCCCAACAGCCTCTCAGCAGGGGCGCCCTCAGCTTCCGAACCATCCACTGACCCAAGGCAGTTTTGAGAAGAACCTTGGACAACAGGCGCTCGTTACAGGTGACACGTGAGGTCTAAGGAGCTCTTTATGAGAGGTAGCAGAGTGTCCTGGGAAGAGAGGTACTGTCACTCCTTCTTTGCCACATCCAGAGCCTTTGGCCTGGTCAGAAACAGCTGCGCAGCCGCAGGGCTTGCCGGGAGCTGCTGCCAAGGAGAACAGGAGAGTGCAGCAGAGACCAGGAACAGAAATCCGGCCAAGCAGGGGGCTCGAGGAAAGTTTCAAAGATTCCAAAGCTGGGAATTAAGGGAGCCCCAGAATCTGAAATGCCCTGCAATTTAGGTGGAGGAGATGGTGAGTCTTGTCATCATGAGGGCCTGAGGCCCCCACCCCAGAGGAATACAGGGAGATGGCAGTGGGATCAGAGAGAAACAAATGGCCAGGAGCCTTCAAGTGGCCAAGAGCAAGAGGTCAACAGCAGAGAGTCTGCAGCTGGGCTCCCCCATCAGCCCAGGAGGCTGATGGACCCCAGGAGCAGCCCCAAACAGTTCCCAGACTCGGGCCGGTGTCCTCACTCCCTGCTTGTAATTACCCTGTGATAGACGTTGGCATTGCTGCTAAAGGTGTCTGCGTGCAACCTTTATGGTCATTTTCCAACAGCCCAGACCTTTACTCTCTTGTGGGAGCAGGTTAAGATGATTATGCAGATAGATGGACCCCAGTGCAATATTATGTCAGCAATGGAGATGTAGGAGCTGCAGTCAGGGCACGATTACCACCAAGCAGAGGCTGCCGCCACTGGTGCGAGACAGAGGGAACCTGCACGGGAACTCTGGGCTCCTGAGCATTACACAGTCACACACACATACTCACACACTCACACTCACTCCTCAGCCTCTATAGTTAGTTCTCTGGCTACAGCTGGACTCTGTTCCCATGGAAACATGAAATGTCAGCCACGTCTGTTGGGATGCCGGGAAGGCACAGGTCTGCGGGGAGGAGAGGCAGCCAGGACCCAAGGAAGACCTGCTCCCAAGCTTGCTTGGCAGGGATGGGGAGAACGAGGTCACATGAGCAGGCAGACCCCCAAAGGACTACCCAAAGTGTCACCCAAAGGGACCAGCACGCTCCCTTCAAGCCCTAGGCAAGGGTGGGGTCGGCACACAGAAGTGTTGATGCTATAGTTCTGGGCACCTCCTAGAGAGGGCTGCACCGCTCTGTGCTTCCCTGAAGACAAAGCAAGGACGAAGAAACAATCAAGTCCAGACTCATTCCACTAGACAATAAGAAACTCCCCGTGATCCACCCTCCTTTTCCAGGTTCTAAGAGCGAGAGAAATGCCTCCCAACAACTTCCTTGGCAGGACCCCTCCTAGAGAAGCACAATAACTAGCTTCTTAGGGCTGGTTCTCCTAACACTTTGCCTTCAGCACAAGCCAACAGCCAAACACCAGTGTGGAGCTCAACAAGGCAGTTCTATTGGAAATGACACAGGCAGTGGGACAGGGAATGGTCTGCAATGAAGGTGGAGCACAGATGCCTCTGGGGGACAAATGGAAGCACAACCTTCCACAACTCTCCAGAAACAGTATCTTCTCCAGACTGCAAAGGGCTCACAATCGTCCTCTCTGAGAAGAGCCAACAGGGCAAATATCCTGTGTGCCAATGAAGGGTGGAGCCGTACCTTCTGACATCACCAAGCAGAGAGTATGAACTACCTGTATAAAGCACCTGGCACATAATGGGGGTCCAAAACAGCAAACATTATTAACAGCAGAAGAAGTATTTACAAGCCTGGCTGCCCGTGGCCCGCCCTGGACTTGGGCCTTGTAACTAATCCTAAGACCACTGTGAATCAGGTGGAGGCTGCTTCTCTGCTGACAGCCCATGTCTAGGCTAAGCTGAGCCTGAGCCGGAGAGGGAACAGCCACGGGGAGCTGGGGGACAGGGGCAGGGGAGCAAGGACTGGGTTGGTGCTGCATTTCCCATATGGATTCCATTCCCTGGGCCTGAGTACAGAAGCATAAGCCACGACCTGTATTTTCTAAAGCTGGGAATTGGAAGCCGGTAAGAGAAATGGATTCTTTGTAAGAATAGGAAGCAGAAACCTAGCACCAACTCACATCACCACTTACTACGATTAGAAGCTCTTACTGGCCAAGCACCCACTAGTGCCAGGCCTGAGTAATTTAGGTTCATCCTCCCCACTCCTCACTACAAACCTGCAAAGGACGTGAAATTACCCTCTTTTTACAGGGGGAGGATACTGCGGCTCAGACAAGCAGTGTGACTTCGCCAGGGTCACCCAACGAGGAAGGGGTCAGGCCCGGCACATCGTCTGCAGAGCTGCCCAATAGACCAAAAGAATCAGCATCGGAGGGCCCAGCTTTTGGAGCCAAACACATCTGGGCTTGAATCCCAGTATAGCTGCTTCCTTAACTGTGTGACCTTAGCTGAGTGATTTAACTGCTCTGAGCCTCCAGTTCTTCATCCATAAGTTGGTGTTAATAATGCACGTCTCCAAGAGTCATTGTCAAGACTAATGCGACTGTGTACAAAGTGCGGCCAGACCACAGCCATGCCCACTAACTGGGAGACGGTATCACCCTTTGGGATGTAAGGGCCAGCTTGTCACATGTACCACGGGATCCACGGGGTTTTGAAAGACCTGGCACTGAATAAATAGCTGTGGAATGAATGTGGGCTTTTTCCCCATTGAAAAGCAGCATATGCTCATAGAACACATGAGAAATGGAAACTCGTTTTCAAAATGTCACACTTAAGTCCCACCTCTGCAAAAATAATTGCTTTTCTGCTTTTTCTTTTAGGTAAATCATTTGAGTCTTATGAATTCCTCACCTCCCAGCCAAGTTTTCTGCCGCTCAGATTTCAGCCAAAGACTCCCCAAACTGAGCCGGTGATTGTCCAGATGCTTGGGCCTCCTCCCGTTCGAGCCCATCTGAATTAGGATGGAAAGGGAGCTGTTTCTTCCTGGGCCCTGCCCGGTCTCCGCCGTCCACCGTCCCTCAGCCCTGCTGCAATCAAGATGGAAGACTCCTCTCAGGAATGGTGGCCACTCAAGGTGGCCCAAGCTCAGGAGTGGGGCTTTAGAGCTGCCACTGTGTGAAGAAAGTGGGCAACCAGACCCTTCAGAACAGAAGCCTTGGGGTGGAGGGAGGGGTGTTTAACCAGATCCCCTGAAGGTGCTTCTCAGAAGTGGTCCTGGCCCCTAGCATGGTCAACATACAAGGCCCTTCATGACCTGGTCCCTGCCTGTCCCTCACTCCTTCCTGCCATCTCCTCGATGCTCCAGTCACACCAAACATCCACACAGGTCCCCAAACAATCAGCTTCCCTTTTCTGTTTATTCCCTCAATATAAAGGGTTTTTCTATTCATCCTTTAAGATCCCACTCAGATACCACCTCTTCCAAGCCAGAAAGCCTTCCATAAGCCCGCAAAGTTGGTGAGGTGGCCTTGTCCTGTGTTCCCTCACCCCTAGGCTTGCCTCCACTACAGGCTGACCATGTCATTGTCACAGCCTGGTCACTTGTCAGACCAGGAGCACCTGGAGGGCAGGGGATGGTGTTGGTGACAGTAGGATAGTTCTGCCATCTCTCAGTGAGTCCAGGGGGATAGGGGGAGCTGTCCAGCCCCAATTCCTTAAAGAGAGGTCTATACCTCCCAGTATCTAGAAGTGGGCCTGGGAGACAGTCAGGCTCACTGAATGTCCAGGGTAGGAAGGAAGAGACGGCAGAAAGCAGAGAAGGATAAGGGGTGAGTTAATAACAGGATGCTGGTTGGGACTTGCCCATGGGTCTGGGGTGGCCGCTTGGGCCCATCCATGGAGGTGATACAGGAGGACCAACGACACCACACAGAGAAAGCTGCTGACAAGCTAGCCAGGTCCCCAAAGGACTGCCACCAACCATCCTCCCCTTCTTCTCACCCTGTCTTCCATCTAGGAGCCTCAGGGAGGGGGGTGGGGACTGCTGAGACCCTTGGCCTGTGGAAGAGCAGAATCCTCTCCTCTGCCAAGCCAAGGGGAAGAAAAGTCTCCAGGAGAATCATTCCGAGAGACAGGGATGCCTGCAAGAAGAGGAGACTAGCATTTCCCCCCCGCTGGATGCTGGCTGAATGCAGAAGTGTGAAGCATGGGATGAGGGCAGTCCTTGGAGGGCTTAAAATATGCCCCTTGGAATTCAAGGGAAGCATGAATACAGGAAGTGGTATCTTACTTGTCTGGGGGTGGCCGCAGAGCCCTGTACTTGCCAAGGGAAAAGGGGCCAGGGCTTAGAGGGTTGGGAGAAAGATGGGGGACCACTGACCCCATCCAGGCTTTCCCAAGTCCTAAAGAGCACAGAAGAGGACCTCAGGGCTCCACACACGTGAGCACAGAGGTTCAAGGACAGGGCAGGGTCATGGGCTTCCCCGGGTGGCTGCCACCCAGATGTGGCCACACCTGCCCAGCCAGGGAGATAGAAGTGTGGGCCTCTGGTGGCTGGAAAGGAGGCTCCCCGGCCCTTCCTTGGGAGCATCTCAGGGATGGAGGGGGCCAGGGTAATCTGGACACTGCCCCTGAGGCATTCGGATTCACCTTCTACCCCGAGACCACCTCTAGGGAGGAGGCCGCCACTGGGAGGTGCCGACACACAGCAGGGAGGCGGAGTTTACGGAGCCAAAGCAAAGCCAGTCCATCTCACTGACAGGAGATGAATGAAGCAGGGACGTCTCACACCTCCCTTCTGGGAGACACAGGAGGAGGAAGAAATGTTGCAGATGAGAAGGTCATTCCTCCCTCCCGCTCAAGGAGAGAGCTTTGACACAGCTGCGAGACTGATGTTTCCGACCAGGCCAGAGGAGGTTCTAACAACTGAAAGTGGCCAGAGATCATCAGACTGCCCATGACATTGTAAGTGACAAAGAGTGAGATGCAGCAGAGGAGAGGGGTAGGAGAAAAAGAAAGCCGTGGAATGACTCCACTCCACACAGCCGGGATCCTTCACTGAACTAGTTGCAGGAGACAGAAAGGGAGGGAGGGAGGGGAGAGGGGAGTCCCAGGAAAGAAAAAGGAGAGAAGAAGGACAGGCAAACTTGGCATCAGAAGCCAAGACCAGGAAGCTGGTACCTAGGCGTCCCCATCCTGCCGGCCTTCTTACTCCTATTCAAGCTGAGCTTCTCAGAGACTGGACAAGGGCTCCTCTGATCCCTAGAAAGTGGGTCCTTGCGTGCCAGGAAAGGGCCTGGCTGGTGTTCTCACCCCCAACTGCATGTCCAAATCACCAGCAGAGTCTTTTCTAAATATCCACCACATAACCTTCTCCAGACCAGGGGACCCTCGCTTGGGGAATAGGCTGGAAACTGACGGTTTTTAAAGCTCCCCAGGTGATTCTCATGTGCAGCCAGGGATGGGAACCAGTGGACAAGGAAGTTCTCAAAAGGTGGTCTTTGGACCAGCAGCAGCGGCAGCACCTGGGAATTGGTAGGAATGCAGATTTTCAGGCCCTACCCCTTACCCATGGAATCAGACACCCTGGAAATGGGGCCCAGTGATGTGTTGACAAGCACTCCAGGTGAGTCTAAGCCCGGTCAATGTTGAGACCCACTGGACTAGAATATATCTGAAGAGAGGGTGAGGGAGGAGGAGGTGGTAGACGGACTGAGAGGTAAAGAGAACACGGGGGTGGGAGCGGTAAGGGCCTCTGCAGCCAGCACCCAGGACCCTGACATCCCATCCAGGCCACGTCCCTCCTCCCCAGCTCTTCAGCTCCCAGGAGACACATGGGCACTAGGCGCCATGCACCCCAGAGGGGCTCACTACAGCACAAAATGCTGAGCTCCCCAGACCACCATCTATTTACTCACTCTTGGTTTCCCAGGCGTGTGGGGAGTGAGGGGAGCTGCTTGTGCTCCCATTAACCAGTCCTGATTAAATCAGCTGGGCTCCTCAAAGGACAGCACCACACAAATGGAAACTAATAATAATAATTTACTAATTGTCTCCAAGCTGGAGTCACTCTAATCGCCCACGGACAAAAGAGAACAATTAAAAGTCTCCCAAATTCCAGGAACCAAGGCTGTGCCCCTCCCCCAGCTAGATGGACTGCAGGAGGAGTGCGCAGGTGGCAGCGGTTCTGTGCTGAGGAGCCAAGATGCAGAGCAGAGGGAAGTGTACAGGGAGGGGTGCATCCTGGATGGTGAGAAGGGGACAATGAGAGAACCCAGGGAACCAAGGCTGGGAATGGACTCACCCATACCCCGCAACCTTCCCCTACCCCACCCCCCTCCTTCGTCGCAGCTTGCTGCTGCTGAGAAACACACAGAAGCTCAGCCTGCGGTGGTTGAACTCCCAGCTTCATCTTTTATCCAGCAACCCCCTTCTGTACCTCCTCCTCCAGGAAGCCCTCCCAGGCTCCTGTGTGAGGAGATGGGCTGAGCACACAGGTGTGGAGCTACACGGCAGGAATGATCTGTTCCCATGACCAGTGAGCCTTAACTCTATTTTACACATTAGGAATCTGGGGCTCAGAGAGGTGCAGTGACTCGGCCAAGGTCACACAATAAACTGATTGAAACCCAGGCCTGCAAACACAAGGCTCTTCCCAGACACAGAGCCAGAGGAACAGGCAAGAAAAGTAGCTGTTCTTTCTAAGCGCTTTCTCCCCAGATGTCATCTTTTCAGCCAATTTTAAGGTAATAAGTTGACAAGAGAGTTGTTTTCACTGTGGTGAAAAGTCATTAAAGAAAACAGGGTAAAAACAAGCCTGTAAGTCATAGAGAGCAGGCTGGCTGAGGGGTCGGTGCTTTCCACAGGCTCTCTCCCCCAGGCAATAAACAGGCCCAGCTCTCCCCACCTGGACCGCCCCCAGCTCCCTCCTGCCCTGTCTAAAGCCCTCCTCCTCTCTAGGAGCCCCCTAATCTCCTATTACCAGCTCCCAGACCCACTTATGTGAGACTTAACAGCTCCCTGTCTAGACTGCAGACTCCAAAAGTCTTAATTGCTCTTTCATCAGCGGAGAAGGGCTGCTTCTTCGTCAAACAGCAACCACTCAGCGAGTCCTTGTTGAGCTCCTATGGGGTACCAGGCCGTGCAAGGGATTCACAGATGTCTGAGGATTTGATGGATCATCCAGGGTCAGAAGAGGACAGCTGCCTGGGCTGGGCCTCACGCCAGATGTTAGGCCTCCAACAAAAGGGAGCGCCAAGTCATCCAGGAGCTCCACTAGCTGGAGAGGGAAGGCAGGGGGAGACACCCGGGCTGCAAATGGCCTCCCTAAGCTGCCTTTCCACAACCTGGTCCCAAGACAGCATGGCCTGGGAGTGCTCCAGACTGATGCTTGGGCACTACTCCCCTCAACAGGGATTCTGAGAAATTACTGTGTGGTGGGCACATGCTCTACAGAGGGAGAGTAGACACAATGTACGTGCTCCTTGACCAGGTAGAGTTTATCCTCTAGTTGTGGCCAGATAACTTGTCCTGACTCTCATTCCCGCCCTGCCCCAGTGATAGGCGGATTTAAGGGTAGGTGTTAATGGGTGATGATGGCGTCGTGGGTCCAGCTCCTGCTAGCTGTCTGCTCTCTCTGACATCTCCCTGTGAATGGGTTCTGGCCTGTCCCGCCCTCTGAGCCCATCTACGTGGCTCTCCTCCCACAGCACTCTGCTCTGGGTACCAGCGCTGTCTTTTCTCCCACCAGGCCCCTCGCACACGATTTTGGCTGTCCTCTTCGGGCTCCATGAGCTGTAGCTACGGCCGAGTGATGTTCCCACATCTCCTGGGGACAACTAAGGCAGGATGTCCGTGGGCGCCTGTGATGCTGGTCCCCAAAGGACAGTTCTGAGGGGCTCAGTGGAATAACAACCTCTCCTTGGCATTCAGCACAGAAGAGAAGAGCCCTCCTTTGTCATCATTCTGGAAAGAATGGCCCCCTGGGAGCAAGGCTCTGGGATGTCACAAACAGGATTGTCAAACTGAGAGCCATTTATTCATCCCACAATCTCCTAAGTGCCTCTGTTGTTTTGTTGTTTTTTTTAATCATCGATTGTGTGCAACATGCCAACCCTTGCTTCTGCCTCAAACCCCCACCACCACCCCCTACAGGGAGGAAGCTGGGCTCAGAGAAGGGAAGGGACTTGTTCAGGGCACCCAGCAAGTTAGGGCACTCTGGAACCCAGCCCCCCTGGCTCCAGGTCCAGGGCCCTGGGCACCCTGCCTGCAGTGGCCGCCTCTGCCGCTGCTCCCGGCCCCTCCAGGCAGGGGAACACATCAGCCCTGCTGCAAGCGCCCGGGGACCTCGCGGTGGATTAACTACCTGAGGTCTTGCCTCGCTCTCTACCAGCCGCCACTGCGGCAACTGCAGTCAGGATGAAATAGAGCTGCAGAAAAACCAGCAGAGCCTCGGCCATAAACCATCTCTCTCTGCCAGGAATGGCTCAGTGCCTCTCACGGGAAGGGGGGGACAACGGTCTCCGGATATGGCAGCTAGGATGGAAGAGGGGAGGGTGAGGGGGTCACTTCTAGGTCCACGTTGCACCCTGGGAGGTTGGAAGCCAAGCCAGGAGGGGAAAAAGGATGTTCTGCTAGACAGAGGCCAGGTGCTGTTCTATTGCGGGAGGGGGGCAGTCCCATCTGAGTGGGGACCGTATTTTCCCCATGACATTGGTCGTATTTCTGTAGGGGAGCCCCATTGTGGCCTCGTGATGGAAAAGTTAGGGCTCTGCTGTGCTGATATGTCCATCAAATCTGCCCCTGAGGGGAGACATTGTGCCTTCCAGAGCAGAGAACAATGGACACCCAGCTGCGGGTGTGTGTGTGTACATGTGAGCGTTCTCCCAGACATCTCAAAGGAAGAGATCAATTTAGAGAATTAGAGGCCAGCTCACTTTGCATGGCTTCTAGGAGGCTTGTATGGTAAATAAGGATTCAAGAAAAGAAATGTTGCATCATTCAATTAATTTCAGCCTTGAATCACAGTGGCTGGGTGGGGATGGGGGGGGATTGTGGGGGGAGTGTAATCAATACCAAGCATTCAGCTTGCTAACATGAAGCACATTTCATACAAAGCTGGACATTTTTCTCCTTGTCATACAGAATTATCTTAATTATTGTTTCAAGGAACAGCCTTATATAGCATCATCTAGTAGTCCAGGAGGCGGCTCAGAAACTCGTCACTGGAATAATTTATGATTTTTCTTTCTAACATCTTGGTCTTGTTTGATATGCTTGCCATTTCTCCCTGACAGGGAGGTCGATTAAATCACATTTATATTGTAAACGTATGCATTGCTTTTTACCCAAGGCGCTGGATGAAGAGATACAGGGGCCCCGAGGGAGGGAGAAGCCAATCCACTTTCATATTGCAAATTTCTGCTGTTCGGAAGAAATGAATGGTTGCCAGGGAGAACTGGGAATTACTTGAGGATGCAAAATGTTATTTTAGAATCCTTTTGAGAGGGTTTTTTTCCCTCCCCCACCTCTTCCAGAATTTTCACTTCTCTGGCTGCTAATGGAGGTCAGGACCAGTCTCTGTGCAAACGCCGAAGGAATGCACTTCACCGGCATTCTTCAGGGGATCGGCCGGAGCCAAATTTCGTGCTGGCCAACCTTAAGCAGACTGCTTCTTGGCCTCAAAGGAGAGTGGGGGACACGTTTAGAAAAAAGGAGCTATTCACATTTTGCAAAGCACTTCATCCTCCCGTCTGGGGCTAGATGGGGCCCCTCTGGAAGCTGGTTGGATTTGATGGAGGTTTTTGGAAATTACAGAAAGTGTTCAAAATCAAGAGGGGAAAGGTCATTAGCAGAGACCAGGAAGAAGGGACACTGCACCATCATTAACCTAACCGAACTAATTAGGAAACATTCAGGTTTTATAAATTATGCAAGACACTCAATTTATACTTTTTCAAATTCCTACCATAACATAGATAATGAGGGAACATTTACAGTAACAGCGTAACCTAATCAAGAAACCCTTTCATTAGCATGAAATCTTCCAACACGGTGTTTGCGAGCACAACAAACGGAATTACAGATGTTGGGGGAGGCTGGGGGAGGCGCAGGCTGCATGCAGGGAAGGTGGAAGGGGGCTGCTGATTTCACTTTGGGCCAGGCCTGTGGTTCTAAGAAACCTCCCCCACCCACCCCCAGCATGAAACAGATCTTCCCCAGGGCTCAGTCTTGCAAAAGGGCCAGAGAGATATATCTGGAAGGTCCCTGTGACTCCCCAGCAGCCCATCCTGGGGTGTGAGTCGGCCAGTGGATGATTTATAAGCACCTCTGTCTTGACCCTCTAATCCTGGAAGAGTGATAACCAGGAAGCATGGCAAACCAGCCCTTTCTTCCAGTGGAAATACCCGCCCACCCCCAGAGGGCATGAGTCAGGCTCCTGTTGACAGTACTGTCCTCTGTAAATATTGGACAAACATCTTAAATGCCATTCACCAGGTAACTTTGCCTGGTACTTCTGAGATCACTGCCAGTGGACAGAAGGCAAAGAGCACACTCCAGGCACCATGAGGAAATCCCAGGACTCAAAGGACATTTTCCGAGATCAACAGAGCCAGTTGAATCCCTACGGTAAGAACTCACTACCTCCTAGCGAAGTACCTTCCATGCTAATAGTGACAAAGCCTTTCAAAGGCTCTCATAGGCTGCATACCACTGACAGGGTAGCTTAAACAACAGAAATTGATCCCTCCCAGTTAGGAGGCTGGGAAGTCAAAGATCAAGGTGCCAGCAAGGTAGGTTTCATTCTGAGGCCTCTTCTTACGGCTTATAGGCACCCACCATCTCACTGTGTGCACACATGACCTCTTCTTTGTGTGGGCAGAGAGAGAGAGTGAGAGAGACAGCGAGAGAGAGAGTGAGAGAGACAGCGAGCTCCGGTGTGTCTTTTATAAGGGCACAAATCCCCTCATGAGGGCCCCACTCTCATGACCTCATTTAGCCCTATTTCCGCTCCAAAGGTCCCATTTCCAAATACCATTACTTTAGGGGTTAGGACTTTAACATAGGGATTTGGGGGAGACACAAATATTCAGTCCATAATACCCCCCAAATGGTATGTCTACCCAGAACGTGTGAATGTGACCTTATTTGGACTAAAGGTCTTCCCAGATGTAATGAAATTAAGGATCTTAAGATATCACTCTGGTTCTAACCCTCCAGTGCCAGGGATAACAGCCTGCTCCCCATCCTGCCTTCAGAAACCTGAAGTCGGGGGTACTTTATGCTCACAGATAGAGACCCTTCCCCTCGTTCTTTCTACTGTTTCCTATACAACATAGTTGTATATGACCTCACAATTCTGGTAGCTATCTTTTGGGCAAACCAAGGCACAAGCCATGAGATGAACATGGGTGCAATATAGTGGAGCTGTCACATCACTTATTCCAGAACCATTCATGTGGTCACTCATCATTCATTCATGCATGTGTGCATTCATTCATTGAACAAGAAATTTTAAGGAACTCCTAAGCATGAGGGCCCATGCTTGGAGCTAAGGGTATGGTGGTGAAAAGACAGTCCCTACTCTCAAGGAGTTTTCAGACTAGCTTGCACCCAACTTCTACCCACCCAGCCAGGACTCCATTGTGTGGGAAAGGGCCCAATGGGGGCAAGCCCTGCCTTAGTTCTGAGTTCCTTGAGACCCAAGGGCCTTGTATGAGTCCAAGCCAAGGGCTCCCTGGTTCTGTCCCTCATCCAAGTCTGGCTTCCCCAGCCCTGCAGTCTTCCCAGTGCAGTGGGGATATTTCAAACACCGTCATGGAAATTACCTTTGCTATAACCATTCAGAGCATGAGCTTCAACTACCCAATCTCTGGTTCTCTGGTGCAGGGAAACCCACGACAGTGCAGGAAATGTTCTCCCCTATCATGACCCACATTTCTATATTCCCTCCAGTCATTTGCAAGCAGCAGACTGTAAATTCTGCCAGGAAGAGGCCAGAGGCGATGGTGTCCGCTTTACCTTCATAGCTGTGTGGGAGGGATGGTTCTCGGGCTTCTCCCCTCTGGTTTTACCACTTGCAAAGCAAAGAGAAAGGAGCAAATGTGTCCAAATTACTCCCAAATGTTCCTCTGAAAAACCTTAGGCTGACCCTGGCTGCCAATGAACTAGCCATAGGGTGACAGTTTCGTTACATCTTGGTCAGTGAGCATAAACCTCTGGTTGGAGGGTGGGGTGATGGTGACCCCAGTTTGGGCAAGCTCTCACGCAGATGTTCCCGAACATCCAGCTGTTTGGCACCAGAATGGCGCATCTGGATAAGAAGCTAGAGGTTTCGTATCCAGCGGTTTGGGAGTCAGGCCAAGATAGTGCCAACGAGGGGCGGGGATAACTGCTTTCTAAAGGCGGTCATTGGAAGAAGAGCCCGGGCAATCCACACCCAGCCACAGTTCCCACTGCCCACAGACCCAGTTAGCGGAAAAAAACTTCTGTTTTACAGAGGAGGGAACCAAGGGCCCCAGAGGCCAAAGAAGAAAAGAGCTTAGAATTAACAGATTTGGGATTACATTACTTTTGAGGCTAGGTGGAATGATTCAAGCACCGGGCCTATCCAGTGGGGTCAGCAAGACACAATGACCATCTCCATCCTATGTCAGGGCAAACAGAGGCCAGAAGAGGTGAAGCCCAGGACTCAGGGTGCTGGTCAGTCAGGGTAGAACCAGGTAGGTATTCAGACTCCAGTCCGTTGCTCATACATATACCCCAGTAGCAGCCTCTTCCTACACCAGGCTAGACCGAGCTGGAATGTGTGCCTAGCTCCAAAGGAGATAAGAAAAGTCACACAGCCACATCTGGAAGTCATATCTTAGATATTTCATGACCATAAGTAAAAATTCAAGGGGAAACATATGTTTTGATTACATCATTTTAGTACCTAAGATTTAACAAGAGGAAGAGGTGAGGGTGTGGAGTGACAGGGAGTATGAGGAAAGAAAGAGGAGGGCAGAGCCAACGTGTGGGGAGAAGCAGGAACACCATAGAAAGAGGCTGCTCCCTGCAGCTCCATATTAAATATAATCACTCCTTGGGCTCAATTCCCATGAGGCCCCACCGGGGTACAAGTCCTGTTTCTGGAGCTCCATGAAAGCCTGTATCCTTCAATAAGCCCTTTTTAAGAACTGCTTGAGCAGGCCTCTATTCTTGGCAATTAAATGGACCCAACTGAAGGCGTCGGTGACCATCTCCCCTACCACCCCTTGTCAATGCACAGTTTTCATCCTTTCTTCCTCCCAGATGCACATGAGCATCAACTCTCCAATGGACAGCCCTCTCCTCTGGGGCCTGTGTCCAGATCCACTCCTAAAGTCATTCGCTGCAGTGTTTTCTCGACAGCTACAACTAACTCGAGTCAAACTCCCCTGATGGTGAGATGCTAGTTGCTGCATCATGGTGGACATACGCTGTGCTACTGAATTTTTGTTACAGGCCAGGGATGCAAAGGTAAACAATATTGAAGACGGAACAGAGGGGCAAGCAGAGTTTATTGGTAGCCAGAAGAGATATCAGACAGGGGAGTCAAGGTGGCTTCCCGGAGGGCATGCCGCGGAGATGGACCTTGATGGAATGTCCGCTTGTAGGAAGGGTGGGGAGAAGGTGGGAATGGCATAAGGTAAGGGCACAGGACCATGAATGCATCTAGCTCATTTGGAGGATGCTGATGTTTCTTTTCCTACTGACCTTAGCTGGTCTCATCAGCTATCAGCCGTGGCCACTAATACCTCTGGGGCACGTGGGTGGTAGGGGACAGGGAGGAAACACAGACATATTTTCTTTCTAATTTCCTGCTTTGCTCCTATCAGTTAAAGGCCAATGGTGTCACCAGATGTTATTATTACACGATGAGATATCCTGGGGATGGGGCTCTCTCCAAATTTCACAGATGAGGCTCAGAAAGGTGAAGCAATTTACCTGATGTCACCCAGCAAGATAATGAAATAGCCATAACAAGGATCCATTTTTGCTGACCCCAGACCCCTGGCATCTTCCACTGCACCCTTCTCAGGGCAGCCAGCTGTGAACATCTTTTGATTCTCTCCCCAGTGGACTCTACGGCAAGGCCTTCCAGGGCCTGGCCTTTCATTATTTTTAATGCTGTTTACATATGAGAGAGAGATAAGACACATGGGCAGTCAGAAGGTACAAAAGGGCACCAGTTCAAATTTAAAGCCCTGGGGGCCACAGCGCCCTTCTCTCCCCGCTCTACCTCTCCACCAAACCCCTCTGATTGTTAGGAAAATAACTGAGGCTGCCATCTGACTCCCAGCTGAGGGGCTGAGGCTGGGTCAGGGAATTGATGGCCTCTCCTGGCAGTGATGGAGGGGCTGGAGGCAGCCAAGGTTAGAAATGCAATTTCACAGAGGAGTTGAAGACGCGATATGGGGGGTGGTGGGGGGCAGAGAGGAGAGGAGACATCATGGTTGCAGGAGGAGGGAGAGATTCATGGGGAGAGCTGTTGAGGGCTGGTGGCAGGCTTCCCCAGCCAAGCGTGGGGCTCCCCAGGGGGCCTGTGGGAATATGAACACTCTCTGCTGGTTTCTAGAGAGAGTTCCTTCTTAGGGGACTAGCTTTTTCCTCTTCTAAGTCTCTCTGTCCTTTAAGACTCAGCTCACCTCCCCCAGGAAGCCCCCTTGAGCTCCCTCAAGACTAAGCTATAAACACCTTCTCTCCACAATCCCATATAATCCCTCTATCTCAGCCCTTATGGCTTGGTACCAGGAGTGTGTGTGTGTGTGTGTGTGTGTGTGTGTGTGTGTGTGTGTGTGTTTCTACATGTGTGTATGGGTCTACATATGCATGTGTTTGTGTGTGTTGTTTTGTTGGTGTGTTATTATATGTTTGTGTGTACATGTATTTGTGCATGCCTGTATGTACACAGTAAAATCTCAACACGTGAACGCTGAATGAGTGAATGAATCCATTGAATGAATGAACTAACAAATGAGCTGTCTCTGGGACACAACCTGGAGGATGGGACCTGCCTCGCTGATTGTCCACCTCCCCCACTAGGATCTAGCTTCCTGGAGGGTAGGGACTTGGTCTGGATTGCACACCACTGGGAGCCCAGAGTCCTGAGCAAGGTTTCTCAGCCTCAGCACTACTGCCACTTGGGGCAGATAATTCTTTGCCGTGGGGGCCATTTTGTGCCCTGCAGAATATTTAGCAGCATCTCCAGCCTCTACACACTTGATGCCAATAGCAGGCCCCACCTCCCAGTTGTGACAATCAAAAATGTCTCCAACATTGCCAAATGTCCCCTGGAGGGCAAAGGAGCCCCCGGTTGAGAACCACAGAGGGATGCTTGGCACAGGGTCAGCACTAACTAGTATTGATGACTAACTAGCTGGCCTTCCTCAGCCTTGCAGCTACCTCTGGCTTGCCCAGGATGACTGCCAGCCCAGGGGCATTGACTCTTGGGTCAGGGGTGACATGCCAGAAGAGTGTGAGGGCAGGACTTCAGTCCCCCACCTGCAGGATCAGTGGGCAGCACTGCAACAGGATAGGCTGTGGACTCTGGGCTCACTGCTTTCCCCCTGCAGGCAGAAGCCGTCTTTAACATCCTCCCATCCTGGGCCTGGGATGTTAAGGATGTCACTTCCTGCCCCAAGTGCTCAGCACCCATGTACCTAACAGGAACTGGATTCCAGCTCTTGAATAGAGAATAAACCATCCCTCACAACCTCTCCGTGGAGCCTACTTATCCAACAGTGCCGAAGGCAACACCCAGTTCCTGCGTGAGCTCAGTTAAACCAGGCCAAATCTCTTGGCCTTTTTCCACAATGGCATCCGTCTGAGACCAACGTGGAAATGTAGTCTCATGAAGAGGTTATCAAATTCTCCAATCCCTACGCCACAGTGGGTAACAAGGACGTGACCTGGAGGTTTTTCACTGGTGGGAGAATTGTGATTGTGTGTGTGTGTGTGTGTCCCATCTACCTTCCCCAGGGGATTAGAAGATTGAGACCAGAGGCTAGTGAAGGCAACCAGGACAATGTCCCATAGGTCTTGATGGGAGATGCGTGCAGGGAAACAGTTATGACTTGGCCAAGACAGACAACTGCAGATACACAAGGTAGAATGAAGCTGGAGCATTTTGGAAATTTGACCACCCACCAAGAAAAGCGGAGAACAAGAGAAGTCTAGAGGGCTAAGGGGCTTTCATACATAGTCCCTGCACCAATTGGCATCAGCATGCTGGACACTCTTACTGGACCAAGAATATAAGAACAACGATAGTCATCATTATGGGGCTGAGACAGAGAGGACATTTGAGGACTCGCTCAACTGAATCTGCTGGGTTTTTTCCACTGACTACATTGTTAAGTGTTTCAAGGGCAGGGACCAAGGGCCTTATGTTCCATTATCCTCCACAATGCTTTGCATATGGTGCAGAGTGCAATAAGTATTGTGCATTTGTGGCTGATGGTTAAGATAACCGATGCACATTGACTTAGAAAAGTGGACTTTCAAATAAAACAGTTTGCTCCCTTTAGTTCTCTCACTTCAGACCAGGTCTGCCTGCTGGTTGCTGGGAGACAAAAACCAAGAGGCAGTTCTGACCATTCTTTCATTCAACAAATAATCCTGAGAACTCCCAGGCCACCTCAACCCTGGCCATACACATCCTTGCTCTAAAGGGCAGTGGGGGTAAATGATAACAAGACAGAGGGATTTCTTTCCCTCATGGAGCTAAACAAGACCCAGAGCCCTAGGGGCACAGCCACCATTTGGGAGAGAGGGTGGATGGAAGAAGGGCCAAGGGGGTACCAGCCTAGCTACTGAGTAACAGTCCTTTTGCACAGAATTGGTGTACATGCTCATCCCTCTCACTTAAGCTCCCTAAAAGCCCAGGCTGCACACTGCTGTCCCAGCACTTCTCCCAACCCTGCCTGCTGTGCTCACCATGCACACCCACCTGCAGAGTCCTCTCCAGCCTCTGGTGGACTAATCTGCCCACATCACAGCTTGCCCTCAGCCTAACCCATGTGGATACCCAACCAGAAGTTCCCTGCTGTGGCACCAGGGACTCACCAGTGACCACAGTCACCCATGGAGACTTGGGTCCTGAGATGCCTCTGGCTGTGGAAGGGCCCACACCCAAAACTATATTCCCTCTATGGACAATCTGAATAGACCTATAACAAATGAAGAGTTTGAATCAGTAATTTTGAAACTATTTTACAAAGAAAACCTCAGTCCCTGATACCTTCACTGCTATATTCTAAGAATTAATACTAATTCTTCATAAATTCTTCCAAAAAATAAAAGAGGTGAGAATACTTCCCAACTCATTTTATAAAACTGGCATTACCCTGATACCAAAACCAGACAAAGACATTACAAGAAAAGAAAATTACAGGTTAATATCTCTTACGAATATGGGCACAATAATCCTCAACAAAATACTAGCAAACTGAATCCAGAAAGATATAAAACATATATCCTGCAACATATAAAAAGAATTATACACCATGACCAAGTGAGACTTATCCCAGAGAGGCAAGGTTGGTTTAACATTCAAAAGTCAATTGATCATCATATCAATAGAATAAAAATGAAAATCACATGATTATCTCAGTAGATGCAGAAAAAGCATTTGATAAAATCCAGCAGCTTTTCCAGTCAACAAACGAGAAATAGAAGAAAACTTCCTCAACTTGATAAAGGGCACCTATGAAAAATACAAAAGCTAACATCATACCTAATAGTGAAAGACTTATCTTCCCCATAAGATCAGGAACAAGACAAAGATCTCCAAACTCACCATCTGGATTGGAAAGGAAAGAGTAAAACTATTTCTATTTGCATGTGAAATAACCTTGTATCTTAAAAAATCCTAATGAATTCACTAAAAAGCTGTTAAAACTAATAAACAAGTTCAGCAAGAAAAGTGGAGAACAAGAGAAGTCTAGAGGGCTAAGGGGCTTTCCTTGTAGGATACAAGGTCAATATACAAAAGTCAATTCTTTCTATACTCACAATGGACAATCCAAAAATGAAATTAAGAAAACTCCACTCGGGCTTCCCTGGTGGCGCAGTGGTTGAGAGTCTGCCTGCCAGTGCAGGGGACACAGGTTCGAGCCCTGGTCTGGGAAGATCCCACATGCTGCGGAGCAACTAGGCCCGTGAGCCACAATTACTGAGCCTGTGCGTCTGGAGCCTGTTCTCTGCAACAAGAGAGGCCGCGATAGTGAGAGGCCCGTGCACGGCGATGAAGAGTGGCCCCCGCTTGCCGCAACTAGAGAAAGCCCTCGCACGAAAACGAAGACCCAACACAGCCAAAAATAAATAAATAAATAAATAATTTAAAAAAAAAAAAAGAAAAGAAAACTCCACTCACAATAGTATCAAAAAGCATAAAATACTTAGAAATGAATTTAACAAAAGAAGTACAAAATTTATACTCTGAAACTATAAAATACTGTTGAGAGAAGATAAACGGGGGAAAAAATCTCATGTTCTTAATTTTGTTAAGATGGCAATTTCCTTCAAACTGATATACAGATACAGCATAATCCTGATCAGAATCCCAGCTGACTTCTTTGTAGAGCTTGACAAGCTGATTCTAAAACTCATATAGAATTGCATGAGACTCAGAATAGCTAGAATAATCTTGAAAAAGAAAAAGTTGGAGGACTCATATTTCTCAATTTCAAATCTTACTACAAAACAACAGTAATCAAGACAGTGCAGTATTGGCACAAGGACAGAGGTATAGATCAATGAAACAGAGAAGCCAGAAAGAAACTCATATGTCTACAGTCACTGATTTTAAACAAGGGTGCCAAGACCATTTAATGGGGAAAAGACAGTCTTTTCCACAAATTATGTGTGGACAAGTGGTTAACTATATGCAAAAGAATGTAGTTGTACCCCTACCTCATACCATATACAAAAATTAACTCAAATTGATCAAATACCTATGTAAGAGAAAAAACTAGAAAACTCTTAGAAGAAAACATAGGGGTAAATCTTCATAACCTTGGATTTAGCAAAGAATTCTTAGATATGACACCCAAAGCACATCAACAGAAGAAATATAGTAGAATTAGACTTTATCAAAATTAAAAATTTTTGTGCTTCAAAGGACACCATTAAGAAAGTGAAAGGACAGCCCACACAATGGGAGGGAATATTTGCAAATCATATATATGATAAGGGTTTTTATCTAGAACATACAAAGAAGTCTTACAACTCAATAATAATAATAATTTTTTTTAAAAACAAATAGCTCAGTTGAAAAATGAGTGAAGGATCTGAATAGACATTTCTCCAAAGAGATATACAAATGGCCTACTGGCCTACTGGCACATGAAAAGATGCACAGTATCATTAGTCATCAAGGAAATGCAAATCCAAACCACAGTGAGATACAACTTCATACCCACTAGGATGGCTAAAATCAAAGTCAGATAACAACAAGTGTTGACAAGGATGTGGCATAATTGAAGGCTTCATACACTGCTGGTGGGACTATAAAATGGTACAGCCACTTTGGGAAACGGTCTGGCAGTTCCTCAAAAGCTTAAACATAGAGTTACTATATGTCCCAGAAGTTCCACTTCTAGGTATATACCCAAGAGAAATGAAAACCTATATCCACACAGAAACATGTACAGAAATGTTTATAACATCATTATTCATAAAAGCCAAAAGGTGGAAACAACTCAAATGTCCATCAACAGCCAAACAGCTAAACAAAATGTGATATATACATACAGTGGAATGCTATTCAGCCATAAAATGGAATAAAGAAGTATTGACACAAGGTACAACATGGTTGAACCTTGAAATCATTATGCTACGTGAAAGAAGATAGTCACAAAAGACCACATTCTATAGGATTTCATTCACATGCAAGTCCAGAATAGGCAAATCTACACAGAGAGAAAATAGATTAGTGGTTTGTTAGGGCTGGGGGTGAAGGCCAGGGGTGTGATAGCTAAAGAGTATGGGGTTTCTTTTTGAGGTGATGAAGATTTTCTAAAATTGACTATGGTGATGGTTGCACATATTTGTGAGTATACCAAAACCACTGAAGTCTCAAAGTGGTTTTTTTTTAAATCTTAAAAAAAAACCTATATGTCCTCTAAAACATTGAATTGGTTAGAATTTTAGAAAAGCCATCATCCAGGACCTGTAGATTATCATACTAAATGAAGTAAGTCAGACAGAGAGAGACAAATATCATATGATAGTACTTATATGCAGAATCTTTAAAAAAAATGATAAAAATGAACTTATTTACAAAACAGAAACAGACTTACAGACATAGAAAACAAACTTATGATTACAAAAGGGAAAAGGTGGGGGGGAGGGATAAATTGGGAGTTTGGGATTGACGTATACACACTACTATATTTCAAATAGATAACCAACAAGGACCTACTGTATAGCACAGGGAACTCTGCTCAATAATCTGTAATAACCTAAATGGGAAAAGAATTTGAAAAAGAATAGATATATGTATATGTATAACTGAGTCACTTTGCTGTATACCTGAAACTAACACGACATTGTAAATCAACTATAGTGCAATTGAAAATAAAAAATAAAATAAAATAAAATAAACAAAAACAAAGAAAGAGGGACTTCCCTGGTGGTGCAGGGGTTAAGACTCCGCCTGCCAATGCAGGGGACACGGGTTCAATCCCTGGTCCAGGAAGACCCCACATGCCGCGGAGCAACTAAGCCCATGCGCCACAATTACTGAGCCTGCGCTCTAGAGCCCGTGAGCCACAACGACTGAGCCCACGTGCCACAACTACTGAAGCCCACACGCCTAGAGCCCGTGCTCCGCAACAAGAGAAGCCACGGCAATGAGAAGCCTGCACACGGCAATGATGAGTAGCCCGCGCTCGCCGCAACTAGAGAAAGCCCATGCGCAGCAATGAAGACCCAATGCAGGAAAATAAAGAAAGGGAGGGAGGGAGGGAGGGAGGGAGGGAGGGAAGAAAAAAATAAAAGATATCCTCCACTGTAACTCTCTCATTTTACAAATGTAGACACTCTGGCCCAGAAAGGGGTGTTAACCGTCACAGAGCACATAAGTGAGAGGGCCAGAACTAGAGCTGTGCTCCAACTGCCACAGATTGGAGGCTGCACTAAGCCTCTGACTCAGTTTTTTCATTCTCAACCTGGGAGCTCCCCCTCATCCCTTATTCCCCAAACCCCGGCCCTAGCACATAAGAGGAGAGGATGTGCATAATGGTTCAGGAATTCCAGGGGAGGAGGAACACTGCTCCCTGTAGCATGTTTTGGGATGTCATTCTTATCTCTGGTGAGTCTGATGGCCCCCATTAGCCTGGGCCTCTGTCCTGGCTCTGCTAAGCCCCAGGATGAAAGCCCAGAGCCTGGGTCTTTCCATCAGCATCTCACAGACTCTGGGTTACTGCTTCTGGAGAATGGCTGTGATGGATTGGTGATGACTGGAAGCACTTTGCAATCAGCGACAAATCATGCTTAATTCCTCTAGCGTTCATTAGTGTGACATTAATCCTGATGGACTCATTTGGGGTATGAGGTGAGAGCACTATGCATGCCCAGTTCCCCTGAACATCTCAGGCTGTTGGGTTTCATTCTGGACTAGCTGGGACACCCTTTTCTAAGAGCCCCCCAGAATTCTTCGTCAGGGGCTGGGGATGTGACTGGAAAGATGCTAGTGTCTCAGTGTCCCACTAGGGACAGAGTGGAGGAGAGAGGCTTAGGACCCTTAGGTGTGGGTGGGAAGCCAACGCTGGCTGCAGTGAGCCGGCCACAGTCTGGGAAGCCTGCGCATACTGGGGAGCTGCAGGGCTCTGGTGACCAGACACCAGCCTGGACTTAAGCCACAGTGTGGGCTGCAGGACCCACAGCATCCTGCCTGTATGACGCCCAGGCCCCCAAGGCCTCACTGCCCTGCTCTGGGGTTTGCAGGGGCTCCCCATTATCCACACGGCCCTGTCCAAGCTCCTCCAGGAGCCCCGGACCAGGCAACACCAACCTGGGATGGAATCATGCTGCACCTCTAACCCTGTGTGTAGTTGGAGCAAATTATTTCCACTCTTGGGACCCCGATCCCCTCATTCTGAAAACTGAAATAGACGCTTGATTGAGAGCACGGACCAGGTAAGCAACGTAATGAGTAGAGTAGAGGGGACTGGGGAAACTGGGAAATGCAGGCTGTGTCTAAAAGATTTTGAAAATTAACAAAATAATAATAAGTAACACTCAATGGACCAAACAAAATATCTGCAATGTACATTATCTGGCCCAGGACCACCAACCAGTTGGTGACCCCCACTCTAGACATTTCCCAAGGTCCCTTAAAACATTGGTGCTCTATGGTGTTAAAAACAATCTATCCCACGAGCCTCCCCCCACCTCCTGCCTCACTCCCTCCCTCACTCCCTTGCCACAGGCTGACTTTTTCACCATGACCCTCTGCGCCAAGCTTGCCACCAACTCTGTTTTTGCACACGTTGTCCACACCCCTTCTCTCTACCATCTCTCTCCAAACCCTCCCACCCTCCCAGTCCCTGGTCAAGGCTGACCTTGTCCTATCGACCTCCCATGGCCAGAGTAGCCTTTCCCTTTCCTGTTCCACACAGCTGTGCCCCTGCAGATGTGGCCTCCAGGGGCTGATTCATCACTGAAGCCTTCTGATAGCACTTGTGTGGACTGCCAGCAATGTGACGGCAGGGACCACGTTCTGGGGCATGCACCAAGATGGCACTGAGGCCCGAGGTGCTGCCCGTCATTGTGGCAAGGAAGAGGAAGGGGCACCAAACTCCCATCAGGCAGCTTCCCGGTGTGAGACACAGGTCTGTGTGATCATCTACGTGAGCCCCCTTCACCCTCACAACAGCATCTGTTCCGTGACTCCCATTTTACTTATGAGAAGACTGAGATCCTAAGAAGACCTAACAGAGACCAAAGGGGATAGTGGTTTAGATCAATATTTGCCTCTGTTTTTTGGAAAAACAAAATGGTCACAATCTCCTCTTCTCCACTAGAGTAGGGAAAGGGGTGGGAATGGAAGAACGGAATTCTCACTGGGGCAGCCAAAGTCATCAATATCCTATTTAAGAGGGAAATATGGTTGACAAATTATGACATGTGAAAAAGGGAATGGAAACAACAGCATCCAACTCTCCTTAGCAATCCCTTCTCCCACATCATCAAAACATTTTGGCATCTTTTAGATTAAGACAGGAGATAGCCCCTGGCCTCTAATTGCTCTCAAAGACTGTAGCTAACATGTTATTAAATATGTAAATAATATGAAAGCCAGAAGAGAATTAATATTTCATATATAATGAAGTTAAGATGAATCCTCCTGTGTCTAATTTTCTGTTTTTAAATACATAATGCACTGTGGAGTCCAAAGTGATTCATCGTATTTTATATTGGTTAAAGATGTTCAAGGTTTCTCTAAAGCAGCTTCCTAAATGATTAACCTGAATATTATTATGACAAATAGGATTTGTTTTTTAAAAAATTAATTCTGTAGTTAATCAGAATGAAAAGCATGGAGTTCTTTGTTGGTGGGCCTACTTTAATGGGGAAAAGGAACTGAGATAGGGGTTGCAAATACTAATGCCTACAGGGGTCTGGCAAGTAGATGAATGAGGCCGGCTGGGTGGCAACAGGGAGAGGTGGGGACTGCAGCAAACTGTGAGAGCCCAAGCCCCATCTAGAGGAAGAACCACAGTTGCCCATCAGAAATAGGAGCCAGAAGTTCAGATTTTTATGTGAAACTTACTGATTTATCAAGTTGGTTCCTAATTCAAATAATTTTAAACATCGTGGATTCAAAAGAAGATGATCTGGGGGCTGCCAGATTGCCACCTCCAGACTGAGACATGTAGCTTGAGGGAAAGTTGCCACCAAATCCAGGTCCTTTAGGTTCAGTGGAAACACTTTGCTCTCACCTTGCCTAGATGGTGAACTAGTGAATATAAAATCTGATTAGTCAGGCTTTGGAGAGGGCAATTTGGCAAGATGTGAAGAAAGAGTAAATCCTTCAACCTACCAGTTCTACTTCTAAGAATTCATCCTAAAGAAATAATTAAGAATTGCCAAACAACAAGGTACTACTGTATAGCACAGGGAACTACATTCAATATCTTGTAATAAACTACAATGGAAAAGAATACGAAAAAGAAATACATATATATATATATATATATATATATATATATATATATATATATACGCATATATGTATAACTGAATCACTTTGCTTATACCAGAAACTAACACAACACTGTAAATAAACTATACATCAATTTTTAAAAAAAATAATTGGCCAAAACTTCAACTATAATCATGTCCTTCATAGTACTGTTTATAATAGCAATGTTGTTGCTAAAAAAAAAAAAGGAACCAACCTTAAGGTCCAACACTCATATGTGATTACTGAATTATATTATGGTGCACCTAAGAACATTACATTACAAATATGCAGTCTTTGACAAATATGAATAGGCATTCAAAAACAAATTTAAAAAGCACGGATGAAATATATTTTAGTATAATCATAATATTGTTTTTTAAAATGGACATACATTTAATCTGCCCAGGGAAAAGGTGGGAAGGTGATAGACCATGCAATCAGCAATGGTCATCTCTGGGTGGGTGGTGTAATTGCTAGTGAATTCCATCTGTTTCTGTTTGCTTGTCTATATTTTGTGAATGATTTCAACTGAACGTTCAGGGCTTCTATATAAAATCAATAAAAGCAATAAACTCCGTATGACACGGTATGATGTAAAGAACACTGGCCTTTGGAAGTTCCCCCACCTATATCCCCATCTTCACTCTGTTGATGACTCTGTGTGGACCAATGAGGGCTTTCACTCCCTGAACGTTACAGTCCTTATCTATGTAATGAATGGTTGAGCTGCATCATTTCCAAGGTCCCTCTACAATTTGAGACCACAGTCAAGGGACTTTGGGGACATGGCAGCTCACCTATCTATTTCTTCACAAGAATGATGGACTGCTAGATGGATGCCAAGCCTTGGGCTGGGCTGTGGACCTGACACTGTTTTCTATGAACACCCAGGTGGGAGGCAGACAGGTATAAGTAAGCATCACTCGCCTGTACCTTACCATGCTGTGTTTATACACAGGATTCTATAGAAGCACAGAGGAGGGGCACCTGCTTTTAGGACTAGTCAGAGAAGATTTCCCAAAAGAAATGATACTTGAGCTGAGTCATAAAAGATGAGTAGGAATTAGCCATTCAGATAAGGAGACAGAGAAAGGCCTTCCAGGTAAAAGAAAGAGTGCGTACAAAGGTAGAGGTGAGGGTGGGGTGCTGAGGTGGGGGAGAAGAGGCAGGGGCTGATCAAAAAGGTGCTCTGTTCCCTGCTTACGAGTTTGGATTTTAAACTGGGGTGAAGGGAGCCTTAAAGGTTTTAAGAATGAAGGAATTCATATGGCCAGATATTTAGAAATCCCCGTGGCAGCAGGAAGATGGATTGGAGAGAACAGGCACAAAAGAGCCTGTTGTAATAGTCCAGGTTAGAAACGGTGGTGATGGAGGCGTCAGACTTCAGGACCCACTGTGTCGGGGAGGCAGAGGAAAGAAGCTAAGACGACTCCCAGGCTTCTGGCTTTGATGGTTAGTGGATGGGTACGCCATTCACCAGGACAGGAATAACTGGAGAAAATGCAAATTTGGGGGGAAATCCCACGTTAAGTTGTAGGAGTTTATGAAACATCCAAGTGGATGTGTCAACTAGGCAAATGGATGAAAGCAGCTGGAATTCAAAAAAGGTCTAGCTTTGGAATTCATCAAAAGATTGGTTACAGTAAATATGAGGGATGACATGGCCTAAGAGGAGAGAAAAGTGAGCTGTGCCCAGAGCCCGGAAACCACAAGCACAGAGGGACCAGCTGGAGAAAGAGGACGAAGATGAAGGAGGCTGAAAAGGAGGAGTCAGAGAGGCCAGAGGAGAGTGTGGCAGCAAAGAAGCCCCAGGGGAAGATCATTCCAGGAAGAGGAAACGGTGTCCAATGCTTCTGCAAGGTCACGTAAGATGAAGCCACTGGTGGCTTAGGGGAGGAAGTGGCATCGGTGGGGAAGGGAAGGAACTCTCTCAAGATCGGAAGTGTGTGAGATGGGGTGGTTGGGCAGGTGTGAGTAACAGGAGATAATGCACGTGCAAGCAACCAGCAAGGGCTGTGTGCCTCCCAGGGCCAGGCACAGAGCTGGGCGCCAGGAAAAGGGACTGGCTTTCTCCCTCTGCTGAGTTCCTACGTAAAAGCACACTCCTCTGTTTCCTGAAATTGTGCCACTGAATCGGGATCATAGGGCAGCAATTCCATCGGGATGCAATTGGGGGTCATGGAAGGAAAAGGGGCCGCGCTGCCAGTTTTCCAGCAGCCTGAGTAAGTGACTTCATCTGGCCCTTCAGGACACGCTTCCCAGCCTTCCAAGAGCACTCGCAGCTGGGAAGACAGCATCGGAAAAGGATCCCTCCTACAAAACAGTGAAGGGTTTTCCATGTGTGGGAAAGTGGGTCGGGGAAAGTGAAGGACAGAAAGCCAGGGTCCTGAAGGCCAGTGGGGCACCAGACCCCTCTCTCCTGCCCTCAGCACTCTCTGCCTCATCTTCTAAATTGGCTCATACCACCCAGGGGCGTCTTTCTCGAGAACAGTTGGCTTCCTTGGCATCCTGCTTAGGTGGTCTCAGAACAAGACCTTCAGGAAATGTGAGACAGCTGCTGTTCCAGGCTGCTCCCATTCTGTCCTGATGCTCCTTCAGCCTCTGCTGGAATAGGGCACCCCCGGAGCAGTGGGAAGAGCTCTCAACCTGGAGTTTCCTAGGCCTGAAATAAACCCATGGCTCATGTATCGTAGCCAACAATGCTGTACATCAAACACTTCCAGCTCTCCACCTTCCGGACACACACTAAGATCGCCCACCCTGGCCCCTCAGCGTGGCTAGGGTCATGTAACCAACTGAGTCGATGAGTTGTGAGCAGAAATAAGATGTGCAACTTCCAGGCCAAGCACTTCCTCTCCAGTGTGGGCCCCCATGGAAGGTCTCTCTTCCCTCTGCCGTGGGAACCAGTAATGCATCAGATGATGGCTGCTTTGATAGTCTAGGCCCCAGAGCGAGGGTGACAACAAAGCAGAGCTCCAGCCGACCCCAGATGGCTTTGTAACATAAGCATGAACTAAACCTTTGTTGTCTGAAGCCACAGCGGGGTGTTACAGCGGCAAAACCTAGCCTATCCTCATTGCTACAGCTTGGCTCCAGGCAACCCTGGACAAGTGGCCTCCCCGCTCTGAGGCCAGCATCCTCACCCGCAAAACTGGGCAGTAACCACCAATCTCCCTGGGACACTGGTGAGGATTAGAGGAGGGGGAGCACACAGATGCATGTAGCAGGCCCTCATGCACAGTAGGTGCGCATTAAAAGAGCTCAGCGCCTCCCGTGACAGAACTCAGTGCCTCTGGAGCAAGCCAACTCCAGGATCCGTGGAATTCTGCCAGCTACACAATGGGTCCTCAGGCTTCCCATCAGCCCTCCCAGAACATGCTTGCTCTGTCTTCCTTCTGACAGCCATTCAGAGAATTGAGAAATGTGGGGTGCGTGTGTGTGTGTGTGTGTGTGTGTGTGTGTGTGAGAGAGAGAGAGAGAGAGACAGAGACAGAGAGACAGACAGAGACAGAGAGAGACTCAGAGTTGGAGCTACCAACTGTCAGGCTGTCACATTCCAGCGCCTGTGCTGGGACTTCCACACTCCTTATCAATAACCCTCCTTCCGAGCGTGTGGTGGTCCCACTGCAGGGAAAGAGGAGTGCACTAGTGATTGTTTGCCCCGCCTGCCCCATCCATTCGCCACCCTCCACTGCCCTGCTCTGGCCTGGGAGGCGGGCCCTACTGAGTGCACCAGCCGCCCTGTGCCAGCTGGCAGGAGTCTGGAGGGAGAGGAGAGAGGGTGGGTGTCTCTCCCCAACTCCCTTCTCGCTCAGGCCGCCTCCCGGCCGTCACTCCAGGCAGCCCTCCTCTTTGAGTCCAGCCCTCACAGCCCTCTGCCGGCACTGTCTCCCAACCCCCGGTCCCTTCAGCCTCGGGGACGGTCATGACGTCCGCTGGCACTGGTCGCTGAGAGCATCATGATCTCTCGTGTGTTCCCCTAACGCTGCCGACAGCACAGTTCTCTCTTCACTGGAACCATCTGGGGTGAAATCTGTTTCCTGACAGAGCCCTGAATTCACACCCAGGCCTCTAACGCCAGGCCCTGACTCGCCTATGACCCCACCACACCTCTCAGAGCCCCTATGCCTCCCCTTGTCACTGACACCTCCTCGCACCCCCTCTTCTGCACATGGCAGTCTGGAGGCCCCTCACCTCCACCCCGCTCCCCAGGCATGTCAAATGCGGAAGGAGGAGGCCCAGCAGCAGCCCGGGGCACAGCCTCTGCTCCGTGAACCCCCGCTGAGTTGCTCCTCCTGGCTCCCTCCCTGGCCCACGCTCAGACTGGCAAGGTGCCGTGGGGCGCTTCCTCCACTCTGGCTGACCTTGGTGCTCCGGGGTGCCAGGATCCCGGCCCGGCGGTGGCAGGCTGAGAAGGACCTGTGGACGCAGATTTATGGGAACCCTCAGAGCCAAGACAGCCCAGGGCCGGGGCGCCCAGCCCTTCTCCAGTTTGGGCTTCTTTTGTTTCACTCCGGTTTCTGCTGTGGCAAGTGTGTCAGATCCTTGTCACCCTTAAACCAACAGCGCTCATGGAGCAATGGCCCCCAGTGACCATCAATTACCACAGGGCTGTCACCTTTGAAAACATCGCCAGGCCGGCAGCATCTGCCCTGGCCACCTGCACCCTGCAGCTGAGCAAACATGGAGTGACCAGAACTGGCCAGGGTCAGCCAGGAGTGGCTTTGTCTTCCTCTCCCTCCACGGCTGATCCCTAAACCAAGGCAACAGAAAGCTGGCCTCCTTGTGAGAAAGGCCCGAAACACTTCCAGGAAAGCAGGTATCTGAGCAACTCTTGGAGTAAAGGAAACAGTTACTTCGGGAAGAGATTTCTGGGTCAGGCGGGTCTCTGTCACTATCAGCCGTGGGATCCAGAGCAAGTCCCTCCATTTCCGAGCCTTGTCCTCATCCCCATGTCACTGCTAAGGAAGGAAGTCCTGACTCTGAAGCTGGTGTAAGGTGCACATGCAATAAGCGAAATAATGCAAACATTTCTGGAAAGCCTCCTGTGTGCCCAGCCCTGGGCTAAGCACTTTGATTCTACCATGTCATTCCTCTGCCATCCTATGAGGTTTCATGTAGTGATACCTCCATTGGACAGGGGAAACCAAGGCTCAGTGTGGTTAAGTAACTCGCCCAAGGTTACATAGCTAAAAAGAATAAAGCTGAGATTCGAACCCCGGAATCTCTGATCCTAGAGCTCTCATGCTTTATTTTTTCATTTATTATTATTTTTTAAATTTTGGATCTCTATGGCTTTCCTTTTTAATTTTTAAGTATGGAAATTTTCAAATATACACAAAAGTAAGAAGAGTAATACAATGGAGCCCCATTGCCCATCACCCAGTTTCAACAATTATCAACATCCTGCTGTTTCTGGTTCACCTATCCCTAACCCCACAACTTGTTTTTTTTCTTTTGGAGAATTTTAAAACAAATGCCAGGCATAGGATTTCATTAGTAAATAGCTGAGTGAACATCTGCAGAGCCCTTATTCCTCATCATCACTTGACCACCTTGATTACACTTCGTAAAGGACAATGAACAATTCAAAAGGCTGGGCTCTTTCTTGAAAGGCAGGGTAGACAGGGCAGGGGCCAAGTCAGACCTGGGCTCAAATTCCAGCCTTCTTACTGTGTCTCTGTGGACCTCTCTGACCATCCAACTCTTCTGTAAAATGGAGATTGTAATTGGAACTTCAGTGACTTGTCATCTAAATGAGATAATGACTGTTGGTGGCCAGGAAATGGGATGGGCTCAGAACGCTGGGTTCCCCTACCTAGGCCCAACATATTCATTTCCTAAGGGTGCCACAACAAAGTACCACAAACTGGGTGCCTTAAAACAAGAGAAATTCATTCTCTTACAATTTGGAAGCTAGAAGTCCAAAATCAAGGTACTGGCAGGGTCATGCTCTCACCGAAGGCTCTAGAGAAAGATTTATTACAAGCCTCTCTCTTAGCCTCTGGTGGTTGTTGGCAATCCTTGGCATTCCTTGGCTTGTGGCAGCATAATTTCAGTCTCTGTGTCCCTCTTCACATGGCCTTCCCCTCTGTGTGTGTGTCTGTATTCAAATTCCCCTTTTCTTTAAAGATGCTAGTCATTGGATTAGGGTCCACCCTACTCCAGTGTGACCTCATCTTAACCTGACCACATCTGCGAAGACCATATGTGCAAATAAGGTCACATCTGCAGGTTTTGGGTGGCCGTGAGTGGGAGCGGCAGGGACATAGTTCAGCTCAGGACACTCGAGCTGCTGTCTGCTGCTCAGGGCTGGGCGTGGCTGCCCAGGGCAGGTCCAGGAAGCAGCTGCTTCTCCTGCTGCTCACCTGAGGCTGAAGAAGTCGACTCCTGGGAAAGGAAAGAAGATTCTCCCTGATACCATTTGCCCTACACCAACCATCCTGGCTCCTAGTTGCTCAGAAAGCAAGCACTGAGCCCTGGCACTTTGGAGAAGGAAACCCATCCTGAAGGATGTCCACCTGCCGCCTGCTTCCTGCTGCACGCAGAACAAAATCCTGCTCTCTGGCCCTGCCAACCTGGCTGGGCTCACCCCAGCCCGCCCTTTGTTCCCTGCCACCCATCCCCGACCTTCCTCAGTCAGTGACCCTCCTCGGGTGCCTGAATGCACTAAGGCTGTCTGCCTCTGCACCCTCATTCATGCTCTCTGTCTCTGCGACCCTTTGCCTGGGTAATTCCAATCACACCTGGGTCTCATTCTCACCATCAGCCCCCCATCCTGAAGCCTTCCTGACCCCTCGTGCTAGTCTCTCTTGCAGCGCCCTGCTCTTCCCCTCCAAAGCACTGAGAACAGTATATATTTATTTCATCGTCTGATTACTTGTGTCCTGACTTGCTCCCCACTGCAAGCCCCGCGTGGGCACTGACAAGATGTGTTTCATCTGCCTTTGTATCCCCAGGACTCAGCACAAGGTCTGCACCTAGCAGGTGCTCAATAAATACATGTTGACTAAATCAATAATGAGGTTACCTCTTCAGAACCATCTAATTGTGCAAGGAGAGAGTTCAGATCAAAGACAGAGGAGCTTCTCCTCCTGACAAAATAGATCCTCCATCTGGAGGCCATTAACACTCCCTTGTTATAAAGCTCCACCTCCCTGTGGCCTCCACACGGCTCTAAGCTTGACCTCCGCATCACACGGAGCCCGCATGCCTCTGCCCATCTCCTCCTTTCCCGCAGGTGATACTGGCTCTCACGGTCCTCCACGTGGGTCTCCTCTTTCCCCAGCAAGGTGGCCCCATGCATCAGGGTCGAGGCCTCAGCCCCCTCTCCACTGCTCCATCTCATCCAAGCCCCTCCTCAGGTTCTACCTCCAGGTCTAAGACCGCAAGGGGAGGCATTCCAGGCTGTCAAGGATGTGGGATGCCTCAACCTGAGCCACCACCCCTGGCTGGCCTGGCACTTATCTCAGGCTGGCCTCCCATTGTTGATGTATAGGATTCGTGGTTAGAAGCCCTGGATCCGATTCATGAAGTTAGCCGTAGGGTTGGCCCTCGACATGAAGATGAGTGGGAGGTGCCCGTGGCCCACGCAGCCAAGGCGTGGGGGCCACGTCACAGTGTGACCCGCCCGCACGCAGCACAGGACAGCCTCGCCTCCCCTGCACCCAGCGTTACACTCGATTGATGTCGCTGATTTGGCCACCGCACAACACAAGAGCTCACGGGAACCGCCAGCTAGAACCCTAAAGAGAGAAGGCAAAGAAGCGCCTATCCCTGAGGACAGACTCTGTCCTTTATGATCCAGGTTAGACCAGCAGGGCCTGGCCTGGGCCGAGTTCTACATTCCTGGGGGAAAGGCCTGCACTCTGATGACTAGGAAGAACCTAGGGGTGTGATCACCCAAACTCAAGGCATGAAAGGAAAATGCCTGCTAGAAACCACGAGCTGGAAAACACAGGTAGCAACATTAGACGCAGCTACCTGCCTGCAGGTAAGCGAGGGATACTCCTGAGACTCCTGACACCTCAACTGGGGAATCATCTTGGCCAAGCTTCCCAGCAAGGCAGGCTGAGAACCAGGTCTGGCGAGCCCTGGGCTAATTGGCCCCCTGCTCCTGCAGGAAAAGGCACCGGGATCCCACACCAAGGAGGAGGCAGGACAAGCAGAGGAACAGGTAGCACCTTGGGCACACCTGTGCTGCCTCCCTGGAAAGGGTCCCCACCTCCTCTAACCCGACAAGCCCACTTCCCCGTGCTCTGAAGGCTGCCCCCGGTGCTCCTCTCTTCCAGCAAATGAAGGTGACCACCGCATGTTAAGAATCTAAAAATCCAAGGAAACAACAAAGAGATCCAGACTTTGGCCCGTGCTTAAATAAACAGAACCAGACCTTGCATCCTGGCCTGCACTGTTTCCCTCTTCCCTGGTGACGGCATCTCCAGCCCAGCTCTCTTGCCCTGAGTGTGCCGTGGCTGGCACTGGAAAACCTGGGCTGTTTTGGAAAAGAGCCAGCCCTCCCCAGCTGCACCCCATGGGGCAGATGTGGACGAGTCAGAGCAGGCATCATGGAAATGTCCCTTCCGCCAGCTGTGCCCCTCCTGCTCACCCCCACATGGCAGGTCCCTTTTCCCCAATGTTGCCTGTCTGAAATGGGAGGCCAGCCCTGGAACTTCTCAGTCAGAGAGAATTCCCACTGCTCCAGTGCTGTTTTTTTCTTTCTCTCTCTCCTCCACTATGAGTAATAACTGGCTCCGATGCCTGCATGAGTCAGCCTTGCTAGAGGCCCAATTAGCTCACCCACATGCACCCATGAACTCTCCCCTGGACCCCGGGTATCAGGCAGCAGGCACCTCTCTTCATGAGCCTGGAGCCTGGCACATTCAGAGGCTCCTCCCTCTACAGCCACACACATCCACCCCATCCCCCTCACCTCCTGCCACTGCCCAGATCCGGCCTCATCACCTCTCTTGACTTGTTCCCACTTTCTAACAGGTCTCCCTGCCTCTGAGAGCAGGTCTGTCCCCTCCCCAGCTGCTTGCAGGGTGACTGTCTGAAACCAGACCTACTCAGGTCACCACCATGCTCAAGAACCTTCCATGGCTCCCCATTGCCCTAAAAGATAAAATTCACTCTCACTGGACTTGCACTTAACGCCTTCTCTAGAGTCTGGCCTCTTCATTCTCTACAGCCCTCCCCAGAGCTCTTCTTCCCTGAACTAAACACCTAGCCCCACCTCTAGGCTCTGCACCTTTGCTATGGCCAGTCTTCCTCCTGTGAATATACTCTCTTAACAGGTTAATCCAGCCCCTCCCTGCTCAGGCCTGGTTCCCACCCTCCCTCCTCCTGAAAGCCTCCCTCCACTGGCTCTTTCAAGGGCAACTCCGTCCCTCCAGAAATTCTGTTTCATCTCTGTCACTCTGCCACAGGCACGTTCCAACCGCACTTTCATCTAACTATTTTTTATAGGCCTAATCGTCTTCTCAACAACATTGTAACCTCTTAGAATAAACCTAAGTAACCAACAATGGGGGACTGTTTAATTACAGAATATCCACATAATAGATGACTAAGTAACCACTAAAAATAAGAGGTGGGAAGAAAGACTGATATGAAAAGATAATGATTATACATTAATCTTGGGGGAAAAGGGTTGCAAAACCAGATGCACATGGAGTGCCCATTTTTGTTTCCGATATATGCTTGCATAGGAAAAGAATCTGAAAGGTTCTACCACAAAATGCTGATCACTGTTTTTTTTCACTTGGGTAGTGGGATTATGAGTAATTTTTATTTCTTCTTCTTACTTGTATTTTCAATAATCAATGTGTATAACTGTATAATAAAAAAACAATAAAACATGTATTTTAAAGATTGGTTGGTTATATATTTTAAAGCATTTTGGAACAAGGCAGGCTAGTTCTTCACCGTTTTCTATGTTCATCACAGGACTGGCCTGCAGAGAACACACACACAGTGTGTGTGTGTGTGTGTGTGTGTGTGTGTGTGTGAGAAAGAGGATGGAAGGCTATGAAGATCTACACCTTTCCGTGCTCATCACTCCCAACCCCTTCCTTCCCCATAGGAGGAAGCTGCTGCTGAGAATTCCTCGGGACACGGCCCTCTGCAGAGCGGCCTTCACGCCTAGTCCCAAATCCACTGCTCAGGAGTGCCTCGTGGCTTTGGGAAAGCTACTTCCCTCCCCCACACTTTCCTTTAGGTTTTTTATCTGTAAAATGGGGGAAATGACAGTACCAGCCTCTTTTCAGGATCAAAAGAAGCAGCACAAGCAAAATACAGCTGAGGACACAGTAAATAAGCAATAAATGTTTGCTGTTGTTACTATAAGCACTATCACCACCCCCATGTCACACTTAAGGAAATTAAGAGGATTGGAGAATTTAACACACACACACACACCAACAACAAAACCCAAAAACCTGCTCAAGGCACTGTATCTAGGAGATGGAAGGGCAGAATTCAAATTTGGGTCTGTTCCCTCCATAGACCATGCTTCCAGCACTAACTGCTCTGATATTGAGGTATGACGTGACCCAAGGTCACACAACTAGTTGGGGCAGAGCTGGGATTAAACCCAACATATACTTCAGAAAGTCATGGATCGTCATACATCTTTTTTTGTTTTTGTTTTGTTTTGTTTTTGTTTTTTTAATAGATCTTTATTGGAGTATAATTGCTTCACAATACTGTGTTAGTTTCTGTTGTACACCAAAGTGAATCAGCCATAAGCATACACATGTCCCCATATCCCCTCCCTCTTGAGACTCCCTCTCATCCTCCCTATCCCACCCCTCTAGGTCATCGCAAAGCACCGAGCCGATCACCCTGTGCTATGCTGCTGCTTCCCACTAGCTAACTATTTTACATTCGGTAGTGTATATACGTCGATGCTACTCTCGCTTTGCTCCAGCTTCCCCCTCACACCCCATGTCCTCAAGTCCATTCTCTATGTCTACCTCTTTATTCCTGCCCTGCAACTAGGTTCATCAGTACCATTTTTTTTTTTTAGATTCCATATATATGTGTTAGCATACAGTATTTGTTTTCCTCTTTCTGACTTACTTCACTCTGTATGACAGACTCTAGGTCCATCCACCTCACTACAAATAACTCAATTTTGTTCCTTTTTATGGCTGAGTAATATTCCATTGTATATATGTGCCACATCTTCTTTATCCATTCATCTGTCGATGGACATTTAAGTTGCTTCCATGTCCTGGCTATTGTAAATAGTGCTGCAATGAACATTGGGGTACATGTCTCTTTTTGAATTATGGTTTTCTCAGGGTATATGCCCAGTAGTGGGATTGCTGGGTCATACGGTAGTTCTATTTTTAGTTTTTTAAGGAAACTCCATACAGTTTTCCATAGTGGTTGTATCAATTTACATTCCCACCAACAGTGCAGGAGGGTTCCCTTTTCACCACACCCTTTTCAGCATTTATTGTTTCTAGATTTTTTGATAATGGCCATTCTGACCTGCGTGAGGTGATACCTCATTGTAGTTTTGGTTTGCATTTCTCTAATAATTAGTGATGTTGAGCAGCTTTTCATGTGCCTCTTGGCCATCTGTATGTCTTTCTTGGTGAAATGTTTATTTAGGTCTTCCACCCATTTTTTAATTGGATTGTTTGGTTTTTTGATATTGAGCTCCATGAGCTGTTTGTATATTTTGGAGATTAATCCTTTGTCTGTTGTTTCATTTGCAAATATTTTCTTCCATTCTGAGGGTTGTCTTTTTGTCTTGTTTATGGTTTCCTTTGCTGTGCAAATGCTTTTAAGTTTAATTAAGTCCCATTTGTTTATTTTTGTTTTTATTTCCATTACTCTAGGAGGTGGGTCAAAAAAGATCTTGCTGTGGTTTATGTCAAAGAGTGTTTTTCCTATGTTTTCCTCTAAGAGTTTTATGGTGTCTGGTCTTACATTTAGGTCTTTAATCCATTTGGAGTTTATTTTTGTGTATGGTGTTAGGGAGTGTTCTAATTTCATTCTTTTACATGTAGCTGTCCAGTTTTCCCAGCACCACTTATTGAAGAGGCTGTCTTTTCTCCATTGTATATTCTTTCCTCCTTTGTCAAAGATAAGGTGACCATATGTGCGTGGGTTTATCTCTGGGCATTCTATCCTGTACCATTGATCTATATTTCTGTTTTTGTGCCAGTACTATACTGTCTTGATTACTGTAGCTTTGTGGTATAGTTTGAAGTCAGGGAACCTGATTCCTCCAACTCCATTTTTCTTTCTCAAGATTGCTTTGGCTATTTGGGGTCTTTTGTGTTTCCATAAGAATTGCAGGATTTTTCTGTTCTAATTTTGTGAAGAATGCCATTGGTAGTTTGATAGGGATTGCATCGAATTTGTAGATTGCTTTGGGTAGTATAGTCATTTTCACAATATTGATTCTTCCAATCCAAGAACATAGTATATTTCTCCATCTGTTTATGTTACCTTTGATTTCTTTCATCAGTGTTTTATAGTTTTCTGAGTACAAGTCTTTCGCCTCCTTAGGCAGGTTTATTCCTAGGTATTTTATTCTTTTTGTTGCAATGGTAAATGGGAGTGTTTCATTAATTTCTCTTTCTGATTTTTCTATTGTTGGTGTATAGGAATGCCAGAGATTTCTGTGCATTAATTTTGTATCCTGCAACCTTATCAAATTCATTGATTAGTTCCAGTAGTTTTCTGGTGGCATCTTTAGGATTCTCTATGTATAGTATCATGCATGTCATCTGCAAACAGTGACAGTTTTACTTCTTCTTTTCCAATTTGTTTTCCTTTTATTTCTTTTTCTTCTCTGATTGCCGTGGCTAGGACTTCCAAAACTATGTTGAATAAGAGTGGCGAGAGTGGACATCCTTGTCTTGTTCCTGATCTTAGTGGAAATGCTTTCTGTTTTTCACCATTGAGTATGATGTTTGCTGTGGGTTTGTCATATATGGCCTTTATTATGTTGAGGTAGGTTCCCTCTATGCCCATCTTCTGGAGAGATTTATCATAAATGGGTTTTGAATGTTGTCAAAAGCTTTTTCTGCATCTATTGAGATGATCATATGGTTTTTATTCCTTAATTTGTTAATGTCGCGTATCACATTGATTGATTTGCATGTATTGAAGAATGCTTGCATCCCTGGGATAAATCTCACTTGATCATGGTGTATGATCCTTTTAATGTGTTGTTGGATTCTGTTTGCTAGTATTTTGTTCAGGATTTTTGCATCTATGTTTATCAGTGATATTGGTCTATAATTTTCTTTTTTTGTGATATCTTTTTCTGGTTTTGGTATCAGGGTGATGGTTGCTTCATAGAATGAATTTGGGAGTGTTTCTCCCTCTGCAATTTTTTGGAAGAGTTTGAGGAGGATCGGTGTTAGGTCTTCTCTAAATGTTTGATAGAATTCACCTGTGAAGCCATCTGGTCCTGGACTTTTGTTTGTTGCAAGATTTTTAATTATGGTTTCAATTTCATTACTTGTGGTAGGTCTGTTTATGTTTTCTAATTCTTCCTGGTTCAGTCTTGGAAAATTGTATCTTTCCAAGAATTTGTCCATTTCTTCGTGGTTGTCCATTTATTGGCATCCAGTTGTTTGTAGTAGTCTCTTATAATCCTTTGCATTTCTGCAGCGTCAGAAATATGTTGGATTAAACCCAACATATACTTCAGAAAGTCATGGACCTTCATACATCTTTTAAAGCGTTAACAAAATAATCATTGTCACCTTTTTCATGGAAAGCTGCTCTTTCAAAAACATGGCTGCCAAGAGCTGATTCTGGATTTTCCAGAAATGAGTTTGAACTGGGCCAGTTCCCCAAGGGTTGGCTGAAAGGCTGGTGAGCACCATGCTTCAGACGGGGCTCAAGGAAGCACTCCTTCGGGAACCATGGAGCCAAAGGACAAGCATTGCCAGGGCTGGACACTACAAGACACTGCAGGGGGTAGACATGACCCCCCCCCCCAGTGCCACCTGTTTCTCAGGAGGTCTGCACACAGTTCAGGGTCCATGCAGCCTGCAGGAAGTAAGGAGCCCTCCATGTCAATGGGAACTGCATGCAGCCTGCCTTTTCAGGCTGGTAGAGGGGCTACGTCTTTACTCAAGAGTCCACCAATGACCACCATGAGAACGGTCTTGCTCTGCCACAATGACCTACTTCTGCCTTCAGTTTCTGGCTGCATCAGTCATGGCCAGTCCAGGTTGGTTAGAACATCAGGTTGACTCTGCCGCTGGCCCTTTTGGGGCAAGAGAAGGAGCAAATAAGATACCCCTGAGATCTCCTGTGTGAGAAACTGTGAAGCAGTAAAATTTGCTTTCCAGCCCCCAGTCACTTCTTGGGACACAGCACTGTTCCCCCCTGCTGCCCACCCCTGCTCTGTCTCCCCAGCTCATTTCTGAAAACCACAGCACAATAGAGTCACACACACACTGTGTGAGCCCAGCCATGGACCTGGACCCACTCTTGAAGTTCTCTCTCTCACCATTAACTGTAAGCCTGCCAAATAAATTTCACAGCAACCAGGAGGCGAATGGATACATACAGTCACGTGTTCCTGAAATACTCTGCTATCATTCAGGATGCTATACTAGGTATAGGGAGGAAACCTTTCATTTGTCAGACTTTGACTGAGCACCTGATGGGTACAAGACACCGGGAGCAGCCATTCTTGTCCTGCCTGGAAACCTCACCAGGAGGAAGTCAGATGCCACCTCCATCAGTCTTGATACTTCTTGGAGCTACCCTCGGTTGTGAGAACAGTGCCCACAGGGGTGTGAATTGCCCACACAACATTAAAGATTCCCACATTTTAAAATAAAAACTGTGATTTGAGGAGTAAGCTTCGGCACACAGGACATGGGTAACACGTCTTACAATGTGATACACTCAGCATCCTTGCATCTCCTTCTGAGGACCAAGTCACCACATTATCATCCTTTCCTGTTTCTCTCATGAAGACAAGAATGTCCTTGTGGGGCAAGTAATTGCTGTTTGCTCCACAATGAACAGCCCAGGGTGCCTGAGTTTCTTCTGTCTCCCCTCACAGTCTGACTCTGCTATTCTGACAGGTTTTCTGATGCCCCAACAAGGAACCAAAGTACATAATCCCCGCCATCTTCTGGTCATACAAGTCCTACAGTCATCATTCACTCATTCATTCATTCATGCATTCATTCATTTACTCATTCAACAAAGGTTCTCTGAGCACCTGCTCTGTACCAGGTTCTAAGGTCTCTGCATAAGAGGTCAGAAATGAATTAAGCCTGTCCCTACTTTCTTCCGGACATGTTTGCTGACCTGCAAAAAACCCACCTAACAAGGTGAAGAATTAGGGTTGGAACAGTCTTTAGAGATGATCTAATTCAAGGGTCAGCAAAATACAGTCCTCTAGCCAAATCTAGCCTTCCATCTGTTTTGTACAGACTGGAAGCTAAATATGGTTTTCACATTTTTAAATGGTTGAGGGAAAAAAGGAATGTTTCATGACACATGAAAATTGTATGAAATTCAAATTCCAGTGCCATGCTCATTCATTTACCTATCGTCTGTGGCTGCCTGTCTCGCTGCCACAGCAGAACTGAAGACTTGCAAGAGAAATCATATGGCTCACAAAGCCAAAATCATTTTCTTTTTTTTTTTTTTTTTTTCAACATTGATCTTTTTTAATATGAAAAGTTTAAAAATTAAATTAAAATATATATTGGTAAAGCAGATGCCTATATGCCACCCCCCACAGTGAAAATGTATTAGTTCATCACACAAAATCATTTTCTTTATAGAAAAAGTTTGCTGGCCCTGCTCTAGTCTGGTGTTATACGATTCATCCAACTCCACCTCCTCCCAAAGCACCAGCTCACCCCAGAGGACCAAAGGTGGCCCACAGAAACTAAGCAGCGAGCCCCAGGGTTGGGGGTGCATGTGCACAGACAGGCCCTGGAACTTGAGAACCACAGTCCTCTCCCAGGGAGCCAAGTTTGCTTAGCGATCCCTCTTCCCAATCCTGCCCAGAGACTCGCAGGTCTCCACACTCCTTCTTCGAGAGGCCTGGCTGCCCTCGTGCTGGGCTGCCAGGGCCCCAGGAAATGCAGCCCAGTCCCAAAGCCAAGCCCTGGGTCATGCTGAGCGTCGGTCGCTTTGGCTCATGGGCTCCCTGGGAAGCTCCCTGGGCGCAGCTGCCATTCTGGCACCACAACTTCCACTCCCATGGGCCAGTCTCCTGCTCTCCTGTTTTTACCCCATTAAAGCCTTCACGTTGAAGCTTTATGGAATCAAGAAAAGTTAACAAGACCTACATCATCAAAGAACACACAGCTCCTCCTAACTCCTAGGTGGCCACTTCTGCACGGCCCTCAGGCTTCCTCTGTGGACCTGGGGACCTGAGTCCTCTGCCATGTGGCACCACAGCCAGGGGACAAGGAGGCAGCAGGGGGTACTATCTTGCTCCAAATTGTACTCCTGGAACTCAGACGCCTGCCCTCCTGCTGCAGGCCCTTTGCCCTTCCTTTGGCACCTTAAATCTTAAGGTCTGCCCATACCTGACAACTCAATCACCTTCCTGTCACCTGAGATCTCACGCTGCCTTAGTCCCATGTGCCACACCCATTCTCTCTGGGATAAAACTGCAGCCAGAGAGACAAAGAGGTGAGAAAGGGCATCCCAACAGGGAACTCTACTCGGTGCTCTGTGATGACCTAAATGGGAAGGAAACCCAAAAAAGAGGGGCTATATGTATACGTATAGCTGATTCACTTTGCTGTACAGCAGAAACTGACACAGCGGTGTAAAGGAACTATACTCCAATAAAAAAAAAAAAGGAAAGAAAGAAAGGAGAGGAAGGGAGGAAGGGAGGAAGGGAGGAAGGGAGGAAGGGAGGAAGGAAGGAAGGAAGGAAGAAAGAAAGAAAGAAAGAAAGAAAGAAAGAAAGAGAAAGAAAGTAACGGCATCCCAACCCATTACATCAGGAATGACCTGGAGGGGGCTTATTTTATAATCTCATCAAGTAAAGAAACAGACCTCTACTCCACAAAACACACTGGCCCAGAGCTGGAAGGGGGATGGTGCATGAAACCACTAGAAGCACTGGCAGCACCCCAAACAAAGTCCTGTGCTTTCAGCCACCTACAGAGCAGACAGAAATCAAATAAATAAACTCCTGAATGGACAAGGCAGTTTCAGGTAGGGATGAGTTCTGTGAAGGAAACAAGACATGTGGACGTGGTTGTGCGGCAGAGAGTACGTTAGATTTGATCATCAGAGATGACGTTTGAGCAGAGAAGGAGCCAGCTTTGAGGACATCTGGAGAAACACCTGCAGACAGAGGGCGCAGCAAGTGCAAAGGCCCTGAAACAACATGGTGAATACTCAATACTCTATCTGGGGTCCCAGGGCCCACTTCCTTCCAGAGGACGTAAAGTGTCAGATATTTGCTCATCAGCCTCCCTTGCAGCCAGCACATGGCTCCTGTAGGCTCCTCAGTCAGATATACTGACCCCAGACTTTCAGTCAGAAGTGAGTGACACACAGAAATGGGGGCTGGGCAGAATGCAGGCTGGCAAGGGTGTCCCCAGTACAGTGGTCATCCTGTCTCTAGGAGGGTAGCTGTGGTTATGGCTCCAGTGGCAGAATCCACATCCAGTGCCAGCACTGTTGGTTGGGATGGCCGTGAGGCCTGTGCCCGGAAGCAGCCCCTCAGAGGTGACCTGCAGCATGATTTGGGGCGTGATTTCTAGTTGCATACCCTCTGAGCTTAGTTTTCTGGCCCTCCAGAAAATTCACTGCACTCCATAATATTGTTTTATTAAATTTCTTTTCTGCTTACAACACTGGAAGTCACTTTCTGTTGCCTGCTACTCAGAGCCGTGACTGATACAGGCAAGTATGGCAGAGACAGTAGTGCCCACTGAATATCCATGTGCTCCCTTCCATTGCCCAGCCTCCCTTCTATTTATGTTGGGACCATGTGATTAGTTCTAGCCAACAGACTGTGAGCACCGGTGACAAGTGTCATTTCGGGGTCTAATATATTTACCACCATGGCCACTTTGGAAGCTACCAGTTGAGACAGCAGCATCATGAAATGGAGGGAGCCTGGATCCCTGGGTCACCAGATGAAGAAAAGCCCTGCCAGCCCACGTCAGATATTGCATAAAGAAGAAACAAGTGCATAGGAGCTGAGCCACTGAGATTTCGGGGTTTATTTGTTACTGAAGCACAGCCCAGTCTATCCTAACTATTACAGCAAGTTTGAAGATCAGATAAAAAAAGGCAGGTGGCATGAAGCATAATGAATACTGGAAAGAGGTGAATAGGTGGGGAGAATGGTCTGAAATAACATTGAAGTTATTAATAATATGAGAAGTTTTTCATGATTTTATTCTAAGTGTGATGAAAAGGCACTGGAGGGCTTTAAACAGAAACTGACATAGCCAAACGCTGGGGCAGACTGCCTTTCCCACAGCTTGTAGGAATGAGGAGCTTGAGGTGGGTGAAGGTGTCTCAAAAGACATCTAATCAACCCTCAGCCACTGTCACACACTCCCCCACTTTGATGCTCTTAAGGAGATACCTGGCCTCTTCTTGCATATTTTCATTGACAGGAAATGTACTTCCTTCTAGGATGCTCATTTTATTCTGGGACTTCCCTGACCTTTTTCATTTTCCTGTAGCCTCTCTCTCCTGGTAAACCCCAACAAGTGTGAACACACTTCCCATTCCTCAGAGGTCCCCTCAGAGCTTGCTGCCCTGGTCATGCTCTGCTGAACACACAGCCCCTGGACACTGGCCTCCCGAAGTTTGTAGAAGAACTGGATTCTGAAAGCGGAGTTAAGAGCATGGGCTTATGGATCCAGGATCTCTGCACTGAGAGTATGATCAGCCCAGCAGGAGAGCAGGGCATGCCAGGAGTGGGTTCACACAATCTGTTAGGTTCTCATCATGCTCCTCACATGGCCCCTAGAGAGAGCACAGGGAACATTTGAACCTCTGGGCCTGACTGCCTCTGCCTGCCCTTGTCTACATCCCCAGCCTAACCTTCAGCTCCATGAGCTGATGCAGCAGGAATTTATTTACAAGCTCATTATCCCTGTGAATCATGTCCAGCTTGAGTCGGGGCTTAACAAGGAGCTAAGGGGTGGTCCTTCAAACAGCTGTGCCCATGCAGCCTGGGGAGGGGATGGGCCAGGACAAGTAGGGCCTCACTGTGCCAAGAGCCAAGAGGGCAGATGGAAGCAGGGGATGGAAGATGGCTTGTGCCAGCCCTGGGGTTTGTTCTGGCTCCAGCAATTGTAGGGCTTTTCCAAACTCTGGCTTAATTCCAACACAGAGGTCCCAGATGGAAGATCTGGCTTGCAGTCATTCTTGACTCCAAAGTCCCAAAATGTACCAGCGTACTTGAGAGGGTAGAGAAGCAGCAACCCAACATCCTTCTGACTTCTGTCTCATCAGGAGTGCCCCTGCTCCACCAGCCCCTAGAGTGGAAGGTTTTATACTATAGTGTTATTCAAATGCAAATGATGACCATTAACTTATTCAAACTTCTCTTACAACCAGCATTTTATTTGATCACTGCATATAAGTTTATCCATCTCCATTTAAGAGAAAAGGGTTCAAGGCTCTGAAAGGTGAAGAAAGTGGCCCAAGGTTGACTACAGTAAATGGTGCAGTCCAAGACTTAAAGCCAAATCCTTAACTCCACATCCACATTAATCCAAATCTTAATACCGGCCTCTGCTTTCTAATCGCCTTCTGAAGTGCAGAATGATGCTATAACTGTCACAGTTTACTCCGGGAAACAGAAATTCTCCAGATCTTTCAAGCAGAAAGGGATTTAGTTCAAGAAATAGATGCCATGGAAGACTGTTTGCAACACTGGCCATGATTATTCTCCTCCCTGTATCCAAATGATGTGGCTTTGAATTTGGGCTGGTCTTGTAGCTTAGTTTGGTCAACAGAATATGGCAGAAGTGATGTTGCTCCACTTTCAAGCCTAACCTTCAAGAAATCTTGCATTCTTGTACCTGCTTTCTTAGAACCCTGCACAGTCACCATGCATACAAGAATGAGAGACCACATGGAGTACAGACTAGTCATCCCAGTTAAGGTCACTCTGGACCAACCAGCCTGTAGACCACCTTGCACCTGACTTCAGATGCATGAGAGAGCCCAACCAAGACCAGAAGAACCGCCCAGCTGAGCTAGCTCAAATCCTGATCCACAACTTTGTGAGCTAAATATATCATTGTTGCTTTAAATGACTAACTTTGGGGGCTACTTGTTATTCAGCAAAAGCCAACTGATACAATACTTACAAAACTTTTGGAACAGCTAAAAAATGAAGGTTATTGGATACTTAAAGAGTGAAGTTTCTGTGAGAGCTTTCAGAAGTAATGAAGTTGCAGGATCTGCTGGAAGTACTACAGTGCTCACAGATGCTCCCAACATTGTTGACTCATAGGAAAATTCTGAGGTTGTTTTAAAACCTCACATCTGCCAAAGACCACCAATCTACCCACCACAGTTAGAGGACAATGATATGGCTTCTGCTTCTTTCCTTCTGAATCTCAATTACCTCTCATTGCAAGAACCTGGAAACTGTTTGGTAAATGTTCTCAGAAATGTAGTTCTCAGGCTTCCATCCCCTGGTATAGAAAAGAGAGTATGGAAGCAGAAAAGTGAAACTAGCTTGCCAAAAGCACAGGGGTTTACTCTGCCTAAGACATTGCTTCTGAAGATACTTAATATCAGGAAGGACTTCTTTTTCCACTGCTCCCCATTGGCACTAGTTCTACCTTTGGCATCACACAGGCATTATTGGCTCATTTCATTCTCATTTAAGGTCTGCAATGAAGGAATGGCTGAATGTTCAGGTACCTGAAATTACAGAAGGATAAGTCCCTTCTGTAATGAAGACAATCCTCAACTTCCCCAGCTACCACTCTGATGACTCCATTCTTCTTGTGTCTACATCAGCAACTTTGGGATGGATGAAGGTGACAAAATCCACTTCTCCCTATTGTAGAGATGGGAAAACTGGTCCAGGAGCATTGACAAAGCACAGCGATGACAAGGTAAGAGTAAAGAGCTTGGGACCCTGGGTTTTCTCTCTCTACCTCTAAGTCATTAAGTTATGCTGGGGCCTAATTATAACAGCCCATGTTTGAAACAGACAGAGAGGAAGGAGTTGAGGGTTTCCTCCACGGAAACCAGTTCCTCTGAGAATTTGAATTTATGAGAATTTGAAATTCGAAGTGCCTGCAGAATCTCTGCTCTAGCAGGAGGATTCTCTTTCCTGCCTCCCCTCAGGGGTCAAGCTCCCCAGGTTACCTTGGTCTTGACCCTCTTTGAACAATCCCATTCACTCCTATGGATTCAATTTCCATTGAAATACTGATGGCTCCCTGATCTCAGTCTCCAAGCCCATACATCCAACCGCCTGTTGACTACTGCTACTTGGACTGCCCACAGGGTCCTCCACCCTGTGGAGGTCCTTCTCTCTAACCCAGCACCAATCACCACCAATTCAGTTGGTGGCATCACCAAGTCACCCAAACCAAGAATTTCCCCATCTCCTAGTTTGATTTCCATAACCAGCTCCCTGCCTGGTCTCTTGGTCTCCAGTCTTGTGTCTCCTCAACCAAAGAGTCCCACAGCTGCCAGAGGGAGCTTCCCAATCACACATCTGCCATGACACTTTCTAGATTGAAACACTTTATTAGCAACCTGTGACCTATAGAATAATATCCCAACTTCTTGGTCTGGCATTCAAGGCCTTCCCTGTGCTGATCCCTGTCAACATCTTCAACACTATCAATCTCACGTTATCCCCCAGCCACACTGAACTGTCTGGGATACCCAAAGCTGTCAAGCACCTTCATGCCTTTAGTCTGCAACACTCTACCTCCATGCCCCTCTGTCCAGGCTCGGTGCTCTTCCTGTGGGCTGTCACAGTACCATGCTCTTAACATCCCTCTTTGTAATTACCTATTAACTGTATCTACCCCACAAGATTGGAAACTCCATGAAGGCTGAGGCCATACCGCCAGATTCATCTTTATATCTCAGTCCCCATTGGGAGAGGACACCTGTAAATGATTGTTAAACAGATCCATGAGCTCCACCAGAGGCTGTAAAGTGCACGGCAGAGAGTGTGTTCAATCCATCATAACATAATAACAATAGTAATAGATAAATATTTTTAGCACTTACTTTGGACCGGAGAGTTTACAGGCCTTATTAGCGCATTTAATCCTCCTCGCAACCTCAAGAGATATTACTGTTATTATCCTGATTTGTAGATAAAAAAACTGAGATTTAAAGAGGTTAAATAACTTGCCCAAATCATTCAGCTAGCATGTGGTGAAATCAGACACTAGTTCTCCATTTGGGATCACACAGGTATTATTAGCTCATTTAATCCTCATTTAAATCCATCCGTGGGCTCCAACCCTGGGTGATCCCTGTGGAGATAAGAAGATTTCACCTGTATGCCTGTACTTCTCTAGGCTTAAGAATAAAAGGAAGGGACAGAGGACCTGGATGTGTTGGCTCAATGCTGTGCAGTGGGATCTCCTCACACCCTGCCTCACCAGGCTAGCCCAGTGCTCACTCCCAAGTCAGGCGGTCCACACCCTCGACCACTAGACATACGGCCTCTATAGTGTATCCCCTTCACAGTAAAGTCATCTCCATCATGACAGGGTGAGGGCCGGGGTAACATGGAATCCCGTCTTCTTTGGTCACATTGTTAACAAGTACAGTCAGCTTCCATATCCATGGGCTTCGCATCTGCTGATTCAACCAACGGCAGATCGAATAACAGTCTGCGGAGCCCGTGGATATGGAGGGCCAACTGTATACCTTACTCTACAAATATCTGGGGGAAGTGCTTAGCTAATTAAAAAATCTTTCTTGCTGCAGGACTTACCAGAGGCTTTAATATGCCAGTGCACCTTAAACAAAAGATATGTAGCATTTCCTAAACTCATTGGACCACAGTGCTCTTCATTTCCTCAGGCATCTGCCAGGACTAGGGACCCATGGAACACATTTTGGCAGACACTGATTCCGGGTTCCTATCCCTCCAGAGGCCTGGCTGCACTTGTCTTCATGAGATAAACCAGATTCTTTCCAATGAATTTTCTTCCCTGCTGAAGTTAACCCAGGTCAGTTTACATAACTTGCAACAATAGACCTTGACTGAGACATGCCCTCACTTGCCCTCAGAAAGGCCATACCTTTGGCGACTGCTGGGATTTACACTCAGAGGTGGAACATGAGAGGAGGATTTGGGGAGGCCCAACCAGTCAGATGTGGTCATGGCAGACTGCAACTGACACCCACCACTGACAGGTCATCCTCAGAAAAGCATGCTAAAGGGCTCCTAACACTTTTTTTGTTTTCAATTTCCTTCCTGATTAGAAATTTGCCATTTTTAAATAAAGAGAACTGTGACTTATGTTTTTGGATTCCTGTGGCTGACTTCATGTACTTTTGATCTTTCTATCATGTTTCTGTCTGTTGCAAAGTTGCCCTTCTTCCAGGATGTTGAGGTAGGGAGTCACAGGTCCCTTCCAATCTCCACTCACCCCAACTCTGATACATACACACACAAGCAACCTACTTCTACTTAATTTCTCCCAAGTCCACTCTCTGGGCTGAGGAAGGGTTTATGGGTAGAGACAGTGCCCATCCTTGACCAGTGAATGCTCCATATTGGTTTCTAGGAGAATCAGAAGCCCTGGCTTGCAGAATATCCCCCCTTCTCCTCACCATGTCCCCACCCCAGGTGAGCTGAAGCTGTGTTTTCTTAGCTGACAGAGCCCATTTAGAATGTGAATGGAGATGGGCTGGTTGCCACCAAAATGGCATCAAGGGTGGACAGAATTGTACTAGGTTTCTCCAACTCTCCACCTGCAAACTGTCCTCACTGCCTGAGCCATGCTGCATGGCCACGCTAAGAGAAAAGGGGGTGACTTGGAGATACAGCCAGACGTGGTCACTCCATGTGGGAGGAGATGCTGTTCCCCAGAGCCTTGGGCAGCAAAGACCACTCATTCCCATGCTCCCCAAATCGCAGGCTGGGAACAGGTCCATCCTGTCTCTCACTCCACACCATGACTCACCACCACATGTGAAAGCCTCCTGCTCCTTGAGGCTTGTGCCACCTGGCGACAGTACCACACTGCACACATCCTATGTGAGTCATCCACCATCCTTCCAGTCCGTCACCAAGATCACTGAAGGCTTTGGCACTGGGATGCAGCCCCCATCTCCACCCAGACCTTACCCTGGTGACTTCAGTTCCCACATGAATGTCCCATCCAATACCTCGGATGCTCAGTTCCTTAATCTCATCCATGATGACCTTCTCCCTCTCTCCACTCCAGCCAGCCACCACATATTTGGCCATACGCTGGGCTTTGTCATCACCTCAAACTGGCCTACTTCTACTACTCTGAAATCATAAATTCAGCCCAGCCCATTCTTTCTGTTTTGCAATTTTTTGTTATGATAAAATACACATAACATAAAATTTACCATCTTACTGATTTTTAAGTGTACAGTTCAGTGGTATTATATATATATTCATATTGTTATACAACCATCCTCTGTAACACTTGTTATTTTCTGGGGTTTTTCTGGTTCTTTTTTTTTTAAGATAACAGTCATCATATGGGTGTAGGGTAGTATCTTATTATGGTTTTGATTTGCATTTCCCTAATGGTTAATAATATTGCCCATCATTTCATGTGTTTATTAGCCATTTGCATATCTCCTTTGAAGAAATGCCTATTCAAGTCCTTTGCCCATTTTTGAATAAGACTGTATGGGTTTTTGTTGTTGTTGAGTTTTAGGAGTTCTCTATATGCTCTGGATACTAATCCCTTACCAGATATATGATTTACAAATATTTTCTCACATTCTGTGTGTTGCCTTTTTATTCTACCACTAGTATCTTTTGATGCACAGTTTTTTAATTTTCATGAAGTCCAACATGTTTATTGTTGTGTTGTGGGTGCCTTTGGTGTCATGTCCAAGAAATTACTGACAAACCCAACATGATGAAGCTCTTGCCCTATGTTTTCTTCTAAGAGTTTTAGACGAAAACTCTTAGAAGAAAGAGTTAGTAGGTGCTCCAGCTTTGTTCTCCTTTTTCAAGATTGTTTTGTCTATTTGGGGTCCCTTGAAATTCCATATGAATTTTAGGATGAATTATTCCATTTCTGCAAAAAACATTCATTGGAATTTTGATACAGATTGACTTGAATCTGTGGATCATTTTGGTACTGTGAACATCTTAACAATATTAAGCTTTCCAATCCATGAACATGATATGTCTTTCCATGTAAGAGTTTTCATTCTTAAGTATTTTTATGCTATTATAAATAAAATTGTTTTTTTAATTTCCTTTTCTAATTGTTCATTGTTAGTGTATAGAACTACAACTGATTTTTGTGTGTTGACTTTATTGAATTTGTGTACTAGTTCTAACAAATTTTTGTGGGATATTTAGTGTTTTCTACATATAATTCATATCATCTGTGAACAGAGATGATTTTACTTCTTCCTTGCTGATTTGGTTGTCTTTATTTTTCTTGCCTAATTGCAGTGACTAGAACTTCTAGTACTGTGTTGAAGAAAAATGGTAAAAGTGAGCCTCCTTACCTTGTTGCTAATCTTAGAGGAAATGCTTTCAGTTTTACACTATTGAGTATATGCTCACTGTGGGTTTTTCATATAAGGCTTTTAGAATGTTGAGGTAGTTTTCCTCTATTCTGGTTTGTTGAGTGTTTTTATCATAAAAGGGTGTTGAATTTTATCAAATGTTTTTTCTGCGTCAATCGAGATGATCATGTAGGGTTTTTTACCCTTCATTCTGTTAATGTGGTGTATTACATTGATCCGTTTTCATATATAGAACCATCCTTGCATTCCAGGAATAAATCCCACTTGGTCATGGTCTATAATCCTTTTAATATTCTGCTGAATTTAGTTTCTTAGTATTTTATCAAGGATTTTTGCTGCAGTGTTCATAAGGATACCAGCACATTCTTTAATGAGCATCTCCAATTCTTCTGCATCTCTCCCTCACAAATGCTCTAGGAAAATTTTTAACCTCATAGAAGCCTATTTTCTCTTGATCCATCTACATTCTCCCAAACTATCCCCCTTTTGGCCTTATACTTTTCTCTCTCCATTGAAGGCCCCAAGGTTCATTATTTTATCCATTCTCTTGTCAATATTGTTTACTTTTTGACTCTTCTCATTCCTAATAAAACCCCAACCCCATATATATTTCATTCTCTGATATTTTTCACTTCAACACTTGGGGACACAGAGCATAACCAGAAAAAAATCATATACAACCATGACTGTGAGTGTCATTGTAAATTTGGGGGCTCTAACTTTGAGTGAGCCTCATTATCCTGGTTCTAGTCATTTATTTCTCCCTCTCCCTGCAACTCTCTATAAACTCCACCATGAGCCCTCTTGTGTAAGCAGAAGACCATATTTCCTTGAAAATCAGAAGCATCAGACATTCCCTTTCAGGCCCCATTCATCCCCACCTGAACCCACCCTTGCCTTTTTCCTCCCTCTTCCAATAAGAGAGGTGCTCATTCCTGCCCAAAACTATTCCCACCCCTATGTTCTGGATTCCAACCTTGTTGGCCTTCACCAAAAAAAACCCACTTTCTTGATGATCCCTTGTAGTAGCCAGACTTCAAAGATACGTTCCACCACCAATGAACTATTCCTCTGGTATTCAGACCCTTATGTAGCCCCTGCCACACTAAATTTGTCCTGGCCACATATAACTAAAAGAATGCAATGAAAGTAACTCTACATGACTTCCAAGGCTAGGTCATAAGAACCTTGTGACTTTTGCCCTGAGCTCTTGGGACACTTGATCTTGGGAACCCTGAGCCACCATGCAAGAATTCTACTACTCTGAGACCACCACGCTGTTAGGAAGCCCAAGTTAGCTACGTGAAGAGGCCACATGGAGAATGAGTGATGCTGGCCAGATTCCTGGCTGTTCCAGCCACCCCAGCCAAGATGTCAGACATGTGAGTAAAGAAGCCATCTTACACATAGAGGACTGAGGTCCCACACAGCCTCAGCCATCTTCTGCTGCCAAGTCTCCAAGCCTTTATCTAAATCCTTAATCTCTCTGTAGTATTCCATGCCGTGAGCCACCCCCCCCTTTCTTGAAGTGTTCTCCTTGCCTGGCTCCTCCAGTGCCATTCTCTTCTAGCTTTCTAAGAATCTGACTGCTTGTTCTTAGTCTCCATCATGGCCTCCTTATCTTCTGCCACTCTCTTTGTTATTTTTGTGGGGGAGCATATAGAAGTAATATGTTTTGAACATTCAAAAGATGTAAAAGTGTGTACAGTGAAAAGTTTTCTTTCTCACTCCTATCTCTCAACCACAAGATTCTTCTCCCTGGAGGCAATCTTTTTCAAATATTTGTCCACAGACATATTAGGTATAAACATGCATATATCTACAAATTCTCCCCCCACTACACACACACACCTTTTTTCCCCACAAGACTGGCAGCATTCTATATACAATAAAATACACCTTGCTTTCTTCACAACAATATATCTTAGAGGTCTTTCCATATCAGTACGTCACAAATGTCTTCATCCCGTCTATTATACCTACATAGTATACTTTTCTATGCATGTACCTGATTTATCTCATCATCCCTCTTTTTGTGCCTGTTTGGGGTGCTTTCTTTTTTTTTTTTAACTTTGAGCTTTTTTTTTTTTTTAATTAATTATTTATTTATTTATTTTTGGCTGTGTTGGGTCTTCATTTCTGTGCGAGGTCTTTTCTTTCTAGTTGCGGCAAGGGGGGGGGCCACTCTTCATCGCAGTGCGCGGGCCTCCCACTATCGCGGCCTCTCTTGTTGCGGAGCACAGGCTCAGTAGTTGTGGCTCACGGGCCTAGTTGCTCCGCAGCATGTGGGATCTTCCCAGACCAGGGCTCAAACCCGTGTCCCCTGCATTGAAAGGCAGATTCTCAACCACTGCGCCACCAAGGAAGCCCCTCCATCTTTTGCTATTTCAATCAATGTTGTAATAACTAATCTCATATGCATCATTTTTCACGTGTGAGAATCTTTCCATAGGATAAATTCTTAGAAGTGGTTAGGTCAAAAGCATTTGCAATGTCAGAAGATATTGCCAAATTTCCCTCCATTGAGCTGTACCATTTCCACTCGCATCACCAATGCATGAGCATCTGCTTCCCCATACAGTGTGTTATCAAACGTTTTGATCTTGGCCAAACTGAGAGATGAAATGATGTCTTAGTGAAACTTTAATTATATTTCTCCTATTATGAATAATGGGGCATCTTTTCTTAGGTGTCAGTAACTCTGTACACCTTGTCCATCTTTCTTCTGTGTTGTTGATCTGTTTTATATTGATTTGTGGAAATTCTTTATATAACAGGGAAATAAATTCTGTCAGTGGAGTTGTAAATACTTCCCAAGTTTGTCTTTTGACTTTGTGTATGTTGGGTTTTGCTGTACGGAAGTTTTGTTTTAATAGTTAAAATTATCAGTCTTTAGTTTTATGGCTTCTGAGTTGTGTGTTGTGTTTAGAAAGCTTTAAAACTCTCTCATGTTTCTGGTACATTTAAGGTTTCATTTTGTTACATTTACATCTTTGTTTCATATGGAATTTATTCTACTATAAAGTATGAGGTATGGATCCAACTTTTTTTCCAGATGGTACTCCAGTTGCCCCAACCCCATTTATTGAATAACGCATTTTCCCACTCAATTTGAAATGCCATATTTACCTTAGACAATATTCTCCTGTATAATTTCTGGAATTATATTTTGTTCCACTGAGTTGTCCAGTACTATGGTTTACTCAATATAGCTTTATAATACAATTTAATTTCTGATAGGGCTAGTTATCCCTCTTTACTATTCTTTTCCAGAAATTTTGTGGCCATTATTGCTGTCAAGGAACATGAAGAGTCTGAGGGAGCTTTTACTCTGCTTGCAAGCCAACAAGTTAGCCTGCCCTGTTTCCTGGATGCTGGCAGAAGACATGAGACTTCTGGGTCAGAGACAGAGGACTTTATTACTCACGACAATAGCAACAGCCAGAGTATCAGCGTTTGTGACAGTCCCACGAGCCCCAGTTCTCAAAGGGTGTCATAACAAAGTCTGGGTGATGCCTGCACATGCAGCGGGTTGTGTTATGGGAGAAGAAACTGGAGTTTAGGGAACCCAAATCTTCTATAATGGGCAGTAAGCCTGCCTGGGTTTTGCTCCAGAGGGAGACCTTATCTTTATTCTACTGGCCAGTAAGCAAATTTGCCCAGTTCTCCAGAGGGAGACACTATCTCTACTTTCCAAGTGTGTTCAGTGCACAAACATCCCTGAAGAGACAGTCTGGAACAGAGGTAGTCACTGCTTCTGCTCACCCAGAAACATGAGAAGCCCATGGAGAATTGTCTTTTCAACACTTGTTTATTTTTCCATATGAACTTGAGGATCAGTTTGTCTAAAAACAACAAAGGCTTCGTTTTTATGGAGAATCCTATTGAATTCTAAAATTATCTGAGGGAGAAAGGACAATTTTATGATGTGAGTTTTTCCTATCCAAAAACATTCAAATGCTTTTTTGTCCCTTGGAAGCATTTTAATGCTTTCTCCACTTAGATTTTGCACATTCTTGTTATGTTTATTCCTAGGATTTTTTAATCTTTTTTTTTGTTGCTATTGTCAATGTTTTCAATTCCCATCTTGTCTCTAACGGGTTGTCATTAATTCCTGCTCTTTAAATGAATGGTTTTCCTCCAGGGTCCCTTCTCGAACTTCTTCTCTTCTTACTAAAAGACTTCCCTGGATGGTCTCATTCTCTCCCAAAACTTCAATGAGCATCTGGCAGCCGATGCCTCTCGTTCTGTCATCTCCAGCCCTGGTCACTCTCAGGAGCTCCTGACACATATGCTGTGGATGCCCCCTGAGTACTTCACACCCAGCCAATGGTGAAAGTAAACTTCTCATCCTTCTCCCCAAACCAGCTCCTCCTCTTTTACTCTAGCCTCAGTCAATGGTACCAGCATTCCCCCAGGTGTCTCCCAGCAGAAGGGGGAGGCTTTCCTTCACCCTCTTTTCCAATCAGTCGCCAAGTCCTGTCTATTCTTCCTCCTCAATTCCTCTTTAACCTGTGCCCTTACCTCCATCCTCACTGCCATGACCTGAGCTCCTCGCAAATGACTGGGGAGCCCACTAAGTGACCGCTTGGTCTTGCGTCTCCTCTCTGGTATCCATTCCTATCCTGCTGCAGGAGTGGCCCACAGTTTCGATCACGCCATCTGCCAGAGGTTCCAGGATAATATAGAGACCACCATCCCTTCCTGCCAGCTTGGCATCCCCGGGCCATTAGCGACCTGGCCCCTCCCACCTTCTTGAATTTCAAGTCTTCCATTCCCACGCTATCCTGCACCCATGCATTTGCACATCCCTGTGCCTTAGCCCCAGCCTTCACCTGGAATATCCTAACCCACCATGACCCTCTTTACCCGACTACCTCCTACCTCCCCCTAAGGTTTCAATTCAGACATCAGCTCCTCCGGACTTCCTGACACCCTCATCTGCATGAGATGCTTTCACTCATTCATTTATTTCCTCATTTCAGCAGGCATTTATTTGGTTCCCCACTTGCCAGCTCGGTACTACAGATACCAAGATGAATTGAGAACACGTCACTGCCATCTCAGAATTCACTATCTCAGTTATTGTCATTCAGAATATGGTCTGGAATCAGCATACCAGGGAGCTCGTTAGAAGTTAGAAACCAGAGACTCAGGCCCCATCCTAGACCTGCTGAAGGCAATCTGCATTTGGACAAGATCCCCAAGTGATTCAGGTGCAAAATAAAGTTGAGAAGCACTGATCCAGGTGACATGTAAACAGAGAAATACAGTAAACACAGTAAACGATGTAAGTGTAACCTTAGAGCAATGCAGAGGGTGTTCTGAGAACATCTGGAGAGAAAACTGACTGAACATGGAGGGAGGGAGGGAGAGAGGGAGGGGCTGGAGAGGTGAGCTCAGGATGGAAAAGCAAGTTGGAGTTGGCGAGAGGGGTCTTCCAGGCAGAGGACACAGCTTGTGCAAAGGCATGGAGGGAGGGAAGTGTGTATGCTGGATTGGGAATGCAGGAACCATTGGGTGCTAAGTGCAAGGTCCTAACACAGACTCCTGAGAGAAAAAGCACACTCCAGCTTCACTTCCTAACACTCCACCCTAAACTCATGGCCCATCCCTTCAACCACCCACGGCTGGGGGCGGGGAGGTACCACTTCCTCAACTGCCAGGCCAAGGAGCTTAGGCATGCACTATTAAATCCCTGCCAAATAAAACAGTTTGCATTTCAAAGGCACAGTTTGCTGGATTTGAGTGTGAGGTGTCTTCAACGGGGAACCTGATTAGGGATCACAGCTGTGCAGGCCAGGGGTGACACCAAACCAAACTCAGGCAGAGGCAATTTGGGTGGAGAGGAGAAAACAGATTCCAGAAAGATTTGAGAGGTCCAGTGGTAGGGATGGATGTGGGAACGATGCAAAGAAAGGAGCAGGTATAATTCTCATGACACAGGTTTGTGTTCATGAAAGTAAAAACCAACCAAGGCAGGGGCAATAGGAGAAAGAACCAGCATGGGAGCGAAGTTAATAAGTGCCGGTATTTACTGGTCCAGTGTTGAGCACCAAAATCAGTACTTTGCACGGATTTCCCCGCAGCAGGGACTATTACTGTCCTCAGTTTACTGAGGAGGAAACAGACACAGAGAAGTTAAATTATTTGTCCAGAATCACACAGCAAGAAGTAGCGGAGCTGGGGTCTGAGATGGGGCCATGACCACTTTGTCACCCTACTTTGTGGACTGGCTGCTGACGTGCTGGGAGCTAAGGGCCTGCAGACTTGCAGCGGGAGAAGGATGAGAGGGACAGCGGCTCAGGTGGGCCATCCGGTAGGGTGTCAACCCACAAAGGTTGCCAGAGCCCTTGAGTGGATGGACAGGACGATGCAGGAAGTGGATGCGGGCGTGCTAGGGTTGGTGACAGTGGGTGGGGCTCCAAAACCACAAGGCTTCTCAGTGCCCCTTGTGCAGCCATTTGCTGGCTTAGCCAGAGCCCAGCATTAGGCAGATAACCCAGGAAACTTAGGAACCAGCCTCTCCTTCTGGGACCCAGGGCAGAGACTAGGGAGAGCAGGAGATCCTTCTCAAAGAAGGGAGACAGACGAGCCAGAGCCAAGCAGGAGACGGGCTTCAGGGGTCAGAAAGCGGACATAATACTTCACAGGCCCTTCACCTCCCACCTCCCACCTCCCACCTCCCACCTCCCACCGCAGGGATTCCACAATAGTGGCACTCTGCCCCCACCCACCCCACCCCAGCTGTGTTGACAGCAAACCCTTTCTGTACTTTCTGACTAGGTAGTAATACCACCTCCAGACCACCATCTTCTCAACTGTAAGACAAAGGCTGTGACACCCTCCTCTCAGTAGGACCAAATGGTCCCTCCACAAAGAAGGTACTAGACAGATTGCAGGGAGTTTCCACATCGCTGGCAGTACCCCCAACACCCCGCAGTGGGGAATGTCTCTTCACTGTGGGTAGCAGGGCCAAAGCTAGCCAGGAGAACCAAGGCCCTCGCACTCCCAGCTCAGGCCCCAGTGGCTGGGCGTCCAGGCTGGGACTCCTGGCTAGCTGACAAGGGCTCCCCAGGGAGCCCCTGCCTCTCACCTGGGCTGGCAGCCTCAAATATTCATTGAGGGGGGCGGGACAGCTGAGGGGGGAGAGCACAGCCTGAAGGGGCCCCTGCGGTTCAGCCCCAGCCCATTACAGCCGCCTGAAACAGGCCTCAAATTGCCAGAGCTTCTGGTTTTGCAAGGAAATGCAGAAATTCAAATCTTTATGTGAATCACCAGGTTTTTAAACGTAGACAACTAATTTATAAATAGTGTAAACATTGCGGTGGCTAGTCTAGTCTAGATCATGTCTAGGATTTGAATTAGGTATTACGTCACCTCAGCCTTTGGCAAGGACAAGGATGGCACCTGGCCGTGCCTCTGAGTGTGCACGGACACGGCCATGTGTGTTCCTACATATGAGCATGTGAGCAGGGCATGGCCACAGAGTCCACAGTGATGCGTGTGTCTGTCATCACACGCAGAGATGTGTTATAGGTAAGCCCGTGAGTGAGCACGTGTGCTCGGTTCTCACGTGCGCATCTGTGAACCGCATGAACAAGCATAGGCTTAAAATGTGTGACAGCACGTGTGACCATGAGCTCGTGTGTTCGTGTGAGTGCGCACATGTGTGTTAATGCACTTGCACGTGCACTCCAGAGTGGGCCCGTGTTTGCACACGTGAAAGAGCCACTACCCCAGAGGGGAGCTGCGAGCACACGGGTGGCCACAGGAGCGCGCTCGGGGACGCACGTGCGCGCTCCCGCGGCGGGGGCGGCGGCCTTGGCCTTGCGGAAAGCAGAGCCTCCCTCCTACCCCGCTTGGGTGTCCCGCGCCGGCCGGCTGGGAGGAGGGGAGGGGCGGCATGACAGCTGCGCCCCAGGCGCTGCGGGAGGGAGGAGCGCAGCGCGCAGCCGCGGCCATTAGTCACCAGATGTCACCTTCTGCTTCCAAGGCGGCGCCGGGCGCAGACAATGGCCTCGCGGGACGAGGGGCGGGCCGAGCCGGCCCCCGACCGACCCCAAAGCCGCGGCTCTGCTGACACCTACAGCCCCGTGACCACCCTCGGCCTGCCCCTCTGCGCTCCGCGACGCCGGGCTGCCGCTGCCGAACCCCTTGGCTCTTTGCCTTACCGCCAACCACCTTCTCCACGTCCCCTCCCGTTGTCTGCTTTACGCCTCATTTTTCACGATGGCAGGACAGGTGTCACCTCCTCCAGGAAGCATTTCCTGGCCTGCCCCTCTCTAGTTCTCACAGCCCTCTCTCACCCCGCCCCAACTTGGATACCAGTCTTGGGGCCAGCCCTGTCCTCCCAGACTGGCTCTGTGAGGTCAGCACAGACTGTCCTTTCTTCCCCTGTGTCTGGCACAGCGCCTGGCGCTCAGGGCTGAGTGCCTAGAGTGACATTTGGTGCCTTCTAATTTGCAGGGGAATCATGCAAGATGTTGAAGATCACTGCCATCCACGCATTGGTGCACTAGACCCTTCACCCCAGAAATCCAACCAGGGAATCACTGAGCTTTTCCCTGGGCACAGATACCCCTCGAAAGTAAAGTGGTGGCGTGAGGCTACCTCCTTTGCAGCAGGGGCCTAAGCGGTGGCAGAATTTTGGGGGATCATTTTTAAATGCCCACCACTGCCACAGTCACGGCTTTTGGTACACAGCCTCTGCTCACTGCTGACACTGGGGTAGCCAAGCGTGGAGGATGAGGATGCAGGCCCAGAGAATCCTCCTTGGACCTCAGGATCCTAGGCCAGAGGTGCTCAAACTTCTTCCGTAAAGGGCCAGAAGGTAATTACGTTAAGACTTTGCCAGCCACTCTTTCTCTGTCACTTATTTTTCCTTATGTAAAAATCATTCTGAGCTCCAAAGCCCTACCAAAACTGACTGCATTCTGAGTTCTGAGGTCCTACCAAAACAGGCTGCAGGCTGGAGTTGGCCCTAGTTTCGCGATAGTTTGCCGCAGCTGTCCTAGCCCTGCAGAATATCAGTTGCCAGGGAAGCGTGGTAGCATGGCAGAATGCTTGGGTCAGGATCAGGGCCAAACCAACCCAAACTGGAATCCCAGTTTTTACTCCTTGAGTGAATCCCTTCACTGGCCAAGCCTCAGGGGTAAATGGGAATGTCATTAGAACCGACCATGCAGGTTTGCTAGAAGGAGAGCATGGGTTCTAGCACGGTGCCTGGCACGTGGGCACCCGCCAACTGCTGCCCTCCCCCTCTCCTACTGCACTCACCCAGTACATGTGTGTGTGAGTGTACACGTGCACACACACACACACACACACACACACACATACGGCCCTCTAGCAAGAAGAGGCTGACCCATGATCTCTGGAGATATTGCCATAAGGTGAGGATGTCATTCGAGACAGACAGACTGGGGTTGGAATCCTGGCTGTGTGACCTCCAGCAAAATAGTGAACCTTTCTGAGCCAGAGTTTCCCCATTTAAAACCAAGATAGGGCTTCCCTGGTGGCGCAGTGGTTGAGAGTCTGCCTGCTAATGCAGGGGACACGGGTTCGAGCCCTGGTCTGGGAAGATCCCACATGCCACGGAACAGCTGGGCCCGTGAGCCACAATTGCTGAGCCTGCGCGTCTGGAGCCTGTGCCCCGCGACGGGAGGGGCCGCGATAGAGAAAGGCCCGCGCACCGCGATGAAGAGCGGTCCCCGCACCGCGATGAAGAGTGGCCCCCGCTTGCCGCAACTGGAGAAAGCCCTCGCACGAACCGAAGACCCAACACAGCCAAAAATAAATAAATAAATAAATAAAAATCAAGTAAAACTTTAAAAAAAAAAAAAAAAAAAAACACTGCACCATCCTCTTTAAAAAAAAAAAAAAAAAAAAAAAAAAAAAAAAAAAACCAAGATAATATCAGTACCAACTTCCTGGCATTGTCATGGTGACTCGCTGAAGTTACCAGTAAAGGCACTCAACAGAGTACCTGACATAGGTTAAGCTGGACAAGTGCAGCAGTGTCATTGTGGCTACTGTGGTGTTCCCTGATGGGAAAGCAGCCTGCTTGAGAAGAGGTATGGGATCCTCAGCCCCATGAACAGGGCAGGTGAGGGGCAATGACAAACGAGTCAGGGGAGGCTGCCTGGAGGAGGTGCCAGCACTACCTCAGCCCTTGTCTTAGAGTCACCTGGTCTCCTTCAGTCAAAGGAGCAGTGACTGGATGGGAAGGATGGTGGATTTGTGGAGCTATTTCTTTCCCTTGGGAACAAGAAACCCCAGAAACAGTGATAGGGAAGAGGCCTCCATTTCTGATCAGTTGGGATCAGACTAGCTGAACTCCGTGAGTTAAAAAGCCAGACAACTAGTAGAGTAGTTTTGGTTTGCTTTCTTTCTTTTTTCTTCATTACAAAGGTAATTCTTGTCCATTGCAGAAGATATAGATAAGCCAAAAGAAGAAAACAAGTAACACCCAGTCACACCATAAAGAGACACCATCATTAGAACCTTGCACCAAAGCTCCTCTTAGGTCAAGAAATGGGAAGAAGACCTAAATAGACATTTTTCCAAAGAAGACATACAGATGGCCAAGAGGCACATAAAAAGATGCTCAACAGTGCTAATTATTAGAGAATGCAAAGCAAAATTGTAATGAAGTACCACCTCATATCGGTCAGAACGGCCATCATCAAAAAGTCTGCAAATGATAAATGCTGGAGAGGGTGTGGAGAAAAGGGAACACTCCTACCCTGTTAATAGGACTGTAAATTGGTGCAGCCACTATGGAGAACAGTACAGAGGTTCCTTAAAAAACTAAAAATAGAGTTACCATATGATCCAGCAATCCCACTCCTGGGCGTATATCCAGAAAAGACAAAAACTCTAATTCAAAAAGACATGCACCCCAATGTTCAGAGCAGCACTATTTACAATAGCAAAGACATGGAAGCAACCTAAATGTCCATCGACAGATGAATGGATAAAGAAGATGCAGTGTGTATGTATGTATGTATGTGTATATATATATATATATATATATATATATATATATATCACAATGGAATATTACTCAACCATAAAAAAGTGAAATAATGCCATTTACAGCAACATGGATGGACCTAGAGATTATCACACTAAGTGAAGTAAGTCAAAGACAAATATCACATGGTATCACTTATATGTGGAATCTAAAAAAATGACACCAGTGAACTTATTTACAAAACAGAAACAGACTCACAAACATAGAAAACAAACTTATGGTTACCAAAGAGGAAAGAGGGGAGGGATAAATTAGGAGTTTGGGATTAACAGATACACACTACTATATATAAAATAGATAACCAACAAGGTCCTACTGTATAGCACAGGGAACTATATTCGATGCCTTGTAATAACCTATAATGGAAAAGAATCTGAAAAAGGATATATATATGTAATATATATACATAGTATATATATACTATACATATAAAAAATATATATATAAAACTGAATCACTTTGCTGTGTACCAGAAACTAACACAACCTTGTAAATCAACTATACTTCAATTTAAAAAAAAAATGAAGGTTGGCAATAGTGAAAATAAATGATATTCCATTAAATCTAAAAATAAATTAAATTAAAAATAAAAATGCAAAGCACTATAGCTAAAAAGTCAAATAATCATATTAAACTGGAATTTTGAAACAGTCACTCTGACTCCTAGGTGGACTGCAGGGGAGAAGGGTGAGATCAGGGAGACCAGTTAGGAAGTCATTGACATAATCCAGGAAAGTGATAATGTTGGCTTGGACAAGGATGGAAGCACTGGAGGTGGTGAGAAATGTCAAGATTCTGGGTGTGTTCTGAAGGCAGAGCCGAAAGGATTTGTTAATGGGTCAGATTTGTGGTGTGAGAGAAAGAGCCAAGGGTGACCCTAAGGCCTGTGATCTGAGCTATAGGGATGGAGTTACCATTTACTGCAATTCCAACGAAGGTTCTTCTCCTGCCCGCCCTCCCCACTCCTCTGTGGTATCTGAGAGCTGAAGCAGCCCCTGTGCTTGGAAGCCGAGTTGGGCTGGAGGCCATGTGTGGAAGGAGAAGGGGACAGAGTCATATGCCATCCACAGTAGCCCTCAGGTTGGATTGGGGAGGATGGGGTATATGTGCCTTTCAAGGTTCACACCAGATCAAAAAAGTCATACTTATGGCTTCTTCCGTAAGGAATTCTTGAGGATGGGGCTTCTTCCAGCTTCCAGAGCCCCATCCCCAAGAATTGCTTTCCAGTTGGGAAGTAATTGAGAATAATTGCTAATATTTCACAGAGATGGCAGAAGCCTCAGCCCCAGCCTCTGGTGAAACAAATTAGAGATGAAGACGAGGTTTAGCCCTGCTTCTCACTAGCAATTGCAAATAAGATTACGGGGAAAATGTTTCTGCCATGAGGATGGTGTCTGCCTGGAAAAAATTAAACTCATTTTAGGGGCCAAGTGGAGACCCTGAACCAGGATTCAGGAATCTGGGTCTAGAGTAAGGCTCTAGGATTGACTTGCCCCAAGTCACAGGGCAGCTTTGCCACAACCTGTCTGAGCCTCAGTTTCCAAGTCTGTTAAATGGAAAGAGACTGCAGGACTCAACTCTGGAGCTGGACAGTCATTTCTGCTCCGTGTGAGATGCTTTTTGCAGCCAGACAGCCTGGGCCCACCAGCTCAGGCCCACAGAGCTGGATCGTGAGGAGGTGAGGAGAGAGCCGAGAGCACTGGCTTAGAGATCTACGCCTCGCCGCGGCCTTCCCCAGTCTGGCCTCGTTCCTGTATCCGCCTCCACCCCAAGTAGCAAAGGCTGACACTTATTGAGTGATGGGCACTGTTCTAAATTTTCTATCTGCGTTCATTCATTTAATCCTCACGACAACCCTAAGAGGTAGGTACTACTGTTATTCCCATTTTACAGAGGAAGAAAGCGAGGCACAAAGAGGCCAACCGACTTGGCCAAGGCCACAGAGCAAGCCTGTTGCAGAGCCAGGATAGTGAACCCAGTCTGACTTTCAAACCTGTGCCCCTAACCATCATACCATCCTGCCTTTCAAAGCTCGTTAGTCTCCTTAACTCTGCCCCAGACTTCCAGAGCTGAGGGGGTTTTGGCAGTTAGCCCATAAAAGGATCCCAGACTCTGACATCCCACAGACTTGGGTGTGAATCCGAACTCTACCACTGGTGGCTGCGTGACTGAGCCTGTTTTCGCTTGTGTATGTTTTGAAATTGGTTATAAGATTTGGCACAGATTTGCTCTAAGGAAGAAAGCAGGCCTGGGTATAAGATACCAGGCCCTGTCTGAGGGTCAGTTCCTCTCCCCTCCTCTGCAGCCCCATCTCCAGCCTGGGGCTAAGGGATGCTCAGGACTCCTTGAAACACTCTCTCCCTCCAGGCTTCTCTGTCGTTTTCCTGACCCAGCACCAAGGCCACATCCTGCTGAGAAGCCCTCCAATTCCCACTCCTTTTGCCTGTGCATCGGTGCTCCTTCCTGGGCCTCTGTGGCTTCAGGTGTTGCCACCTGCGTGGCCCCCTTTTCCACCCAGAAATGCAGACCGTGGCTACTTGGTCCTTGGGGATTCTCCCTTCCCTGTTGCCACTAAAAGTGGTGTTTGAGGAAGACCAAGGTCTTCAGCCTGGCATTCAAGACCTTCCCTACCCCTGTACTCTGGAATGCTGACCTCATTTTGGTAACCTCTCCAGGCTGCATTTTCCCTGCACACACAAGAGCCTTTGTCCAAACTGTGCTCCCCCCAGCCCACACCCAGGGGCCAGGAGACGGGGGTGGGGTGGGGGGGGGGGGAGGTGAATTCTGAAATAAAGGATATTCTGGCCAGAGCTGCCCTGGGGACAGGCTGTGAAAGAGAGTCCTGAGGCCAAGGCAGAGGGGTCAGGTTACTGGAGAGATAATCTGATTATATCTAGTCAAGGGAGGAGGGGAATGGGGGTGGGGGAGATCCTTGAGCCTAGAAAAATGGATAAAAAGACAAAACAGGATGCTGAAGCCAGAAGTGGGAGCCGAAAAACAAGAGGACAGAAGAGAACGCAGAAGGAACAAACGGTCCTGGGTTCCAATCCCAGCTCCACCACCTACCTCTACCTGCCAACTGGGTGACCCTGCACAGGTCACCTAACCTCTCTGAGGCCCAGTGTCTTATTCTAAAGTCAGGCCAACCCACCCGGTGACCCAGGCTTGTTGGGGTGATTCCAAGAGAAAGCATAGGAAAAAAGAGACCAGGGGCTGTGCTTTCTAAGTGTCTCTTCCCCTTGTCCCCCTCTCCATGCACAGAGCCTTCAAAGTGGGCCCACCCCACCCTGGGGGCTAGCAAGTACCCACACAGGTCCGCTGGCAGCTGGCCTGTCAGCCTGAGCGAGAATCTGCCCCCAGGGAGGCTCCTAATTTAATCAGCTTCACAAATCAGCTCGATGGGCTTAATTGATCTTTTTCACTCCTAATATTGTCACTGTCACTTTCTGAGCTGTGCCTCCTCCAGCCACCCCATGCGCCTTGCTCAGCCAGCTGGAGAGGGAGAGGAAACACTTCGAGTACACAGCCGAGGGAGGGAGCTGGAGCACAGGAAGGTGAGAAGGGCGGTGTCGTGGGGAGGGTCAGGACTGACATCCCGAGCCAGACCTCGTGGACCAACCACGCCGCGCCCACAGTGGCCATGGTGGGAGTGCTGAGCAGAAAGGGTCCTAGTGAGTCATTGGCTGGAACCTCAGGAAAACCACTCTAGGGCCCCTCTGGGCCTCAGTTTCCTCATCTGTACAGATCACAGCAATACTCTGCCCTTCACGATTTATTCATTCGGCAAGTGCTTATGGAACGCCTCCATATCTCAGGCACGTGCTGGGTGTAAGGAACAATGGCAAGCCAAAACGAACCTGTTCCGGCCCTCATGGGGTGCTCTAGACAGGCTGTCCTCCCCCGGGTGACTCCCCCCATGGAGCACATAGACTAATGGTGGGGGCGACTGACATTGATTCAATAGCACCTGAACCAATGTCAAATTGCAACAGGGAGGATAAAAGCTGGAAGAGGAGGTCCATGGTGGCATGGAGGCAGATAACTGGGGGGCTCCCTGAGGAAGCCACGCTTGAGCTGAAATGCAAAGGATGAGGGAGAGTGAGCTCAATGAAGAGGCAGGAGGAACATTCCAGGAAAAAGCCCTGTGTCTTTGACTGAAAGCTGAACACACTTACAGCTGACCGCTGTGGCTAGGGGCGGAGAGCTAGGGGTGTGGGCAAGATGAGGCTAGACCAGGAGCTCCTAACCCAAGCTTGGCTTCCCGAGTCGTTGACATTGCCATAAGGAAAACATTTTGCGTGGTGACCCGGACCACAGAACACACACGGGTGCACACATATATTACCTGCATATATCAATTTTTAAAAATTGGTACAACAAAGTTTCTTTTGCCACATTAAATGTGATCCACTCTGAGAGTTTCTATTTCTATTCTCCTGTTCTACTTCTGTGACTTAAGAAATCGCAGGTCACCAAACACTACATTGATTTCCCAGCCCCCTAATGGGCCACGGCTTTAGGTTAAGAGACACTGTGCTTTGCGGGGCCTTGGGAGCTGCGTTCAGGAGATGTATCTTTACCCCACAAGCAATGGGAAGCCCCAGTTCTCTTCTGCGGGGCAACCCAATGAGACTTCCATTTTGGAAAGGTCTCCCTGGGTGCTTCATGGGAGTCCATTGGAGGGGGCAGGAGCAGAGGCAGGGAGACCAGAGAGGAAGCTGCTAATAGCCAGGAGAGAAATGGCGGCGGCTTGGATTTGACAGTTTTCCAAAGCAAATAAGGTAATAAGTATGAAAAATTTTTGAGCCATTTTACAAAATGTTTTATGAAAAGTTGCACGATGAAACAGCAAAATCTCCAAATCTAGATCCAGGCAACCTGGGTACAAACAGCAGCTGCATCACTTCCCAGTTATACCATCTTGGGGGAATACTTTGCCCCAATGGGTCTCAGTTTGCTAACTGTAAAATGGATCATAAGAATCCCTACCCGCTAGAGCCATTGCCAGGTTTGGATTCAACGGTGCATATCCTCAGCCAAATGCCTGACCTGTAGCAAGAACTCGATAAGTCAGTTATAAATATGAAGAAAAAAAAAAAAAAAGCTAGAACTTACTCACTCATCAATATGCATTCAGTCCCTGTTCAGTGCTAGGCATGGGGGATATGGTGGGGAATAAAATCACACAGCACCTGCCCTGTGGGAACTCCTGGTCCAAGAGGAATTTCCAGAGCCATAACAGATTTATCAGGGTTGAAGCTGATTTTGAATCTCTGACTGAGCTGCCAAGCTCACCTGGTCAAGCTCTCCCATTTACAGGTGAGCAAACTGAGGCCCAGGCCAGCTAAGGTTCATTTTTAAACAGGTTATACCTTCAGACGAACAGTTACCTGGAGCCTATTACCTGAGCCCGGTTCACTTCTGCAGGGAATTGTGCCCTCCCTGGTATATCTGGTACACCTGTGTGGTATCTCTTAAATATACAGCTCCCCACTCATTCCCTCTCCCTCAGAGGCTTCCTTGGGGCAGATTTAGGGACCAGCCAGAGCAACAGCAGGCTGTGCAGCCAGAAGCTGGCACAACCGGTTCGCTGTCTGTTCCCTGCAAGCCAAACTCAAGCGAGCAGATGGGGGGTGGCTGGGAACTCCCTGACGGTGAGCGTCACCACCTCCCCTTGTACTTCTGGGCAGGCGGATACAGGTCTGCACTGCCCACCTTGGGCTGGGCTCTGAGCACCTGCCGGGCATGCAGAGAAAAGGTACATCTTCACCACAGCACCCTCTCGGCAGCCAAGACTCACTGGCCCTGAGCGAGCCGTGTGGCCACTGAGCATCAGGCGACTCTAGCTGAGAGCCTGCCAGGTCTGCATCTGACTTTCTCTGCTCTTTGGCCCGATGCCTGGGACTAGGGGAGAGACTCTCAGGTGTGTGCAGCTGGCTCTGTCTCTCTCCCAATCCCACGGTCTTCACTCCTCCATAGCCGTGTGTTAATGTCCCTTCTGTGTCTCTGCCTCCTTGGGTCTCTGAATGCACCTCTCCGGCCTGTCTCTCTAAGTCCGGGCAGATCTCCCGGGCTCTGTCTGTCTCGGGGTGTTTGTCTCTGGCTTGCATCTCTGTGGATGTCTGGGACCGACCCTCTCGGTTGTCCCTGGTGGCTCTCTCTGCATTTTGGATTGCCCTCAGCTTTCCTTTTTGTGTTTTCTTGTCTCTGTGTTTATCTCTTTCTTTGTGTGGCTGAGTGAGTCTCTCTGTCACCTACCTGGGGCAGGGGAGTGGGAGGTGCCTCTCTCCAGGTCTCAAAGCACCTGCATTTGAGTGAAGGGCTGTCTTTGGAATGAGCCAGTCAGACTGTAAAAGTCACTTCCCTGCCTGCCCATCTGGCCCTCCAGCCCCACCAACACACACCTGCTTGCCTAAGTTTTATACCAGCAAAACGCCTGGGAGACACTGACTCTGCACGGCAAGTCACCCCCCTCCACACTCCTCAGAGTCAATGTGCTAATTCTACTGCTCTCAACCAGCCTCAGACGCTGCTCCCACACACCTCAGCTGTGTGACCTTGAGCAAGTTACTTAACCTCTCTGTGCCACGCCCCCAACCCCCCCGCAGAGGTTCTCTACACAGCATCATGCTGCCTTCTCAACTGACTCCTCATGTAGAGGATAATCAGCACTAATCACCCTTGGAAGGCCTCTTCATTAAAGGAGGAAAACCTAAATTTGCCAGTGTGTGATCTCCTCTCCCCTTCCCAAGAGGAATCTCTGCACTGGGGCAGTAATAGCGCTCTCTGTATCAGGAGTGGGATCAACCACTTTACCTGGAGAAGAGCCTGGCTGTCTTTCAGCTCTTTGCTAAACAAGAGAGAAAGACTTCTTCCTTAAGAAGCTGTTGCTCTGTGAAAAATAAAACTAAATAGAGCCACAGATAGCACACTGACAGTGGGAAAATCTTATTTGATCACCCCGATGCCATGCCTTTCCAAGGGCAGGAGCAAAATGGGAGCAGCCTTATCTGATGGTTTGTATCTGCAGAGGGAGGAAAATGCCAGCTGGTAATAGGCCTCTACTTGTTTACAGACATCCCCACAGATGCCCCCAGCATCCAGGAGAGGCCGTGGAGGGGGATGCACGTAGTCTGCGTGGGCAGGCTTTCTGGACGAGGGGGCCTGGGCTACTTGGTCAGCAGAGCTGTAGCAGGCATTTGCGGACACCATGCTCTGGACCAGGGGCTGCACTGAAGCCAAAGACAGACAAGGTCCCTGCCCCCACCCATGACAGGGAAAGCTTTAGAGCACAGCCTGATACCAGGCACTTGACCTAGGATGCTTCGTTAGTGCTCACAACCTCTAATGACATGAGTGTTTGTATTAGCCCCCATTTTACAGATGTAGAAGAGGAGGCACAGCAAGGGTAAGAAACTGGCCCAGAGCCACCCAGTCACCCAGCTAGACTTGAACCCAGGCAGTCTGGTTCCGGAGTCTGTGCTCTCACCTACTGTGGAGTAAATACAGACTAGAAGGTACAGCAGAAAACTGAGCCAGTAAATTCACAGGGTGGGGTGCAGGCACCTGTCAGGACTTCTTGGGGATAAAGGGAGGACCTTGCTATCCTCACGTTTTGGTTCTCCTAATACAATGTCTTAAATAGTCAAAACAGGGTTACCAAAACTGTGGATGGTTTTAACTGTTTACATCTCACAAATTAATGCTTTTAGTCCTCGAAGTACGATGCAATAAAAATTAGACTCTTTCCCAGGTAGTTACATTACCTGCAAAAATAATGTGATTTCATAGTGCACTACAAGCACTGTGGGCTGGTAAGGGGGCAGAAGAAATTTTGGATGATCATTTCCCTTTGAGATTGCTTTGAGGCCACTAGTCTGACCGCTTTAGGGGATAACATTGTAAATCTAATCTGGGAGAAATCAGCCCAATTTTGCTAGCTCTGAAGTTGGAGGAAGGCGGCCATGAGCCAGAAATCCAAGGAATGGATTTCTGATCTACCAAGAATGGAATGGGACACTGAAGTGGTAATGAGTTCCCCAGCACTGGAGGTATTTAAGCAGAAGCCAAGGGCCATCTGGCAGAGATGTTGACAGGAGATTCAAACATCAGGTAAGAGCTGGACTAGTTAATTTCTGAGTTTTCTTCCAGCCCTGAAAATCTCAGATACTATTTTGTCTTTGTATTAGAATAGATTCAAGATGTTGCCTTTGGGGGGAAAATAGTAATCAAAATGTAAATACCATGGGAATAATAGATTTGGCCTAATTATCAGCGATTACTCAGAGTTTGTCATTATTTCCGTACAATATATCCCAAAGTTCCGGAAAACAAATCAAAGAAAGTACCACGGGCCAATGCCATTAATAGAAGCAAAACACTTCAAGATGAGAATTTAATTTACTGGGTGAGTTCTTGAGGCACGTTTTTGTTGATGAATATTTATAAAAGTGGGTTAGGCTGGACTTGGTAAAGATTGCAAAAAATTTTAATGCTGTCCCCCTCATTAATTTACTTTTAATGAATGACTTGGTAAAGCGTAACCATTCGTACGTAATGATTTCATTAATGGCTATGGCATATGCAACCGTTTTTTCACACGTTTGAATGTCACTTGAATAAAATGATACCTTAAATTATACAGTATAATAAAGTATGTTTGTTGAAACATGACAAGCTTCTGCCTCTTTGTACTCAGGCTCCAAGGACTCCTTGCATTTGGAATGGCAACAGTTTAACGGAACTGGAGTGATGGATTTCTTCTTCCATATCTGAGGTTTCTCTCAAAACTAGACGCTGGGCTTCCGCCCTAAAAAAACCCTGTGCATGAAAACTTGGAGCCAGAGAGCGCAGTGAGTCCCTCATACCCCCGCAACACCACTCTCCTCGCCTCAGCCCCTAGGATTTGATTAAAACCGCCCCTCGGAGCAGAGACTCAGCCAGACTATCCCGTAAAAAGAGGGCATCTGTGGGCAGGACCCAGCTAGGGGCGGTGCCAGGCCTGGGGAAGGGCCAGGAGAGGGGCGTGGCCAGGAGAGGGGCGTGGTCTGGTGGGTGGAGTCTTGGCTATTACTTGGTTGGGGAAGGAGCACAGGTGAGAGCTGACTTTCCAAAGTTGGTCAAAAGGGCTGCCAGGCCAACATACTTCCTCAAGCTTTGTTGAAGCCAGTTTAGGAGAACAGAGAGGCCTCGTCCTATTTAAAATGGGTACCCTTGATAATTTCCTAGCTTAGTCTTGTGTCTGTTTCCACAGAGTGCTGATCCAGTTTATAAGTATTTCATTTAGCTGTTTATTTCTTTAGGGCCGGGACCATACCACTGTGTTCACTATTGAATCCCCACCCCTAGAACATTAACAAGTGGTCAGAAAAAAAAAATTTTTTTAACATCTTTACTGGAGTATAACTGCTTTACAATGGTGTGTTAGTTTCTGCTGTGTAACAAAGTGAATCAGCTATATGTATACATATATCCCCATATCTCCTCTGTCTTGCGTCTCTCTCCCACCCTCCCTATCCCACCCCTCTAGGTGGTCACAAAGCACCGAGCTGATCTCCCTGTGCTATGCGGCTGCTTCCCACTAGCTAGCTATTTTACATTTGGTAGTGTATGTATGTCCATGCTACTCTCTCACTTCGTCCCAGCTTATCCTTCCCCTTCCCCGTGTCCTCAAGTCCATTCTCTACGTCTGCGTCTTTATTCCTGTCCTGTCCCTAGGTTTATCAGAACCTTTTTTTTTTTTTTAGATTCCATATATATGTGTTAGCATATCGTATTTGTTTTTCTCTTTCTGACTTACTTCATTCTGTATGACAGACTCTAGGTCCATCCACCTCACTACAAATAACTCAATTTTGTTCCTTTTTAATGGCTGAGTAATATTCCATTGTATATATATGCCACATCTTCTTTATCCATTCATCTGTTGATGGACACTTAGGTTGCTTCCGTGTCCTGGCTCTTGTAAATAGAGCTGCAATAAACACTGTGGTCCATGACTCTTTTTGAATTATGGTTTTCTCAGGGTATATGCCCAGGAGTGGGATTGCTGGCTCATACGGTAGTTCTATTTTTAGTTTTTTAAGGAAACTCCATACTGTCCTCCATAGTGGCTGTATCAATTTACATGCCCACCAACAGTGCAAGAGGGTTCCCTTTTCTCCACACCCTGTCCAGCATTTATTGTTTGTAGACAGAAAATATTTCTTGGCAGAGAGAGAGAGAGAGGAAGGGAAGGAAGAAGAGAGCAGAAGAGGGAAGAGGAAGGAAGTGGGGGGAAGGAGTGAACGAGGGGAAAGGAGGAAGAAAGGCTGACTGAATTAGATTAGAAGCATAAAGCAAAGCAAGCCACTGGCCAAAAAAAGAAATGTTGAGATCAATGTCACGGGCTCTGTGGAGCAGCTGTTTCCCTTCCTGCCACCCTCCGCCACTCCCCAGCAGGGCACAGGCCCCCTCCCCAGGTCTCATCAGCCTTGCTACCCACGATTATTTATTCCCTCCTGTCATGAAAGTGGTCCCAGAAAGGAATAAGGTGTTTGGACAGCAATGAAAACAATACTCTTCTGCAGGTGTACCAAGGTATGTGGTTTTCAAAGTGTCTTCCTATCTTTGATCTCCTCAAATTCTTGCCAGTCCAGTCTATCTCACAGGCTGTTTCATTATTCCCATTTTTTCCAAAGAGAATGGTCTCCATGGAATTAAATGCTGGCTCAAGGTCACAGAGCCAGGAAATGGCTGAACTAAGAAGACTTCAACTCAGGTCCTGGATTATGTGGCTAAGCAGCTTTTAATGGTTCTCAGCAGTTTAATAAATTACCTTTCCCAAGGGTGTTTGCATTTTAAAAGAGAACTAAAAAGAGAGGAAAATGTATAATCCAAATGAATGAACTGTGAATAGTAAAATGTCCTGTACAAAAGCATGTGTACAGGAAAGACTGACACTGGGGCCGGAGGGACGAGGTGGTCCCAGAAGATTCTCAACACACAGGCTTTCAGGGTCAAACAGATCTGGGTTCAAATCTCTTACATTCCATTCACTAACCCAGTGATCTGGAACGAGCAGTTTCCATTTTCTGAGTCTCTTTCCTAATCTGTGAAATGGGGATGATAATCCCACCTCAAAAGGGTGATGTGAGACTGGCATGCATAGAAATTGGCACATAGTGGGAGGTCAGCAAAGATTGGCAGCCTTACATGGAGGGTCAGAGGAATGGGACCCATCCCAGTTGGCCTCCACAGGAATCAGCGTGCTGGGTGAAGCTGGTCCTCACCCCCCAGCTCCACAGGGGAAGGGGAAGGGAAGATAGGAGATGACGAGCCCAGGGCTGCTACTCCAGGGCCATCTCTGTGCCCAGTCCTGGGCTAGACACACTAACCCTCATGCTAATTGCCCAGCCGTTAGGATCAAGCCGGGATAGGAAGGGCTGGGGTACCTACAGCTATGCTGCAGCCCTCATCTCTTCTGAATCCTCCCCCACCTCCTCGGAGAAGATTTATGGAAAGATTAAGGGGCCTTTTTTTTCAATATCTATTAATATTCATGGCAGTCTTCACAGCCATCTGCTTTTAACGATTTTGTTTGCAAAGACCTGAGATTAAAATATGGCCTGCTAGTGCTCTGAAGCATCTGAACTGAAGGCGATAAAACAAAGGCCTTTTCAGGAGCTCCGATCTGGCCTGTCACTCTACCTGCAGCAGGGGAGACTAATGACTAGTGGGTGGGAGGGGCGGCGGAGGGGGGCGCCCAGACCTGGCTGAGATTAGATCCAGGGCCAGTGCTCCCCCTCAGGCCTGGCAGTGTTCACTGCGGGGGAGTGAACAGCCCCAGCTCCCTCCCCACCACCTTGCACAGGGCCCTGGGGATGAGGGGGCTTAGCTAGGGCAGGAGGAAGATGATGGCTAGAACATCCAGGAGACTCAGGGCTTTGAGGACTCCCAAACCCTGGGATCAGCAACCTGGAGAGGGGGCTGTCCACACTGGAAATGTCCAGGGGTACAGAGAGGGCAGGGGGAGCCCCTCGCTGTGATGCTGTGTCCCAGACCCATCAGTGTCACACCACACCTCCTCTATACGTCAGTGCAACACAATCCAAAGCCTGTGCCTCTGTCCAGACTTCAAAGTCAGTCACTTCAATCTAGCTCTGTCTTGGGTGGATCCCGATTTGCCCACCAACATCTTGGGATTCCCGTGGCCAAGCTGGTGTCCTTCTCTTTGCCTCCTCCTGAAGAGGAGTTTCAGTAAGCTGTTAGGAGGTGGCCTGGGGACAAGGGAGGGACCAGCAGTGGCACTCGGGCCAGCATGTGTGACAGTGCAGATTGTGCCCTGCACAACTCCAGGGGGCACCCTTCCTAGCCTCTGCAATGGTCCTGAATAGGCCTCCAGGACCCCACCCCGAGCAACGCCAGGGCTTTCTGCTTTATGCTTTATATGTCGAAGCTCCACGCAGGGCTCATTTGACTGAAGGCTCCTGCTGCTTAGGAATGTTTGAAAACCAGCAGAATTCAAGTCACCTCTCTCATTAGACAGGCGCCTCTCCCCTCTGGCTCCTTCGATTCTAGGTTCCACGCTTCCAAAACATCCCCAGCGGGGCAAAGCCCAGTTCCTGGGCAGAGAGGTAGACAGACATGGTAGGTTTCCATGTGCCTGCCCAGCCCCTCCCCATGCCAACAGGGTCACCTCCTAGTCTAACCATCAACCTTCCTGTCCCAGGCTCCCACCCTCCGGATGTGGAAAGTCACCGTCTTTGTCCATCCACCTGCCTCTGTGAGCCAAGACCTGACCCACGAGTGCCAGGAAACAGCCCCTGCTTCTCCTCACTGGAGAGGACCTCCCCCAGGGACCGCATCAGGCCTAAGGGAACAGGTTCTGTTTTCCATCTCACAAGTCTGGGAAGTCCTCCTTGCATTCCCACTCCTGGCCAGCCTGCTTATGATTCTAGAGCAGGACGGCCTTCCTAAAACACCGCGGATTCCACCTGCCCTGGGCCCCCTCCCCGTGGCCTTCCGACAGGAGTACTGCCTTCCCCAGCCCTCAAGGCCCGAGCAACGGAGAGGCGGCTGCCAGCCATGCCCCCTCCTCTGAGCCCTGCTCGGCACCACAGTCCTGTGAGGGCTGGGACCCCACCGCTTAGTCAGACCCTATTAGACCAGGCAGGCCCCATCAGGCTCTCTCCCCAGAGAACCCAGGGCTGGGGCCAGAGAGCTCTGGGCGCTTGGTCCAGGTGGCGGCAAGCTGAGGTGGGTGCCACTTCCAGCATCAGGAAGGAGGGAGAGCAACCCAGAGGTGACAGGTGGGACTCGTCCAGAGCAATCCAGAGGTGAGCCTTAGCGCAAGACTGGCCAGTGCCGCAAGACGGCCCACTGCCCCTCCCTCCCTGGGGCCCCGAAGACAACCCATGGAGCCTTCCTGGACCTCCCTGCCTCCAATGAGGCCACTTGGGATGTGTCTCTGTTCCTTGACGCTAAAGAAAACCAAGATGGAGGCCTCCAAATATCTGCTCCAGGTCCCCCATTTCTCTGTGACAGTGACACCCATCCCCAGCCCACCCTAAGCCTCCTCTTGGGCTCTGGCTGTGCCCCCTGCCTGGAACACCTACCGTCCCTGCCCCCAAAGGCCCAGCCAGTCCTCACACACTGCCCCCTCCCCATACAGAATGCCACCTCCGCCTTGCCTGGTGCTTGGAGACCCCAGCATCTCTTCTGAGACAATCTCTGTACTCCAGGGCCCCCTACTCTCCTTGGAGGGCCAGGGTCAGGAGCGAGCAGGATGCCGACTTCCTGGTCTGTCTTCTGACTCAGGTTTAAATACCCTGAGGCTCCTGGCACTGGGTTTGGCACTCAGTAGACTTTCCTCCGAAAACATTTCCTCTTTTTGCCTTGAAATGAGTCTGTGGGCATCTCTCTAGTGCACGAAGTGTTGGTTTACCCTCGAGAAGATCCTAGAATAATATCACTAGACAGACCCTTGGAGAATATGTTCAGCTCTCCCATTTTACAGCTGGAGAGACTAAGGCCAGAACCAGATGCCAGGTCTCCCGACCGCACCTGCCTAGGGCCATGACCAGCCCAGCCCTCTGCCTCCAAGGCGCCCCCTCAGGATCACACAGGAGCACACATCACAGAGCAAAGCCCTTGGAGGTTTATTTTGGCAGTTTCTGCCATTAGTCACATCTCTGCCAACCCACTGCCAGGTAATTAAGGAGTAAAGAGCCACTGCAAAAAAAAATTAAAATTAAAAAAAAAAAAGAGCCACTGCAGAGAAATGAAATTGGACTTAAAAATATCCATTTACATATTCGGTTTGGGAGACAAGAGTAAAAGAAAGTGTGTGTGTGTGTGTGTGTGTGTGTGTGTGTGTAACTAAGCATGTGTGCAGGTGTGTTCACGCGTGACTGTGTATGAGTGAGTGTGAGTGTGAGTGTGTCGTGTGTGTGGGAGCGCATGTGTGGTGGGAGACCAGCCTCCTCTCTGGTTCCCCTGCCCTCAGGCCCACGCAGGCCGGCCCACCCTGCACCCTGCTTGTCCCTGGCCTTCCTCTCTTCTGATGACATGACTCAGCTGCAGCCTCAGCTTCTACAGGGAAACCCACCCCTGAGAATGAAACACAGGGTCTGTCACCATCAGGACCTGTCTACCTTTCCAGAATCTTCTCCCACCCAAGCCTCACACTAAACATGCAGCATCCAATCACACCAAACATGCAGCATTCATGGGATGCGCATGCCCACCGTGCCTCTAAACCTGTTCCCATGCTGTCTTCTCTGCCTGGGATGCGTTCTCCCTCTTTTCGTCCAACCTTCAAGGCCCCAACCTCAAATATCACCTCCTCCATGAAGCCTCCCCTAAATGCCAGGCCACTTCCCTGCAGGTAGAGTCAACCGCTCTGCCTGACCCTAAATGACAGCTAGCATTTGGGCAACACTTTACCTGTATTACTGCATTCCGTCCTCACAGGGCCCTGAACAAGACGTCCTATTCTCATCCCCAGTTTACAGGTAAGGACACTGCAGCACATAGAGGTTGAATGACTTGCCCGAGGTCACACAGCTATAACACAAGAGTGCCAGGATTCAAACCAGCCAGTCTGGCCCCAGAGCCTGAGCTCTTACGCCCTCCAGCACACTGTCCCCACACACCCACATCACACGGGACATCAGTGCAGTGCGACATGAGCACAAGCAGAAGACGGGCTATGGTCCACCCACCTGTCTTCCCTGCTACCCTGCGCAGAACCTCTTGCATGCCTGTTTCCCAGCACCCGGCACAGAGCCTGGCGCAAGGTGGGGTGTGGAAGGCTTCTGAACAATCAAATGAAAGAAGGAATACTCACCTGTGTGTGTGTGTGTGTGTGTGCGCGCGTGTGAGAGGTATACAAGAGGGTGTGCGTGGGTGGGAGCCTGTGAAAGAATGTGAATGTGAGGCTACGAATGGGGCTGAGTTTGAGGGGTGCGTCATGGGCACTGAGTGTGAACATACGTGATGATGCTATGGGGTGACGTGTGGAGTGTGTGCTGTGTGTGAGTGTGTATGAGGGTAGAGGGGATGGGGTGCTTGTGTGGGGGGGGCTTTGTGAGGCGGGTCATGAGAGTGGCATGGACAGTGCGGGTGGCATGTGAAGGGGTCTGTGCACAGGGCATCCTCAGACACCCTTGGGAGCCCTCACGGACGGCTAGAGGCCCATCTCGGCTGCATGAATAGTTAAAGCCCTTAAACTGTGCCGCTTCATCACTGCTATTTTTACAAAGTTGTCACAGAGAAATATCATTTTTCTTCCTCCTTTATTTCATTTTCTTTGGGATATAGTAATTAACAAAAGCCGTTAAATGCCAGCAAAACTGTTTCTTTTGAAGTTTCTACATGGCTGTCACCCGGGAGATAAAGGCAGATTATTCAATCTTGACATTATAATTGTGGATGCCAGATAAAAGCCTGGATTAGACACTTCACAGCCCCACTCGGAGGGGAGGGGGAGATCACGGGAGGGCGGGAGGGCCGGCGGGAGGGGCGCCCCCAGCAGGGGGAGGGGACAGCTCGCCACGTGGTTGGCTTCTTTTCATTTTGAGTTGGACAGTCCCCAAGTCACACAATGTTAGGTGGGAAGGAAGCATATTCCACACCAAGGTGCAGCAATCCAGAAGTCAGGGGCTAAGCTCCTGAGCCTGGCAGCTCTCCCTCCCGGGGCTCCCCGGGGTAGCCCGCCCCACTTGCCTGGCAGGATGCTTCTCACCTGCCATCCTGGGTGCCCAGCTCCTCGAAGGCGGGGCTGGGTCTTCTCAGTGAGGCTGTCTCCAGCCCTGGCACTGAGGGTGGCACATGGTAGGCATGGGATGTGCACCTCCTGCTGGAAGGAGCCCCGGGTTCTAGTCCTGACTCACACTCTCGCCCTTTGGCCTGGATTTTGGAGAAGGCAGGAGAGGCAAGTGTGTGAGAAAGTCATCTGCCTGCTCCAAGCCCACCCGAGGCCCTCGCAGGCCAACCTAGAGCAGTGCCACCTGTTGCCAGGAGGGGGCGCCAACCAGGGAGAGGTTGGGCAGGGCAGAGCCAGAGGAGGCCCCCGCATGGAGAGGGAGAGGCCGGCTTTTTAGTGGAGGCGGAAGGGCCAGAAGCCAGATGCCCCGGAGACTTTGCTCACTCTTAAGACTGGAAGCTTCTAAAGTGCAGGGACCAGTATTGTCTGGTTTCTCGGGTCAATCCTGAACCAAGTAATGACCTTGAAATTCAGCTTATCCAAACTGGGGCTCCCCATACTCCCTCCAGCCCACAGACGAGCCTTCACTGTGTTAAATCATGATAATGATAATAATAATAATAATATAATTTTTAACTGTTTCAGTCAGGGTCCAGCCAAGAACCAATCAACCACTCTAGGTATTTAAAGCAGAGGGAACTTAACTCAAGGACCGGTTACACAGGAGATGAAAGATGAATAAGACAACCCAGAGATTAGCAGCAGCTCTGGAGGAAGGCAGGAGGTAGGGTAACCAGGGCCCAGGGGCCACGATGACCTGGCCGACCTGGAACCCCGGTAGGTCACAGAGACATGAGCATTGCCAGAGATGGTGCCTGAGGCAGAGAGATGGGGGAGACACCCTGGCTTCTCCTACCTCCCACCCTCTCACCTTCCCATCTCCAACCAGAGCCTCTCACTGACTCCACGCAACCCACCCAGGAGCCTGAAGGGGCCAGTCCCCCAGGATACAGAGCAGAACAGGAGAATGGCGAGGAGGGGACCTGAGGGCAAATTAACCAATGGCTGGCACCCTTGCCAACATTTTTAAATCTTGAGCTGGATTTCCAGCGTCTCGTGAAAAAGAGCAACATCAGGTCTGTGTTCCCAAGTTCCCAGATGCAGCAAACATCTGGGGGGGATAGAGGCTGTCCCCTTCAGAAGGAGCATCCTCTTCTCCAGTCTTTCACAAATTCCATCAGCCCTGCCTTATTTGTTCATGGCACCTGGAGGTACTTCACTGCGCAACTCCTGTTCTAAATCAATGTTCCCATTGTGCAGAGAGAGAAACTGAGGCCCAACCAAGGAGAAGTGATTTACCCGTGGTTACACGATGGAACAAGAACAGAGGCAAGACCAGAACTGAGACACCCTGGATTATATTTCCTACGTGCTGAATTGATTAGCAAAGAGCGGAAAGCATTTGCGAAGTAACCGTGTCTGTCAGTGGGGAAACGAGTGGCATCTACTGGACCAGCACTGGCAAAACAGCAGCGTAGCTGCTCGTGGTCCCCTGGTCAGTGAGCCTTGTCAGGAGGACGGCAGGAGAAATGCCAGCAGGGATGACCAGGACAGGACCCGGGCGGCAGAGGCTGTTCTGAGCCTGGCGCTGCCACTCAACTGCTGTATGACCATAGCAAAGTCGCTCTCGGCACTCTAAATGCAAGGAGGAAGGACCAGACGCCCTCCCGGAGCCTTCCCCACTCCACCAGGCCGGGACTCGATTTCCTGAGCAGAGACGGGAGGAAACCATCCTGCTAGAGAAGCCAGCCAACTGCATGAGGGTCCTTAAAAAGGAAGGTCGAGGGGAGACACTGGGAAACATAAATCTGCTGGCACGGCTCTCTCAGAAAGGGTTTTAATTAATTGTTTTTATACGACATAAGAGCAACTCATTACCGAACAGCTTTGATTTGTGACACCTGCATTATAGATGATTTTTAAATTAACATTTCCCCAATAAAAGGTGTCAGTAGAGAGCTGAGGGCACCCAGAGAAGTATAAAAGGATAATAATATGAAAATACAAATAAACACCAGTCCAGCCTAACAAAGGGGGCTGCTTAATCAATTTTACAATTAATTAAGGCTGCCTGGGGTAGCTGGGGCCCTGGAGGCAACTGGAGGTACTGGGTTGAGGTTCAGGCATCGAAAGCTAGGAAGAGGGGAAGTGTCTGAGGCTTAAGAGAGAGAGACACAAGGAAAATGAAAGATGCTGCCAGGCTTCCCCTTAAGGGGAGAGAAATACTCCTCCTGAGTATTCTTTCTCCCTTTGTTCTCCTGGATTTATCATTCATTCGTTCAGTAAGTATTTATAGAGCTCCTACTACGTGTTCCAGGCAGAGTGATGAGCCCAGGCAAAGGCACCAAGGTGAGAGAGAGTGAGTGGTTCCTTGGAGATGCTGAGAGCCCCATAGGTCTGGACCAAAGAGTCCAGGGCAAAGCAGTCGAGAAGACTGGAAAGGTAGGCAGGGACTAGACTATAGAGGCCTCTGGAAAATATCAACCGCATTTGGAGTTATTTTCAGATGCCGTTTGAAGAGTTTCAAGTATAAGAGACACAGGCTCAGATTTCCATTTTAGGTAGATGCAACTGGCTACTGCACTGGAAGGGTGGAGGGAAGAAAAAGAAGTCACCCAAAGTAAGTCAGACAGAGAAAGACACATACTGTATGATATCACTTACATGTGAAATCTAAAAAATGCAACAAACTAGGGAATATAACAAAAAAGCAGCAGACTTGCAGATATAGAGAACAACTAGTAGTTACCAGTGGGGAGAGGGAAGCAGGGAGGGGCAATATAGGGGCAGGGGAGTAAGAGGTACAGACTACTATGTATAAAGTAAGCTACAAGGATATATTGTACAGCACAAGGAATATAGCCAATATTTTATAATAACTATAAATGGAGTATAACCTTTAAAAATTGTGAATCATACTATATTGTACACCTGTAACTTACATAATATAGTACATCAACTATAGTTCAGTAAAAAGAGGAGAACACACCAACGTATCACGAAAAACTATTACCTCATAAATTACATTTTCATGAAAAATAACTATTTTCCGGAAAAAAAGATCACCCAAGCAAGACATGCTGATGCATTGAGTTCAGAGGGAGGTGGCTGAGGTAGGAAACAGACCTATCCCCAGGGAGACCTCAAAGCTGGAGCCCACAGGATTTGCTCCTGGGGATCCTGCAGGAGAGAGGGGATGGGGGAGCGGAGGAGAATGCTGGGGAAGCAGCCATCCACAGAACAAGGGCTAGGTCCCTGCCCGCGGGGGTCTTAGGTTCTGGTCAGGAGAAACGGGAAAAAGATGCACACAGGGATGCAGAAAGGATTTCAGAGAGTGCCAGCGGGTGAAGAAAATGGAGTCCAGTGCCGTGGTGGGACTCCTGGGGGAGCAGAGTTTGGGGTGGGGCGGTGGGGGAAGGCCTCTCTGAGGAGATGTCATCTGAAGTAGACCTGAAGAATCAGGAGCCAGCCAGGCCAAAGGTGGGGCAAAGGTGGTCCAGGGATCAGTTCAGCAGTTGCAAAGGCCCTGAGGCCGAGGGGGAGGAGGAGGAGGCGCCAGGACCGCCCTCGCCCATCTACAGCTGCTACCGCTCTCTCGGTTCTGTCTTTGCTTTCCCTCTGGTTGACCAAAGGGGCTGTGAAATTGGTATATAAATGAGGACTGGTCTCCTCTATAGACAGAGGCCATGGAGCATTGATAACTGTTTCCCAGGCTTCATTCCAGGCCTTTACACTCTCCTGTGGAGGGATCTGACCGCTCCAGGGGAGTCAGTGGCCGTCTCCATGCCAATGACTCCCTGTTTTTATGGATGCCCCAGAACTCACTCCTAAACCCCAAATCCACTTGGGTGTCTCTCAGATATCTCATAACACATCCATCCTCCTAAAGTCAGCTTTTCCCTCTGTGTCCCCGTCTCAGTTAAAGACGCCATCATCCATCCAATTGCTCAAAACAGAGACCTAGGAATCGTCTTGATACTCCCTCTCCCCCATATCCGAGTCCTGTTGGCTCTTCCTCCTTATAACTCTTGAGCACATCTTCTTCCTTCTTCCATTGCACTCCATTCTACCTATCCTAGCCACCCACACGCCTTACCTAGGTGACTAAAACTGTCCCCCTCTCCCCGATCCTCCTCTTATCAGTGCACCCTGCACCCAACAGCCAGAGGAATCCTTCTAAAATGAAAGCCCATCACATGTACCGCTGTCCAAAACGCTTCCAGAGCTTCCCATGCCCTCAGACTAAAGTCCAAACCCTGTTACGATGCTCATCAAGGGCTCCTGGAGTCTAGTGTCCCCCTACCCCGTAGCACCATGTTGTCCCCTGCTCCCTCCATGCTTTGCTGTCCAGACACAGGGGTCTCCCTTCAGCTCCCAGACTAATGTTGCTCCTCTCATCCGTCTTCTTTCACACCTGTGGTCCCTCAGCCTGGAACATTCCAGATGCTCTGCCCTGCATCACCCCACCTTACCATGGCCTGGCCACCTTCAGCTCCACAGCCCAGACTGTGATCTCATCAAATACTTCTGCAATTGTTTGCTGAATTGTGTAGATACTCCACAATCCCAGGAACTATTTCTGCCTGTTGGCCCCTGTTTTCCCAGCACCTGGTGGACCGACCATATTGCTGAATGAATTAATAGATGAATCGAATGATGTCACAGAACACAGTGTGCTATATCCTTACTAGAAGTTTAGATGTTCAATGAGACCAACAAGGAACAGCATCTTCAACATACATCTCACTGGCCAGTTTGCATCCTCACATGTCCCCAGATAAGGTCACTCTCCCAGGATGGGTATTGGTAGTGTGATGGAAGGAGGGGGCGGACCTCCACCTGAGATGCTGCATCGCCTGCCTCCATGAAGCCAGTGGGGGTCATGAGGCCTATAGACTGTCTGCATGGTCTGTGACCCAGCTGGTTTCTGTCCTCTCCATATTGCCCCAGGCCCCAAGAGGACATGGCTACCAACATGGGCTCCTGGCTGGGGGATTTGGGTGCTTTAGCTCCCCTTTGCCTGGTAGGAATGTGAGCTAGCTGAGTCCTGCCAGGCTGGCCCCACAACAGAGCACCTCCAGCTCACAATTCCACACTGGACCCATTCACAGAGCTCAGTGGTAGGGTTAGGGTTTCAGGGTTAGGGTTAGGGTTAGGGTCAGGGTTACAGAAGTGGTTATAGGGAGTCTGCGACCATCAAATCAGCAAGTAGGGGAAAAAGACTGGGGTGGAGGTCAAGGTCAAATACTTGGGTCCTTCAGAAAGGGTGAGATGGCCTGTGCCTGGAGGAATCCAGGAGGGCTTCCTGGAGGAGGCAGGCTTGAGCTGTGCCAGGAAGGATAGGGAGGGTCTGAGAGCAGGAGGTTCCTGATCAAGCCACTGCTTCCTTCAGCTTCAAAACCTCTCACCAGGAGGAAGCACCTCTGAAGGACAGTTTTCTCCTTCTCATAAGTCCACTGGTAACATAATTACTGATTGTCAGGACAAGAATGGACCACGGTCCACCCATGCATTTTATAAATGAGGAACCTGAGGCCCAGAGAGAGAAGAAAAAATCATCCTTTTCATTTGAACAAATGCACCCTTTGCATTAGAAATGGGTTTCTTCCAACACACCTGCACAACAGGTGTTATTCTCCACCATTTAACAGATGAGGGAGCTGAGGCCCAGAGGGGTTACAGGGCTAGTGGAGGTCACATGGGATCTGATAGAACCAGGACTCAAACCCGGGCTGGTCTGAGTCCACATCTAACACCCTTGGGTGAATGTTTCTGTCTTTGGTTCTGATTATTCTGCAGCACAGAAAGAATAATTGGCAGTTGACGTCAAACAAACTTGTCAAATAATAGTATCTTCATCCTTGCTGATGATTTTCCTGGTCCCATTTAATATTTGTAGCAGTCACTTTCTAATGATTAAAGAGTATCATTGTCCAGTTCAAAGCCACCTCCTGCATAGCTTCCACAAGCCCCAGCAGCAAGAATGGGAGTGCCCTGCTTGTGAGTGACTGGCTGCCCCTTGGTGGGGAACTGGATACTACCTGCAGTATCCTGTGTGACTCTGGCCACTGGTGTCCTCACCCCAGCTGGCCTCCAGCACTGGGGGAGGCCCGCTGCCAGCTCCTTATGTGACAATGTAACCCTCTCCACAACCTCTGACATCAGGAACCTCCCAGGGCATGGCTGCTTCTGCTCCTTCTAAAATGCCCCTCTCTCAGCAAAGCCTGGAGTGGATACTGTAATGGGGACCACTCACTCGCCACGAAAATTCAATCTCCCCTGACAGAAAAACAGCCAGGTCACCATCCAGACCAGGTGTGTCTGCACACTATGCCCCACGGGCCAGATCAGACCACTGCCTATTTTTGAATGGCCCATGATCTAAAAATGGTTTTTACATTTTTAAATGGTTGAAAAAAGAAAAAATATTCATGACACATGAAAATTATATGAAATTCAAATTTTAGTGTCCATGAATAAAGTTTTATTGGGATATAGCCATGCCCATCCACTTGCATATTGCCTATGGCTGCTTTCAAGATACAAGGGCAGAGCCGGGTACTTGCAACACAGAGAATACGGCTCTCAAAGCTGAAAACATTTCCTATCTGGCCCTTTACAGAAAACATTTGCTGACCCCACATCAGGATTCCCTTTCCCAGCCTCCCTTGCAGCTGGGTGGGCCCATGTGCTAAGCTGTCACCAGTGGAAGTGGAATGGAAGTGATGTAAGATATCGGGGTGCCCCCTCCATGCTCTCTTCCACCTCTGGCTAGAGCCAGGCATGGCAGCCCCTGCCACCGAGACCACAAGAAGGCTCTCAGGGATGGTGGGGCAGTGGGTCGGAGCACCCCCGTCCCTGAATGACTGGGTCAGAGCTGCCCTGCCAACCTGGGCCGTTCACCTTACACTGTAAGGTGAGAAAGGAAGGAACTTCAATCCTCTTTATGCCGCTGCATTATCATGATAGAGCAGCCCGTCCTCACCCTGACCAGTACGGATGTTTATCTCCAGCTGAGCACTGTCTCCAGAGACCTTTACTTAAAAGTCCCAGTCATGTCATTTTAGGATATTGTCCTTGTGCAGGAGGAGATGCACACCATAGATGGGGTTGCGCCCCTCCTCGAATCATCAGTACCCTGTAAACCTGATAAGAGAATTGTTCATCTTAGAGTTCTCCTGCTTACAAGGAAAAGAGGGGCACTAGCTCGATAAGAGAGACTCAAGGAGAGAGACTAGTTCAGTATAAAGTAGGTCCTCAGCAGGATCCCAAAACAGAAGGCCAGGAGCAACTAAGCTCCATGGGAACCAGCATTGTGAGTCACCCCTCCAAGACCAGGGGTCTCTCTCATCGCATCCACGCAACTCTCTGCCCTCCTTCTTGGCTGGCCAGCTCCCTCCAGCCACTCACAGCTGGTGACCATGATTGGCCCCCAGTCCTAACTGTAGCTCATCAGCTCTTCCCCCTCCCAGGCTCAGCCTCTTTCTGACACCTCCGCCAGTTAGGAGTCAAATGGGCCCATCTTAGGCTTTTGAGCCATAAAACCCAAAAGCATATAGTGTGGGGAAGCCTTTGCTTCAAGTGCCCACCTTGGATCAACCAGCTGAGGTCTGGAGGATACAGACACGTGACATAAACACAGCTGCTACCCACGCAGCATGCACTGGGGGACAGAGGGTTCCCTTAGCCAGGAAATCGACCCCTCTAAGGGGCTAAGGAGTTCCATGACTAAGGGCTTGGACTTGGGGCTAGGATGCCGGGTTCAGCTCCACCTCCTTCTTAGGCAACCATGAGCAAGTTTAGCACATTCATTTTTGCTTCTACGAAATAGGAAACATAACTAAATCACCTGCCTCATAGGGTTGTCAAGAGGATAAAATAAATTAATCCATGTAAAGCACTTAGAACAGTACCTCCTGACACACAGTGAACTTACAGGGAAGGTGAGTGATTGGAATTATTATTAACATTATCTCTAAAACAAGAAGGAAATAATAAGTCAAGGCTCTACTCCTTTGCTGTAAAACATCTCAATGTTTGCTCAGTGAATGATTCAAGTCAGCTTGAGAAAAGCACAATGATTGGGCCACAGGTGCACCTTCCTAAGGAGCCCAGGGTACATGGCTGCCATCTACTGAGGACTCACTCACTCACTCTATGCCCATCCTGTGCTCGGCCCTCTACACACATTAGCCCACTTGCTGGATGACATTCCAAGAGGGTCAATAAGTTGTCCAAATGCACACACTTCAGGCTTAATTCCACTCACTATGTATTTCCATCAGCATGGATAACCCAAAGGGTCCACTGCAGGCCAATTGCTGAGTCCTGCCCATTTGGAGATAAGCCTGCTAAAGACAGAGAAAGGGGTTCCAGGAGCAAGGAGATGGAAGGTAGAGTGATGTGGACAAAATGTGAGGAGGCCCAGAATTGGGAAAGGAAATGCAGCACCATCTTGGGGAAAGCACATCAGGTTTGGGGCAGGCGGAGTAGGGGACATGGCTATGTGCATGGTCCAACCTCCCCCATCAAGCTATCCAAATGCATGCAGCAGAGTCTCCAGTTAGTAAACAGAGCCCTGGCCTGGAGCAAAGTCAGCAGCCCTGGTTGCCTGTCCCAGCTCTGCCTCCCTGTCTCTGTGTGACCTTGATAGTGAAGCCCCTCTCCCAGGCACAGTAGTCGTATGTGGTAGACCAGATGACTCTAAGGCCCTCCTGACTCTGGTCCCACTATGGTGATTTTCTAATTTCTGTTGTGTTCTTAGGGGCAAGCCCTGAGCACACACCACCCCATGACTTCCATCCCAACCTGGGATCATGGACTTTCACTCCAAAATTTATTGTGCGCTTAAGAGTCATGGGAAAAAAATAATACTATTATCCTCAAAACCCCAGCAGGTCTCTTAATGACTACTCTGCTAATTAGTAGCAGCTGTTAATGAAGTGTGCAGGTACAAGCCTAGCCTCGTCAATTAATCCATACATGCTCCTGGGCTGCAGTAATATTTAAAGGAGAAATCAATACCTGGCAGCTGGGCCTGGGGAGGCCGGTCCAGGTGGGCAGGGAAGGTGTAGCATTTCAAGGAATTTGTAACTAAAATAGCTTACGCCTAGAGCACAGTGCAGGGGAGCAGAAACCAGGACAGCCCTTAAGGGGCACAGGGATCCAGGAATGCCCGCAGAGTTGGGGGCAGAAGGGACTGGGTGGGCAGGGCGAGCTGGCACCTGCTCCCTCCATGGGCAGGTAGAGAGCTCCAGCCAGGCCAGCAGGGGTGTACAGAGGTAACCTCCCTCTCCAATTCATCATATCACAAAAGCCACTTATTCCTGCGGGGTGTGGAGGCTAGGGGGCCTACTATTACCTCCTCTCGGCAGATGTAGGGATCAAGGCTCACTCCAAGCGAGACACCATCTTGTCCGAAGTTGCAAAGCAAGTGAGAGTAACAATCGCTTTTGTGACCTATGCTGTGCCGAACACCCTACACGCATCATCTCACTTGATCCTTACATGTCTATGAGAGAAGAACCACTACACCGCTGCTTTGGAGATGTAAGCACCGCAGCTTTGAGAAGTTAGAGCACTCCCTAACAAGGCTGGTCATTGGCAAAGCGGGTGTTCAACCCCAGGCAGCCTGACTTCAGAGCTCATACACTTAGCACACGTGGGCTCCTGAGCAGCAAGAAGCCTTCAACCCTGTAGAACAAGATCCAAACTCCTTTGCGTGATTTACAGCATCTTGAACTCTGGCCCTCTGTATTAGTTTCCTATTGCTGCTATAACAAAGTACCACATACCTACTGGCTTAACACAACATAAATCTACTATCTTGCAGTCCTGGAGGTCAGAAGTCTGTAACGATTTTCACTGTGTTAAAGTCAAAGTGTTGGGGAGACTACATTCCTTCTGGAGGCTCTTACGGGAGAATCTGTACTCTTGCCTTTTTCAGCATCTAGAGGCTGCTTGCATTCCTTGGTTAATGGCTTCTTCCTCCCAGTCGAAGACAACAATCCAGTCACTCCAACCTCTGCTTCCATCACCACGTCTCCCTCTCCGACTCTCTTCTTCTGCCCCTCTCTTATAAAGACCCTGTGTTTACATGCGGCCCACTGAAATAATCCAAGATAATTTCCTGAATAACCCTGGATAATAGAGTCCCTTTTGCTATGTGAGATAACACAGTCATAGGTTCCAGAGATTAGGACATGGGCATCTTTGGGGGGATATTAGTCTGTATACCATACCGTCTCACCGTCTACTTCTTCCCCTAGTGCCCCCCGTGTTCTACCCTCCTCAAACACCTGTATCAGTCAGCATCCAGTCAGAAAGACAAGACCATTCTTGGTATTTCAAACAGAGGGAATTTAATATTCCACAGGTGATGGAAGAGCTGAAATGCCAAACAGGGGCTGTTGAAGCAACCTAGAAATCAGCAAGAAGCCTTTTCTCACCTTCCCCACTCCACTCACACAGCCACACGCAGTCAAGGTCAGTGGCACCCTCCTCCAAGCTACAGTGATCTACGTGCCAACGAAATGGCTGAGATCCCTAAGCCTCTGTCTGATCCATGGCATGTCCCAAGCACTGAGCCCAGAGCCTTGCACAGAACAGGTGCTCAGAGAAAGTCACCTGGGCCAGGGCTCCTCTCTCCACACCAGAGGTGAGAGCACAGCCACAGCCCAGGGCTCCCCAGAAGAGGTCATAGTGTAGGTGAGGCAGGCAAATAAAATGCAGCCACTCAACAGCTGACTGTCAGCCCCTGAAACCAGAGACTCAGTGTTGAGTGCACTTTGCTGCCAATCACAGGCTCAGGCAACATGGGTCTTACCTTTTCGGAGAAAGCGTTGAGGGCAGAGAGATCACTCCTCTTTGGGAAGAGACCTTGGGCCAGGGCATGGGGCACATGCTCCGAAGGGCCTGGCAGGAACCTGTGATCCACAGGCTGCTTGAGGGGAGTCCCGAGCTTGCTTTCAGCTAAGCCATCGAGTCCGCCTTCTTCCCCTATAAGAGACATGGGAAGCCACCATGATTATAATCCTGGGTTAATAACCTTTCCCTGAGTGGATGTTATTCCATGGCTCCTCTTCCCCAGCTGCTCATCCTAAGATGTCTGAGAAAGGGGAAAGGAGGAGATTGAAAGAATATGCCAGGGAGGAAGAAGGAAAGGGAGGGCAGGAGCCGGGCACCAGCCTTTCCCAGTGAGCCTGGGTCAGGGCCGGAGGGGGACATGTACTCTACAATACGTAACTTGCCCTCACATCCACCCAGCGGTGCAAGCATCCCCCTCCCCGGCCTGGGGATGATGCCTTACTCCAGGGACCCCTATCCTGGTGAACGACACCACGCGCTAGCACCTCCAGCAGCTAGCAGACTACACCCTTGGGGGTGGCAGGGAGACGGGCGGGGTCGGGGGGAGGGGGGCTCCGAGCCTCACTTCTCTCCCTAGGGCTCCTCCTTGCACACTGGTCAGTCTCCAGGCCCTGGCCAGTCTACCTGTCCTCCATCCTGTCCTCAGTGCCACAGCCTTGATCAGTCTCCTGCCATTCCCTCCGCTGGGTTCCTCCATCGGCCTCCTAACTAGTGTCCCTGCCTCCAGCCTCACCCCTAATCTATTCTTTACATGCTGCCAGGACTGTCTTTTCTGAAATAGATCTGGTCATGTCACTCCCTTAGCTAAACGCATCACTTCCCGCCACGTCCAGGGGATTCAAGGCCTTCACAGCCTGGCTCCCTCACCCCTCCCCTCCCACCTCCTTCCCTTCTCCCTCAGATGACCCTCCAGGAAACTACCTGTAGGTTCTCTCTCTCTCTCTCTCTCTCTCTCTCTCTCTCACACACACACACACACACACACACACACACGACCTATTTACACTTGCTGCTCTCTGTGCCTGGAATTCTCTCCTTCCCCCACCCTGGGAATAAGCTCACCAAATTAGGAATCTTTAAAATCCTATTCCAAATCTTGAGTCTTTGGAATCACCTTCAGGAGTCACCTCAGATCTGAAGATTCCCCCGTGCTGCCCCCACCCCGACGCCAGCCCCTCCTGCTGCCCCTGTCCTGCTTCTCCACATGGTCTGTACCTGGTCCCGTCCATATCAGCTGCACCACCTCCAGGTCTGGCATTTGGGGAAAGATGGGCAAGGCAATCCCCTGAGAGTGCCCACAGGCATGGCAGGAGCAGGAACTGGGCTAGGGCAGTGGATGTCCATTGATAACCACTGATGTTCCACTACACGTTCTATCAGGACCTTCCTTCCTTTACTATCCCTGGTCTCATGGGGACCCGAGTAACAGAGAGAAGACAGAAACCAGTCTGGCTGCTCACTGAAGACTAGGAAATGTTACTGACGTCATGATACCTACCAACACCATGGGAAAACGATATACCCCTTTTCAACGCTATTTCGAAGGATTTCATTTGAACCAAGCCTGTGGATTAGTCAAAAACCCCTTCTCCCTTTGTGCCATTCAGTTCAGCCATGCCATCACCATAACAATCAGCACCCCATGACAAGCCAGGGTCACCGGGGGAGATGAGAGGAGTCAGCTTGCCAGTATAGCCCTTAGCATAACTTCAGGATCTATCGTCTCCTTGGAAGCTTTGAGCATCCTATAATATTCACCACTCAACCATGAGCATCACAAGATCTCAGATGAATTTGGGCTTGGCTGATTCACTCAACATCTTGCCACTTCAACGTGCCCCATGTCAAGTGATCCAAGAATCATCAACCCAACTGCCACTCATTCAATGATTCTTCAAATATGCATTGAAAGCCTAACAGTTACAGCAGTCCTTAAAGGGCTGGGAGTACAGGAGCAAAACAAACAGCTGGTCCATGCCCTCACAGAGCTAGGACTATAGTGTGGGGAGCCAAAAACAAAGTACTAGTCAATGTGGGGAAGACAGAGAGATGTGCTCTGGAGAACAAAAAGGCAGAGAAGGCAACAGGAAGGCTTTCTTATTTTGCAAGAAGAAAGGGCAGATTATTCCAAGAACAAGCAAATGGCAGTTTCCCCCATACTTAAGAGTTGAGAAAAAGTAAAATAATAAGGACCAGAGACCTGTGTTAACAGTGTCCAGTCCTGGAGAGTAAGGGAGAAGGAAATATCACCCCAAGACTGCTGTTCTGTACATGGAGACCCCAGGATAGGACACCTCCAGCTCTCACAAATAGTGGTCCGAACAGGCCTCCCCCAGAGCGTGCACAGAAGCACCATCCTGCCCGCCCTCACGCACCCTCCATACAGGCTTCTTTCTCCTCCTCCTCATCTCTCCCAAGCTCTGTGCATCTGTGCCTTTACTCAAGCTGTTCCCTGCGCCTGCACTGACCTTCCTCCCTTCTCCTCCAAATGCCGGCCCACTCCAGGCTCAACTCAGCGCCATCCCATGAAACTGCTCTGGTCACGCCTCTCGCTCCTCTGAGTCCCCAGACTACGGTGCACTGGTCCCTCCTCTGTAGCAAAGCTATTTGTGAACACGCACCCGGCTCCCCCGCCCCGGGTCCACACACACTTAGGACAGTGCGTGCAGAGGAGGGAGAAGGGGACAGCGTGCAGGGAGGCCCACACCCCACCAGGAACACCGTCTCAGCTCACCCTCACACCGGCAGCACAGGACAGGCAAGTACACGGCCACGGCCCAGCGGCCGGCAGCCATCTGTCCATGTCACACTTGAGTAAGAGGCTGAGCTAAGGGCAAACAGAGCTCCGACTGACTGCGGACCTTCTTCCACTCTCCCATGCTCCCTGATCCCAGGAAGCACTCAACAAATATCTGATGGGTGAGCGAGTGTCTGAACAAAGGAACATCTGCCCTGTCCCCTCCCCAGTCCCAATACCCTCCTCTGCCTCCCCCTAGACACACAGGCCACGCTGGGCTTTGAGTCTCCAGGAAGAGAAGCTCTTCTGGTGCCTTGAGCAGCATCGTATCTTGAGGGAGGGCCTTTTACCAACCGCCAAGCTGGCTTCTTAACTCTGTCTCCTAGAGAACTTTCTAGACTCTTCCTCCGACATTGAAAACGGGAGCCTTGTTTTTATGAGGTTCTAAGGCTATACTCAGTGAGAGCCTGGAATCAGCAAGTATCAGACTCAAAAGCCCTTCCAGGTCTAATGGGCCAGCCATTTGCTCTCATGAAGGGAGGGGACTCAATCCCAAATACACAGCCAGCAGACAGACGTGACCGGGCCACCCTGCTCCCAGCCTCGCACTCCTCCAGCCACGCCTGTGAACAGCTTCCCCCTCTCACCTCCAGCGCTGCTGGGTACACGGTGAGGGAAACTAGACTGTCTTCCTGACCCTGTCCTATGGCTGCGAGGAAGCGGGCATTGTCTGCGGATCACACGGAAGGTATGGACGCGCAATGTTCATTTGCCAGTTAATACGAGGGAGCTTTTGTCAAGCAGCCCAGGGCAGGCAGGTGGAGATGCTCCCTGAGCATAATCAGACCAGGGCTGTCATTTCACAAGATACGGGGTCACGCTCATGTTAATAGAAGGCACACACATTTCTCACCTATCTGAAGGGGAGCTTGAGAAGGGAATTAATTCTCACAGTGGTGAGGCGTGTTTGATTGCTGCTGGTTCAGAGGAAACCAGCCCCAGCCTGGGGTGAGAGCCTCCCCGCTCCTTCCCACGCTCCTCTTCCCCTCACCCCTCCTCAGAGCAGGGCTCAGCCCTCCCTCTGCAGAGCCAGCAGAAAATGGGCAGAGAGGAAGCCACCACGGTCGGGGGATGGAAGAGACAGCAAAATCTGCAAAATGCAGGGGTAGGAGGAGAGGAGGGAGGAGTGACAGGGGACCGCCCCCCACAAAGACTTGGGAGCATCCAGATGCCGTGTGCAGATCAAGGGAACACGGCTCCACCCTCTCCTACACCCTTCTTCCCGACACCCTTCAGTCCAGAGCCCATCAGACTGTCATCCCCGTCAGAAGTCGTACTTTATTTGGGCATGGTGGCAGAGGTTGGATTCGGGGCAGGAAGGGGTGACTTTTCGCTGCCACCTCTCCCTCATGGGGACTGAAGCCACCTCGGTGGGAGATACTGGGTGATGGTGAGCGCTTCCTGCAGACAACTAGGAATAATACCCCCACCCCTAGCCCAAACTCCACCCCCTCCAGAGGCCCTTAGAGACGAGCCACATGAAACAGGAGCGAAATGGACCGGCCTCATGGGTTCCAGCACTAGTCTGCTGCAGAATTAGCAGATCTAGGTCAAGGCAACGTTGGAGGGAAGAAACCTTGTGAAAACATACCACTCCACCGCCACCCCCAGAGGCAGAGCCGGCGCTGTGCCCCAACCCTGCACAGACTGTGGAGGGCAGCAGAGGAGGGGCAGGGAGGCTTAGGTCTGTTTCCAGGGCCCTGATCTCCAGTGCCCGCTGCCAAACTCATCTGGGCCCTCCTGGTCCCAATAGTGCATTAATACAAAAATTCCAATGTGACCTCCCTTAATATCGCCCATCTCAACTCCATCCAAACCAGAAACCCCTGACTCAGGGGCTCCTCCCTCCTGCTCACCCCTCACCCACCCCCCATTTAACGCGTCCACTCATTTAATATCGGGAACCTACTTGGCTGGGCGCTGTTCTCAGTGTTGGATATACTACCCAAGCCAGAATGGCCCCTGCCCCCTGATGCTCCCAGTCCCACGAGGGTTCCCAATATGGGACCTGGCAGTGACCACACAGCGGTAAAGTGCTCTGATGAGGGAAAGGCAGAGCACTGCAAGTGTGCAGGAGACAGAAGGAGGGTGCCTCAGGTGGAGGTGGGAGAAGGGAGAAGAGTCTTCCAGGCAGAGGGGAGGGCATCGGCCAGATCCTGACGGTCAGAGGAGCTGAAAGTTTGGTGTGCCCGGTGGTTAGCATTGGAGGTGGGAGTCACGGGGAACAGGTGGCAGCCAGCTAAGATATCCAGCCTCCTAAGCCACTCTAAGGAGTTTGGAATTTATCCCAAGAGCAGCGTAGAGTCTTCCAAGGCAAAGGCAGAATCAGATGTGTAATTGAGGGGCACTTCTCTGGTGGTGGAGGAGAGCAGAGATTAGCGGGGCCACACAGAGGGGGCCAGATCAGGTCTAAGGTGTTGTCACAGGTGGAGGCAGAGATGGGAGCACGGAGGAGAGGATGGTGAACACAGAGAAGGGGCCCTGAGAAGGTAGAACCTATAGCATGTGGTCTTGATTGGCAGAAAAGAGAAGAATGGCAGAAAAGGGGAGTCAGAGACGCTTGCTGATAGTTTCTGAGCACGTACTGTGCCAGCCACTGTGATAAGCCCTCATCACCTAATCATTACCATCTCATCTCATCCTACAACAGCTCTGTGAAGCAGATACTGCTATTATCCCCATTTTACACCTGTGGAAACTGAGGCTTGGGGAGATTATCCTCTCTGACTTACCCTAAGTCAAAGAGCTAGCAAGTAGGAGGACCAGGATGATTCAAGGTTTGGGGGCAACCAGGTGGATGTGGGTGCTTTTGCCCTGAGAGGGGCGCCAGAGGAGGAGGAATGGATCTGGAGAGGCAACAAGGGGTCAGCGATGGCATGTAGTTTGAGGACCTGGAGGACATCAAGGTGCTGGTGTCTGGCGGGCAGTGGAATGTGTGGGTCTGAAGGTCAAGGGTGTGAGATATGGATTTGGGAGCCTCTGTTTAGAGAAACAAAGCCACAGGAATGGAGGAGGTCTTCCATGGCCCATGTGTCACGGAAGGAAGTCAAGGACAGAGCCCTGGGAACACAGACATGTGTGAGGTAGGCAGAGCAGGACTGGGGAGGAAAGAGTTAGCAGCAGGCCATTCTCAACCTTGACTGGGGAAGAAAAAAAGATGACCCGGTCATATGCCCTCATAATCACTAATGACAGAGCCCCTGGCAAACACACTAATGATATTGGCTAGCAGAAGAGTTCTTATCTATGGAATGCTTTTAGCAAGATGTACCCTATCTGTCTAGCACTGCTTATGGTAAACAAACCTGGACCTTATGGATTTATGGGGTATGGCTCCTGGGAAATGTGCGAACTATGTAACTATCAGAGAATAAAATGGAGATACTGCGTGACCAAGATAGCTCCCTTTTTAGTAAAGGATACCTCACATGTATCCCAGATAGACCCCTTTTGATAAATCCGAGCCAGGGCACTTCCGAATGTGGCAAAAAAAAAAAGGTCCTGGGGAGCAGTACTGGTGGTTCTAGACCTCATGCTTTACCTGTGCCTCACAATTATTTGTATCCTTGCAATTATTAGTAGAGCTTAATACTGGGTAAGAACTCTGGTTCTTAGGAAGCTGATTTTTCAGTCTGACCCATTGTATTTTGTCTCAAGGACAGAAACTTGCTAAACTTGGCCATGATCTTTTGAATTTTCTGCCCAGCCCCAGGACTGAGCCAGGCTTGAGAAGTGACTATTTGATCTTGCCAAGGAATGAGCACCTGGGGACGGGAGAGAAGCCATGAAAGGCTTTCTATGCCAGGCTAAAGTGGCATTTTGTCCAAACAGAGGCAGCAAGACACTACTGAAGGCCTGAATGTAGGGGAATGACAAGGTCAGACTCAAACTCTGGAAAGGCCCCTCGGTCACTGCAGACACCGCATGGGAGGAAGCAAGCTTGGGGGCAGAGAGCCCAGATAAGGGGCTCAGCCAGGAGAAAAATCACAGGGCCTTGGACAGGTCAGTGGCAATGGGAATGAAGAGCAACTGGTGAATTTAAGACCTATTTAGGAATTCGTGTACGGGACTTGGAAATCAATTGGGTCTTTGGCAAGGGGCCATGAGGAAAGGGGAGCTGAGGTTTCTCACTTGGGTAACTGGGTGGCTAATGGTGCCAGGGACAGAGACGGGGAGCATGGGGGCAGGCAGACTTGGAGAAGATGAGAGGTCCTGCTTTGAACGTTTCAAGTATCTTTGGAAAATCCTCACAGAGGTAGTTGGATAATGTGGTTCTGAAACTCAAGAGCAATGACTGGGCTGGAGACAGAAGGTGGACCCCAGGTGGTAGCTGATGCCTTGAGCCAGATGAGATTTCAAAAGAAATGCAAATGGTGAAGAGTGAACAGGCTCAAGCCAAGGACCACCAATGATTGCAAAATGTAGTCCAAACACCACATGCACCAGATGGCCAGGAGGGTTTGCAAAATGCAGATTCCTGAGCCTGCATGAAAAGTACAAAATCAAAATGTGTGGAGTGTAGGCTATTCTCTCAGTAAGTTTGGCTGTGAATGGAGACCAGGAGGAGAAGACAGAGCTGAGAGTGGGGAGGGGTGGATGAAGCAGAAGAACCCCATTGTGAATACGGAGAAGACACAAACATACCTAAACGCTGATGGAATAGTTCAGTAAAGGGAGAGCATGAAGATAGAGCAATGAGGGGCCCTTAAGACAGCAGCAAGTGGTGGCATTAGCCTTGGTTGAAAAAGGTCTGGAGAACAAAGACAGGATGGTGGACAGTGTCTGAAAATTTAATTGGCACTGCCAAGTGACATCTTCTATTTTCTCTGCAAAGCAGGACATGGGATTAACTGCAAAGAGAGAGTGAGGTGGAGGTGATAGCAGAGATTTGTGGAGGGAAAAAAGCAATAGAAGCGAGGCAATACTAATGATGTCCACGGTTCTGATAGTGAGTATACTTCGGCTTAAAATGTATTATGCAGTTGAGATGATTTTGTCCAGATCAATAGAGCCTAGCCAGGGAAATGTTCTACCTTCTACAATCACCATACTTGAGAGCCTCTAAGTCACATAAAGTAATAGAGCCCCCAGTGAATAGACTTTTGCTTCTCCGGTTAGCTCCTAGGAGGGGCCGGATGAGTGACACCACCCCTGACCCAGCAGTCTTAGGAGAGCGGCCAGAGGAGGACTCGCCGCTCCGGAGCACAGGAGTAGGGGTGCTGCTTCTGTGCTCAGCCCTAGTCACTCAGAAATGCTTCAGAGAGACAACTCACAACCTCCGCAGTTCCAGAAAGCCAAGTCACTGCAAACGGGGATCATCCCAGCCAAATCCTGATGCGCAGAGGATCATGGCAATGGCATCTACCGTAAGTCACACCCGTCGTGGGGAGAAAAGCCCAGATGGTACAACACCCAACTACGGGTCCAGAGGTGGAAGATTCGGAGGAGAAGCAACTTCCGGCACATCCTTTCCCACTCTGTTCACAACTTCCAAATAGAGAGCTCACTTTTTCCTTCTCCAGTGCCCGGGGCTGCATGGTTAATTTCAGCAAAGCCTGCACAGGACCTTGGGCGAATTAAAATGGCTCTGTGGAAATCACTCAAGTGAACCCATTAGCCAATCAGCAGCACCAGTGTAGGGGTTCCATGGAGGCTGGAGGTTCCAGTGGGTTCCATGCGGCCTGGAGCAGTGTGGTCACTGAGTCTGGCAGCCGGTCTCCCCTTCCTTATGCTCAGAGCCTCCTAAGGAGCTGTTTAATGGAAAGGCCTGCCCCACCCCAAACTCATCTATCAGAATCTCTGGTGTGGAGCCCATCGGTTACACTGATAACCTCCCAACCTTGAGAACCCTGGGCCAGGGCCTGACCCAGACCTGCAAACCAGAAACGCAGAGTCATCAGCACCCAGGCTCGACAGACTCCAGGATGCTGACTCACAGCTCCCAAGGATGATGACCAAAACCCAAGCGTCAGTGTATTCATTTGCAGATGGCTCTGCCGTCTGACCAGCACATTCTCTCCCCACGGACCGGCAGCAGAGGGGAGCCAGTGGCACCAGGCTCTGCTAAGTCCTTCTTCATGACAGAGGTCCGGTGCAGCCATCCTGGGCCCTCCAACATGTGCCCCGGGGACACCCTATTTCCTCTGTTCCTATGGGCTGATAAGGCTCCTTTCTGGAAGCACCACCTTCACACACATGCAGTCAGTAATTTCCAAGCTTTCTTGGCCCACTGCCTCTTGAAAGGGAATCTGTGTCTTTGCTTTGCTCCATCTTATGGGTTAATGTCTTGGTTGAGTGGTCAGAGGGCCATTGTATCCCCCCACATTCAAATTCTTGGGAACACTTCACATTTTTAGGGTACTGCCTCTTGAAAGGGAATCTGTGTCTTTGCTTTGCTCCATCTTATGGGTTAATGTCTTGGTTGAGTGGTCAGAGGGCCATTGTATCCCCCCACATTCAAATTCTTGGGAACACTTCACATTTTTAGGGTACTGCCTCATCCCCCTTCACAGGTAAGGGAACTGAGGCCCCCCGAGGTAGGTGTCAAATCCAGCCGGCCACATCGAGGCCACATGGCTTCCTCCTGGGAAAGGTTGAGCTCGGTGGTAGTGGAGACAGCCAAGTGGGGAGAGGCTGGAGCCATACTGAGGAGAGCAAGGAGGCCAGGCTTCTAGCTTGGAGACCGGGCGGGTGGAGTGATGCTAAGGAGACGGATGGTAGGAGGGTGTTCAGGTGACTGGGTGGTAGTGAGGAGGGCTGTGCTGCCCCTGGGTCGGCCGGACAATCAACACATTTCCCGAGGACCTTGCTAGGTGCTGCAAGAGGGGCGTGGATGGGGACAGGAATGGACGTGTGCCCATTCTGACAAAGCTTTCAGAGTATAACAGGCTTATGATTAACCCTGTTATAATTACCTGTTTTGTACCTGTTCTGGTGAGCATTCATCTGGGCTGTTCTTCTAGGACCATAAGGAGCCCACAGCTGACTAGGTAGTCTGCCTGCAGCTCAGACATCCCTGTTGAGGGACCCACCCTGCCAGTATCAAGTAAACTATCAATCAAGACTCTGAGTTTCGGCATAAATCAGCTTACTCCAGAAAGAGAATGTGAGACTCAGATAGCAGAAAAGTCTACAAACAGTGTTCTGGCTTCAGATCCAGCTGGATCCAGAAGCTCAAGCCACACCCTCTGGACCTCTGCTCTCTCGCTCTTTGGTTCTCTCTCTGGGCTGTCTCTAGGCTTGGTTTTCCTCTGAGCTGTGTTCACTCTCAGGCACACTCTCTCTACATGCGGGATTCCAAAAGCTCCAGGTTGACAGCATCACAGCCCCAAATCCAGAAAGAGAGAGCTCTCCTCGCCACAACTCCACAAGAGTGCCAGCATTGGACTAACTTTGCCCTGGACCAATTACAGTGCCAGGGAGAAGCTGATGCACTGATTTGCCAGGCCTGGGTCACATGCACACTCTGGAGTTATCACATCCATCCACATGGACTCAGAGTGGGGATGGAGTAGATTTCCAAGGAAAAGAGTGTTCTATTGCCAGAAGGAGATGAATACTGGGCAGACAACAGATGCCTACTATTGTAATGAGCAGAGCTCCCTGTCTGGACCAACGGGAGGCAGTGAGGACCAGAGGCCTTCTGGGTCCAGGCCACACCCCAGGAGCAATAGCCCATTCTCCTTCTTATGGCTGAAGCTGCTTTGCTAGCACCTGCAGGGTGCACTCTCCCCGCCAACAGAAGAGACCCCCGAAGGTTTTAGGGGTTGCTGTTTTGGGGAGAAGAAAACATGGAAAGAGGAGAAAGATGGGAGAGAGCCACTCCCAGGGCTCTTGGTCCTATTAACAGTTATAGCAAGAAGGAGCTGAGTTTGCCAGACGTGGTCACAATCAGAAAGAGCCACAGGTGGGTGTTCTGGGGCAAAGGAGAAAGGGGGTTGTGAGAAAGCAGGTCTGTAGGGAGCAGGACACAAATGGAAGGGAAAGAGGGACCTTGGAGGAAGACAGAGAAGTGAGGCTGGGCTACGGCTGTGGCCCTTTCAGAATGATGAAAACAGAAAACTCTTCATAGACCTCACTGCTGCAGAGGAGGGAACCACATGTCTCGGGTTTAGCCCCTGACTTTTAATAAACTTCCTTCCTGGCTAATTAATAGCAGAGTACAGGATGGGGAAAGAGACTGACAGCTAGAAAAAGCCAGGTTAGTGCTGTGACAGCTCAGACTTCCCTCGGGGCCAGCGAGGGCCCTCCTCCACGAAGCCTGCCCTGCACACACACTCTCCCCCAGCTCTCGGGAGCCTCCCTCCTCTCAGCTCCTAAGCCCACCCTATCTCATCTACTGCTCCTGTGGTTCATGGAAGATGATCTTGTCTCCTCGACTGCATCTTATACCCGTTCACAACACTGCATACATAGGTCAGAATCACCTAGGGCACATGTTAAAAAATGCAGACTCCGGGCCTATCTCGAAGATTCTGATTTGGAAGTCTGAGGGGGTCCCAGGCATCTGTGTTCTCAACAGGCTCCTTGGGGAATCCTGAAGCAGAGCTCAGTTGGAGAACCACAGTCAGAAATACAAGGGTTGCTAAAGCTGAGAGGGAGCTTCTCCTCCAAGAAATGAGAGCAACCTACTAGAACAACTTTGATCTGAAGGCCCAGTCCAGGACATGCTGCTTGTTCTTGTAAATAAAACTTTATTGAAACATGGCCAGAACCATTCATTCACATCTTGCCTATGGCTGCTTTCAGGTCTTGGCAGAGTTGAGTCCTTGTGGCAGAAACCATATGGCCCAGAAAGCCAAAAATAGTCACTGTCTAGCCCTTTCTGGGGAAAGTCTGCCAGCCCCTGAATTAGAAGGCAATCTCTGAGCTCCAGAAATATGTCTCTTGGTCACAGATTTAGAGACAGAAAGGCCTGCTTCTTCCTCTCTTTGTCTAGTGGTCATGCCACCTCCACTGTTTGGACTGTGCGGTGGGCATCTGTTGTTCTACATACTCAGAATCCATTACCTCCTTCTGGAAACAACCTCTTACTTTGGGGAACCCCTTGCCCTGACTGGATGAAATATTAATACAACCGTCAGTCAAAACACCCTACCTTCTCCTTGGGCATGTGACCCAAGCTGAGCCGATCCCATGCTCTCTCCCTGCAATTTGAACCTTGAGCTGAGAGGAGGACCACTGACAGCCTTTAGATCTCCTTCCACCCACCCACGGAGCCCAAAGAGACAGGCTGGGACCCTGCTCCCAGGTCCCCAGAGCTGCCCTGCTCTGCCCCATCAGGGCTGATTCTTCAGCCTTTTCTGTGGTTCTGTGGGTGGCCCTGACTCCTCCCAAATATTCCTTTTACCAGAAGTTAGACGGCGTTTAAGCCATATGCTAATACCCAAAAAAGCCCACTTGATGCCACATGCGGGGGTTGGACTAGGCGATGGGGTATGGATCTGCCCATTTCACAGATGGACGCCTGGCCTCTAGAAGGGAAAGGGAACATGGGGACAAGACTCTAGGCCTTTGTCCTCTGTCCTCACATCTCCTCCTATCACAATGCTACTTACCCCTGCAATCAAAGTCAAGAGCATCAGACAGTCTCAATCCCAAAATCTTTTTAAGAAATTAATAAATACATAACAAGGAGCACTCCTCACACAGAGAGCAATAATGACAACTCCACAGAAAGAACAAACCCCAACAAGAGCTGTGTGTGTGTGTGTCGTGTAATATCAGGAATCAAAGAGCGTCAAAAGATCAAGTGGGAGGAACATGAAATATGAATGGGATGAAAGACACATTTCTACACACAGAATAATGACTCTAATGAGTTTCCTCACCAAAGTCCCGCATCATAAAGTACAAACGCCGAGAAGGGATTGAGGAGGGGAGCGGGGAGTGCAGGGGGAGGCTTGTGTGTCGAAACGAGATTAGCAGGTGGGTAGGGGAGGAAAAGGCAGAGCAGAAAGAACTGTCTGTGCAGGACTGTGGCCCCCACACCATCACCAGCCTCCCAGGAGGTGCCTCATGGGCACGGGGGCAGCTGGCAGCCCCCAGGGTACCTGGAGTCCCACCACCCTGTAGCAGATGACCCAGGCCCACCCTAGCCCACCCAGACAGAGGCAGTGTAGGTTCCTCCCAGCCGGCAAAGCCCCTCTGCTGACACTGGTCACCCAGGTGGGAGCATGTGTTGGCATTTCTCGGATACTATACTGTGGAGTTTCCCCAACAGGCCAGGAGCAACTATACAAAGGGAGACATGGCGTGCACTTTAAAGGCAGACAGAGCACGACTACCAGCCCTGGCGCTGTCACCTCCCGGTGTGGGACTCTGAGCAGGTGACTTGATACGCTCCAACTTCTTCAGCATTACTGGAGGGTTCAATGGGACGACACACATAAGCCTCTCAGCCCAGTCAGAAACGTCTGCCTGGGGACTTCCCTGGTGGTGCAGTGGTTAAGAATCCGCCTGCCAATGCAGGGGACACGGGTTCGAGCCCTGGTCCGGGAAGATCCCACATGCTGTGGAGCAACTAAGCCCGTGTGCCACAACTATTGAGCCTGCGCTCTAGAGCCCGCAAGCCACAACTACTGAGCCCATGCGCTACAACTACTGAAGCCCGCGCACCTAGAGCCCGTGCTTCACAATGAGAGAAGCCACCGCAATGAGAAGCCTGTGCATTGCAACGAAGAGTAGCCCTCACTCGCCACAACTAGAGAAAGCCCACACGCAGCAATGAAAACCCAACACTGCCAAAAATAAATAAATAATAAAATAAATTTTTTTTTTAAAAAAGAAAAAAGAAACATCTGCCTTTGTTTGCATCATCAGGCCAACATGCTGGGGAAATAGTAATAATGACAGCAAAACATAAATGGCACTTACTGTTAATCAAGTACTCCACATATACTATCTCATTTAACCCTCCTGAAAACCTTACAAGATATATATTACTATTATCTCCATTATACAGAAAAATAAACTGAGGCACAGAGAGGTTAAGCAACTTGTCCAAGGTCACACAGCTAGTAAGTGGTGGAGGTGGGATTCAAACCCAGGTCGTCTAGTTCCAAAGTCCATGCTCCTATCCCCAAAGGACTGCATGGTACTAAATAAGCCTATCAGCGAAGGGGGCTGGTGAGAGGAAGCCTGAGAGGTAGGCGTTGATAAGCCCCACTTAGAAAGAAAGCAGAGGGTGAAGTTGGAGGAGGCTTCTGTTTGCTGTCCTAGACATCACTCAGGAGAGGCAGGTCAGGGACTGGGGCTTCAGAAGATGACCAAGTCCCGGAACTTTTGTGACATCTCAGAGTTGTTCTCTCCCTTGTCCCCTAACTGTTCTGCAGTGATCAGCAACAATGCAGTTAAACTACAAAAGCCCGTGGCTTGTCCAGGAAAGAAGCCGTGGGGCCAGCTGGTGGGGTGGCCGTTGGGGGATGAAACGGACCTCCATACCGCACAGGAGCCAGGGCAGGATGGGCTGGGGCACCAGGCCAGGCTCAGAACTGGGGCAGGTGATCCAAGCCTGTTCTGCTGTCAGCATCCCAGCTGCACTTAAATAATTTGGTTGTATAATTATTTGTTTAACTTCACCCAGCTGGCTCTAAGTGAGAAAGTAAACAGATGTACGTCCATCTTGTTTAACTCATGTCCCCAGGTCCTTGGCTTAGAGCCTGGTGCACAGTAGGTACTCAATGAATATATATGTATTAAATGAATGAGCAAAGAGAATAAGTATAAGCCGGTGTTTCTCAACCTCAGCACTACTGGTATTTGAGGCTGGATAATTCTTGTTGTAGGGGGCTGTCCTGTGCATTGTAGGATGTTTAGCAGTATCCCTGGCCTCAAATCACTACATGCCAGTGGTATCTGCTCCCAGACGTTAACAACTAAAAATGCCTTCACACGTTGCCGATGTCTCATGGGGGAAAAGGTTGCCCCATATTGGGAACCACTAATATAAGCCAATATCCTTGGCTAGTGCCATTAATTGAACAAAGGAAGGCAAACTGAATCTACTCATCCAATGGGCAGGAGGGGATCTGAGTACCAGGAGCCAGAAAGAGCTGAGAGAAGGCGGCGTGAAATCATGGCAACACATGGAACTCCCAGATGATTAGCAAGAACAGAGCCCAGTTGGCCTTTTCATTTGTGAGGCACGGGGGTGACTTGCACCGATTTGAGCATACAGAATTGGGGCAGGTGGGGATGAGGAGGGTGATCAGGAGGAGGAGGACGGAGACCAGACACTGGAATGAGGACAGAAACAGTCCCCAGCTTGGGCCCGAGAACAGACTGGGCACAAGAAATCCCTACGCAGTTCCCAACACAGGGACCTTTGACAGGTGGCCTTGCAACAGAGACCCTCTCTTGTCTGCACTTTGAAGCCTGCCCCATGAAATGCAGCCTCGCGCCCAGGAGGCCTGCGGATCAAGGCGGTCTCAGCAGATCTACTCGGAGGGATTAGCCGGTGACATTACAGCTACATGACAGCCTCGTTATTATTACACACACACTCTCCCTGTCTAAGCTTCTGCACCCTGATTTGTTTATTTCTGAAAACTGTTTCCACCAAGACACCAAGCTGGGCTACGAGAGATAGCATTGACTCAGCCATTTCCCCATCCTCGGCATGAAAGGGTCTAAGAAGAATAATTTAAGCTCCTCTGGAGTGAGATCATTTAATGAATCTTCTCGATGCTAAGAGGTTTTATATGCCTTTTTAAAAACCCTTCCCCAAGCACGGGGCTATGATATTACCTTGGAGAGGGGAGAGATGAAGTGATACACGTATGCACAGCATACGGGGAGGAAGGAGGTGGTTTCCTTGGCAACAGCATCCATGTTCTGGCTTCCCTTGGCTAAACTGGAATATAGTGAAATACCTGCTTTGGGCGCCTCTCTTGCGAAAGGAAAGGAGTGGTTTTCTATTCAGGCACTCTCACAACCACGGGCCCACAGCTGGGGAGCCATGTTCTGTGAGTCTGACACATTTGATGAGGGCGAGGCAGTTAGCAAGCTGGCAAAAGTCCTCAGTCTTGGTTTGCAAAACCAAACCATCCTTTCCGGAGCCAAGGGAAAATGAAAGCAGCAAATACAGGAGGTTCAACTGGCCCAACAGATAGGACTCCATCGCACATGGCCTTTGTATATCCACTGTTCTGCAACTTTCCAAACATGCCCAGCTCAAGAGATCAGACTCTGAAAGTCTACACACAATGTGCTTCAAACGAGAATGGCTCAAAGAACAATGGAGAACTACCAAAAAATGTCCTCAGCTGATCCGCTCATATCTTTGGCAATCAAGAGGCAGCTATGGACCGAAAGCACAGTGCCTGGCACACAGTAGGATGCCAACACCCACATTTGTGGACTTGGAGTCAGATAGACCTGGGTTTTTGCCCTGGCTTCACCGTTAATGTTCCACATGACTTGGTACAAGTTCCATAAGCCCTGAGGCCTCAGTCTGCTCATCTGTAAAGTGGAGATAGAATTGCTGGGAAGATTATATGTGGTGACCCATCAAATGCCTGGCACAGAGGAGGCATTCAGTCATGTTTTCTTCTCACCACCAAGAAACAAGTAGGATCCTGTTTCTTTAGGACAGTGAAATTTACAAAAAACCAGAGCAGTGTCTTACGGAGCAGGAACAACTTCACCAAAGGAAACCATCTCTTTTCTATTTGTATATCTTTGTTCCCAGGGTGCTTTTGCAGAGATGAGATGGCCCAGGCTGGGAAGGATCTGGATAGGCAGGACAGAAGGATCAACTCAGGCCGTACTGGAGAACGAGCTACAAGCCTGAGAGGATGTAAATGGGCCAAAGAGACTGTAAGCACTGAGGTCCAGGCAGGCCAGTGGTGGACAGCACTGTGGATGCCAGCGGTGGCTGCCAACCAAAGCATCAGCCATCAGCAGGGCCGGAGGTGGGGGGCTAAAAGAATGGGGAGGGGGACTGGCTCTTTGTGTCTGGGACATGGTCTTTATTTTATTTTATTTTTTATATTTATTTATTTTATTTATTTATTTATTTTGGCTGCATTGGGTCTTAGTTGCGGCATGTGGGATCTTTCGTTGCGGAGCATGGGCTCCTCTCTAGTTGTGGCGCACGGGCTCCAGGGCGCCTGGTCTCTGTAGTTGTGGCGTGCAGGTTCCAGAGTGCATGGGCTCTGTAGTTTGCGGCACGCAGGCTCTCTCGTTGAGGTGCACAAGCTCAGTAGTTGTGGCGCGTGGGCTTAGTTGCCCCGCCGCACGTGGGATCTTAGTTCCCCAACCAGGGATCAAACCCGCATCCCCTGCATTGGAAGGCAGATTCTTTACCACTGGACCACCAGGGAAGTCCCAGGGACACGGTCTTTAGAACCAGATTCTCTATTTGAAGACCCTCACAGAAGATGCCCCACTATTTTTTGTTCTAATATCTCACACCCCTTATTCCTATGAAGGCCTTTCTGGAGCCTCAGTTAAAATCGTGCTTCAATTTAAACATACATATCAGGACCAAAGATTTCCCATGAGAAGCACAGACTTCAGTCCTGATTCCTAGATTGATGCTCTTTCTAGAGACCCTTCTGAATACAAAACTGCATTGTTGTACTGTTCTGATACTTACTGTGTGACCTTGGGCAAAACCTTTGTAAGCCTGTACTTGTGGTCTATGTAATGACCACCTATTCCTAAAGTCACAGGACTGCTGTGAAGGTATATTTAACAGGCAGGCAGCATCGTGAGTGCAAATACACCATCTGTGTCTTTATTTCTCCTGCTTTTATGTCTTCTGGCCATCTGTGAAACAAGGGTTTGCTACTTAGCTGAAGAATGTACAAGTAGGGGGCTTTTCCCCCAGGGGAAGGTGAAAAGGAATTGAAAATGCAATAATTTAAAAGTTCCTCTAAGCCAGTCATTTATAAATTTCTGAAAAAGAACATCATTAAAGGGATATTTGCACCATAGATATTAAAATGAATGCTAAACCTACAATAATTAAAACAGTGTGGTACCATTCATTAAAATGAATGCTAAACCTACAATAATTAAAACAGTGTGGTACCAGCAAAGAAACTGGCAGACAGAGCAATGAAACAGACTCAGCAGATTTGAAATTTTAATATACTTTTAAGACAGAATTCCATATGGTTGTGGAAAAATATGGAATATCCAGTGAATTATGGTTTGGGATATTGATCAACCCATCAGGGAACAAATTTAAATTCTATCCCTACCTCACACCATACTTCACAATAAATTCCAGATAGGTTAAACATTAAAATAAAAAATCAACCATATTAAGAGAAAATGCAGATTAATGCTTATATTATCTTTGGATTGTGTGCCAGACATCTTTTATGCCCCTTCTCACATCCTCTCAGCCCACTTTTGCTCTGGCTATAGCTGTAGCAGCCACTATACTAGGTGCAGTCTGCCAACCCCTCGCCTCAGCTACACCATCTCTCTCTCTCACTCTCTTGCTCTCGCTCTCTCTTTCTCTCCTCAGCTTCTCTGACACAGCCCTGGGGGGCACTGGCATTAGCCCACTCAGCCATTCTGGTGTTGCACAAACCTGGAAGTGCAAGGGATTTAACACCCCCTAGGGCAACACTTGGCTTTGGGAGATAAAAGCCTCAGGGAGACAATTTTGGCGCACGTTGCACTCAGTTCCTATAGTGAACCAGCAGGACTGAACCTCCACTTCCCTTGTTTTGGCTTCCCCTCCTTCCCTGTTTCACTCTTTCCAGCCTCCCACTCCTCTTCCCTGGGATCATTTATCAAAATAAACTGCATGTGAACCTTGTCACAAGTTCTGCTTTTGGGAGACCCAGGCCAAGATGACTGGGTAAGGCCTAAGCACAGCACTAAATGGAGAAAACATAAAGAAAAATATCCAGAGATTCACTTTCTTTAAAACGTTTAACTTTTGTACATCAAAATATACCATGTACATGCTTTCCTTCTCTTCCAGAACAACTTAGGCCAAAACCATTAGTGGGGTCAAGCAAGGTAGGCATCCATACAAGGTGGGCAACGATGGGGTGTCAGGGGGCAACAAGGGGTCTCAAAGTCTGAACAGGGCAAAGGGGGCACACCTGAGAGTGGGATGTGGACCAGTGGGGGTGTCAGAGCTCACATGCAGTGAAGGGGGCATATGTGAGGGCAGGTGGCCTATGTGGGATGTCAGAGCCCAAGTGGGGTGAGGAGAGCATCTGAGGAGTGGGGGACAGCCCAGGATGGGTTATCACAGTCTGAGGAGAGTGAGGAGGTAGCCATGCAGAGGGGTGGGCCAGCATGTGGTGCTGGAGCCTCACAGGATGAGAAGGGCATCCGCACTGAGAGGGAGGGGGGGTGTGCTAGGCAGTGACAGTGATGGGAAATTGATTACATACAAAGTACTGATAAAACAACAAAACATATTGTAGATGATGGGATGGGAGCCAGGTTTCTCGCGTCATAGAAGACAGTTACAACAATGGAAAGAGAGAAAGCTAGAACATACCCCATGGTGTATGGTTGGAGTCTGAGACCTTAAACTCATGGTTTTAGGAACATATATATGTTTTTAACATATGTAGATATATAGATATAAATATAGATATAATAAATGTAGATGTAAAGGTGTGAATGTATGCTTACATGTTTATGTCCATGAAAGAAAACTGGGAGAAGTGACACCCCAATGGTAATGAGCACACCTAGGACCCAGGTTTTGGCTTCTAAATACTATTCTCCACTAAAAGGTGCCAGGGTTCCTTCAAGAAATGGCTGATTCCAGGGCTGAGGAGGAACACCTTGGCTTGCCAGAAAACAAGGAAGTACTCAAAGAATGATGGGGACAAAATCAAAAAGACACAGAACCCACTTGAAGGGGCACCTACTGGCCAAGCCGAGGACAACTGGAGCATCAGAATAAACAATGACATGAATGGATTACAGACCACTGCATAAAACAGAAGTCCATGAGTTTACATGATAAAAATATACAAATGAATAAATTGAAAGTTTGAAGAACAAGATATTTACATAGTCTCAAAATATCTCCCCACAAAATATGTACTAATTACAAAGGGGAAAGGTAATTTTACAATGGGGAAACCTGGCAGACACCACCTTAATCAAGTGATCAAAGCTTCACTCTGTAATGAGACCAATCCAAATCATATGTGAGCTGATGGGATGCAGTGAGAACTCCGCATCACTTCTGATGTCCTGCCCAATATGGATAAGCCAGAGCAAACAAGAGGAAACATGAGAAAACGCACTTCGATGGATATTCAACAAAACAACTGGCCTGTGTTTTTCAACAGTGCGAAGGTCATGAAAGCCTAAGGAACTGTTGCAGACTGAGAAGAATAAAGAGACATGACAACTAAGTGCAATACACGATTCTGAACTGGATCCTTCTGCTACAAACGACACTGGGACAATCAGCAAAGGTTGAATGATGTCTGAAGAATAGCTTGTACCCATGTACAAGGTCAGCTTACTGATTTTGATGGTTGTATTATGGTCGTGTAGAAGAATGTCCTTGTTGGTAGGAAGTACGCACTAAAGTACCCAGGGATGATGGGCATCAGGTCAACAACTTACCCTCAAAAGGGTCTGGGGAAAAAAAGGTCTTTGTACTGTACTTGCAACTTTTCGATAAGCCTGAGAGTATTTCAAAATAAAAGTAAAAAACAAAAAAAACATATAAAAATGTAAAAGACAAACTGGAAAAACGCAAATCATATGGTAGAAAAAGACATATCCTCAACATAAAAACAATCCTTCAAATTGCATTAGAAAAAATATGAATGCTCAGACGGAAAAAAAATGACAAAAGATGAACAAATAATGCCCAAGAAATAAATGTCCAACAAACATGAAAAAGTTTACCTTCTCTGGAAACCAAAGAAATGCAAATGAAAATGAGAAACTATGATTTTTGGCCCTTCAATTTGCAAAATCTATTTTTATATAATAATATCTCATATTGGCAAGAGTGTAAGAAAACAGGTACTTTGATTTACGGCTGGTAGGAGTGTAAATTCACACAATCGTGGAGGACAGTTTAGCAATTTGTATCAAAAGCCTTAACATTTTGCAAAGCCATTGCCCCAGTGAGTCTATTTCCAGGAATGTCTCCTTAGGAAATAATCACAAGTGTTCACAAATATTTATTGCAGGGTTGCTTGTAAAGAGAAACAATTAAGGGAACAGATAAATTTGCCACAATACATCCAAACAATAGAATACTATGGCAACCATTAAAAATTATTCAATCAAATATTATTTAATGACCCCTGTGCATATAAATGTAGCTGTATTAGCATTAATATTCAAATCCTGGTGGCTCTGAGCTACCACCTGCATAACTTCAAAGTGTTATCACCTCCCTCCGCAAACCTCCCCCAGGTGTTGCTGGGAGACACTGCAGGTGCCTCACCTGTCCTCAGGAGCAAACCTAACCCGCTCTCCTGCAGAGACTGCCCACCTCGGGAACTGCTCCCTGGCACCATCCCACACTGCCACTCAGTTCTAGCACCACACTGACACTGTGTTGGACCTGACCCCACAGCGGGCCTCCTTGAGCTCTGAGTCTCACCACGACTTTTATTAATGCCTCTCAGTCAGCTTCTGCCCCATCCCCTCTCCCATCTGGGCCAAAACCCAATTCTTCAGGCCAGACAGGGGTCTCCCTTCTTGTCCCACCCAGGTGCCACCCCTCCGAAAAAAAATCTCCAAAATCTCCTCCATTCAACTACAAAGAAGTAAATTCCCTTCTGCATAAACAATTTCTGGGGGTGGGGAAGGGGAATCAGCAGGTCTACCCCCTGGAAGAAACAGGCTGGTCCCAGCTCTGTCTCAGGATGGACACAGGTACAAGTAGAGACAAATGCATGAACAAACAAAGATAAGTAAATAAAAGCCCAGAATGTTACCTACAGCAAAAGGTTACCTGTGTTCATTGCCTTGGGGTGAAAAAAATGAGTGATTTATAATTTTTGTTTGTTTGTTTACCTAGATTTCATAAAACTGTCCCTTTAAATCTGTTATTTATTGGAATACAGAATAACAATTATAAAATATGTGTAAGTTTAAAACAAGAACACCCATAACCCAAGCATATACCCATCACCCTATGACTCACTCATAGACTCACCCACGTACCCACCGCCAGCTGAATGCACTGAACCGACCACACTTTCAGGCCCCTGTATCCCTCATGATCCCTGTCCCTTCCCTCCCCACAGCAGTAACCACACAGCACCACCCGAAACTTGGCTCTTCTCATTCCTTTGCTCTTCTTTGTAATTTTACTATAGTATATGTTTGTACCCCTAAACAGTAATTTTGCATCTGACTTAATTTCCCATAAATAAAATCACACTCCGTGTATTCCTCTGAGACGTGCTCTTTTCACTCAACATTCTGTTCCTGAGATATAGACAGGTTGTCTGAAGCTGTGATTCACTCATTCTCCGTGGTATGAACACAGGTGAGTTACTAATCCATTCTACTGTGATGGGCATCTGGGTCACGTCTTTCTATTTTACTATCACTGGTAATGCTGTGTTGACATTCTCATCCACATCTCGCGGAACACATGGCCACAAGATTTTCTAGGTTCTACTCCCAGGAACAGACTTGTGGGACACAGGGTGTGAGCATCTCTGACTTTTATGGATGATGTCTAGTTGTTTCCCATAATGATGGGCCAATTCACTCTCCCCCCACCCCCCAGCAGTATTTAAGTGACAAGACTGGGGTCTATTTAGAAGGTTCAGAAATGAGGACTGCCTCCACCATGAAGCCCTCCTCAGGCACATCTTCTTTGGCTGCTGGAGTTGCTCTTAGGAACAAAAAGTGATCAAATGGTACCTCTTTCCTAAAAACACAAGTGGCGATCACGTCCTGCTCTCCCAACCCATCTTCAGTTGTTCTTGGTCCTCTCTGGGCAATCTGAGCCATGTTCTTGGTGGAGTCCTTCGCCCTCCAGAGCCAGAGAAGCATCTCTGAAGTGCCCTGACAGGAGCCCTGGGGTGGGCCAGTCCCTGCCCCCACTCACCAGGTGGTCCTGGGCAGGTCACTTCTTCCTGGGGAGTGAGGCAAGGGGATCGGGCTGGACAGCCTCTGAGGCCCCTTCCACCTTCAAGCTGCATGACTAAATCTTCCTGCTGCCTTTGCACCTGCCTGACAACATCAGCCATAAATGAGGCAACCGCTGGGGGCAACCGCATTCCTCACCAATGCCCTCACCCCAATACATCCTGCAAGTTGTGCAGTAGGAAGAGATGGTGATTTCCCAGGGTCACACCTCTGTCTTGCCTTGGCTCAGGGATGAAAGCTGCAGGGACCCCCATAGCCCCATCACTCTACCCCGGTTCCCTGAGGTGCCTACTGCCGGGAGCCCCTAGATAGGAGTCCCAAATGAGAACCTTTGTGCCCACCTTCTCTCTTGTTTTCTTCCTATTGTGTTAAAGAATGGAGTCATCAGACCTGCATCTGAGTCCTGGCTGACTTTTCAGCCTGTGTGACCTTGACCCGATCACTTAACTTCTCTGAACTTCAGTTTCCTCATGCACAAAATGATGACAACAATACCTAGCCCATAGCTCTGTTGCGAGGGCATGATCTCACATATGAGATCACATACTTGGAGCACTTAGCACAGTGCCTGGCACAGAGAACACGTTCAATAAGTAAATAAATAAATAAATACTATTAAAATATGGCTCCGTTTGGACAGTATGGACCCCACCATGGCAAGGTTAACCTGAGCTGGGAGAATTCAGCTCTTCCCAATTTGTTACAGAGAAGGACTTTTTGAAACTCCAGCCTGCTGCTCAGCATTGAAGCAAATGGAAAATGGTTTCAGCCTGTCCTTGAGAGGAGGACAGAGCAGCCTGGAGAGGCAGCAGCAAGGACAAAACGGTGAGGCCCACCTAGGGAGGCAGAGGCTCAGGCAGAAACATCCAAGCCCACGTGCTTGTCCAAAGAGGCAATACTCCAACACCTCTTACGAAGGCTTTGGTGTTTCATTTAACTAGATTTGATGGAAGGTTTTTTTCTCAGAAATTCTCCTTGCACACTGTGTGTCTCTATCCTAGTACACTGACCACAGTCTGCATGCACAGACACGATGTGTGTGTGTGTGTGTGTGTTTGTGTGAGCACATGCCCACCCAGGAGCGCACATGAGCACCCTGGTGGGTCCTCACCCCACCTTATGTAACCACCCTAGTGCAGGGATTGTGTTGGAATCATCCCTGGATTTCCATGAGACTAGTCCAGAGGTTTACACATGAGCACACTCAACAGGCACATGTGTTTATCAAGAATCTTCAAGTATTGATTGAACACACACCTACCACGGGCCAGGGGCTTGGTAGGTGCTGGGCAAATAGATGTGACTATGCCTTAACCCCTGACCTCAGGGGCCTCACAATCCAGTGGGAAAGGCAAGCCAAGGTCAACGGTGGTAGCAGCCAAAGCGAGAAAATCCTAGGCAGAAGCAGAGCAAAGGCACAGAGGCCAGAGGTTGCTTCGTGTGTGCAGTGTGATGAGTTGGCTGGAACAGCTGCAGCTTTGGCTACCCAGAGAGGCTTAACGTGATAAGACTTGAGAAACAGGCTGGGCCTGTAGGTCACCAAAAATAAGGGACTTCTTGAGGCAATATAGACCCATGGAAGGCTTCAATACGATGAATCTATGTTTTAGCACAATCATTCAGGGGCAATATGGAGAATAATTTGAAAATTAAGTGTATAAATAAACAACAAGGTCCTACTGTATAGCACAGAGAACTATATGCAATATCCTGTGATAAACCATAATGGAAAATAATATGAAAAGGAATATATATGTGCATAACTGAATCACTTTGCTGGACAGCAGAAATTAACACAACACTGTAAATCAATTATACTTCAATAAAATTTTTTAAAAAATTAAATGTATAAGAGTGGTAAAACTCAATAAAATGATTGAAAGCTGAAGAAAGATTTCAAAAAAGAGGTCAAAAATACAAAGGGAAAAGGAAGAAAAAATGATAAAGCTAGAGGACCAATCCAGGAAGTCTAATATATATAATTATAAGAGTTCCCAGAAAGATAGAACCAAAGAAACAGAGGGAAGGAAGTCATCCAAGAAATAATTTGGGAAAATTTCCCAGAAATAGAGGGCATGAGTTTGTAAACTAAAAGTTCCATTAAGTGCTCAACACAATGGATAAAAATAGAACTTCAGCACAGTCTGAAGGTCAACTTTTAGACTTCTGGCGACAAGAAGGGCCCACAAGCTTTCTCAAGCTTTCACAAGGAAAAAAAAGCAGGTAATATACTCAGAATTGTGAAGCAGAATGACATTGACTTCTTCACATCACTGGAAACCAAAAGATAATAGCGAAAATTTTCACATTTTAAAAAAGGAGCCAACTCTCAATACCTAACAAGTGTGATTTTCCAAAAGGCAAAAATTTTGCCTCTTGTGGATTTTTTCTTAAAAGCTATTGGAGGATGTGCTCTGACAAAGCAAAGTTGTAAACTAAAATAGAGGGATACTGAAGATATAGGAAACTCTGACAAAGGAGAGATAGGAAGGGCATCCCTAGGATGGTAGTAAAGGAAGACCGCAAGATGAGGCAATGGCCAGGCATAGGGCACTGCCAGTTCTGAAGGCTCAGGTCAGAGAGTCTGGGTGACACTATTTCAGGACAATGAAATTGATAGAGTGTCTGATGCATGTGAAAGCCTGGGAGAAGGCACAGGCAGCAAAGACTTTGGAGGTGAATTAGTGATCATCACATGTATAGGCAAGCAAGCAAAAGAACAAGATAGTTATTAGCTCTGGGGAAAACAAAAAGAAAAGTAAAGTATACTACACAGAAGTAGTTGCCTCCTTAAACAATAAACATACATGAATTTGACAAAATTTAAAAATGGAAACAGCCCACTTATTCAAATGTACACATCCGAATCCTCTTCCCCTCCTTCCTGCTTCCCCAAAGTGCCCAGAATGGGCCAAGCCAAACTCAAATACCACCCTCTGTTCATTCCCAAGTAGGCAGTTTCCCTTTTAGGAACAGGAGTTATTTGGCCCCAGTTGGGGGAAAAAAAACAAGAAAATAAATTTGAAAAGAGACCTGTAAGACTAAAAGGGAGAAACCTGGTAATTAGCGCTTCAGACAGATAATAAATTCTGAATCTCACAAATAAGGCTTTACGAGTTGAGTGTGCATAATTGATACCCCAGCCTGGAGAGCCTATCAGATCACCTTAATCCCACTTTTTGTCTTATGCATTTTAAATTATGCAGTTCTTTTGAAAACCAGAAATACTGCCTTTGTATAATCAGACAGCTCACTCCACAGGGTGCCAATTTAGGATCTCCACAGTGGGTTTGGCCAGAGATGCTTGCCTTGAAGTCTAGAGATGTGTTTGCAGTCAAACCACAGTGATCAGTGCCGGGGCTCAAGTCTGCTCCATTCTGTCCGCATCTGCTGCCTACAGACCTCTCCAACCCGGCGACTCCACTGGGAGACAGCCATCTGCGGGGCACCAGGCAGAGTGAGAATGGTGCCAAGACTAGGCAGGTGAAAGGCTCAGAATTCTCAGGCTGCTCAGATACTCCCCGAGGATCATGTCCAGCTCCAGCCACCCAGGTGCAGCAGGGAACACATGCTGGTCACTTCTCAGTTCCACATGCTTCTCACTGCAGACCGGGTATAGGACTTGGCATTCTCCATTCATGATGCCATTTGATCCTAATAGCAGCCCTGTGTAGTAGGTGATACTATTAGACCCATTTCACAGATGAAGAAACTGAGGTTCAAAGAAGCACAGTGCTTTGCCTAAGACCCCACAGCTAAGAGGCAGTAGAGTTGGGATTTGAATGCAAGTCTGTCTGACTCCAAGGGCCACTTTATTATGCTACTCTCGAGGACATCCTCTGGGCCAGACCCAGGGCTGGGTCCTAGAGATTCAAAGAGAATTAAGATGAGGTCCCCACCCTCAAAAAGCACATCTCATGGGGGAGTCAGGCACATAAACATTTCCAACATGATACAGGGTTCTCCTTATTAGAGGGCTGGTGAGCACAGGTCCAGAGAATGACCTGGGGGTGACAGTGATGAGTAAGGGGCTGCCCTACCCTTTCCTTGCTGGGACTGACCTGAGAAAGAGTAGACTCGAGGGTGTAGGAATTTGTCTTCAAATCCCTGATGGGCATGGTCATTCTAAGCAACCGCCAAAATTCAACCTGACCCACTGGGCAGAAATCACAGGAAGGCCAGCTGGCTGTGTGGGAAAAGAGCTGAGCTGGGAGGGGTCGCTTTGCAAGAGTGCAAGGTCCCTGGAGTGGAGAAATCTTTGAGCTAAAGCCAGGCATACTTTGTCAGGAATGTAGCTCAGAAGATTCTCGAGCTGGGAGAAGGGGGCGAGAGTGACTTGTTCTCTGTTCTGATCTATCTTCCCCTTCTCAGAACATCTATTACCACTTTCAGTCATCTGAAAAATTGGAATGATTATAGCCCCTGCCTCACCGAGTGGTTGGGAGGACTAAATGGGAAACTAGGGCTCAGAGCGATTAAGCAATTTGCCCAAGGTCACACTGCACAAGAGCAGGGGAGCAGGGTCCCTTTCACTGCATGATTTTCCTTTTAAACCAGCAAGGTCATCCCTTCTTCCACAGTGGTCCCATTGTGTTGCTATTGGTGCTCAAGGTGAGGGATTGAGAAGGAGGAGCTCAAGGTGAGGGAGAAAAAGATTGGAGTTAGAACTCTCTAGCTGGCAACTGACCTATAATCACTATTCATAGATGCTGGCCCAGGCTTGAGCTCACCCTTAGTTTCAAAATTCTGCAGGCTGGTAAAGCAGGAAGACTTGAATCTCAGAAGATACGGTTCATGTCCCACATTTTCCACTTGCAAGATCTATGACTTTAGCCTCTGTTTTCTATCTGTAAAATGGGGATAATAATTCCCACTCTAAAAAACCTGCCAGGGTTAGCATACACTTCCAATGAACAACCTATGTGAAAGCCCGCTATTAACTAATACACTTGACAAATGGAGCGGGGCGCGAAGGGAACCAGTGCACACTGAAATCCTGCTATGTACCACGTCACAAGCAGATCCTGAGATGAAGATTCCTGTGCAAGTGATGTGTTACAAAATTTCTCCTGGGAGAACCCACTAAGGGAGTGGGGGAAGCAAGACAGGGAAGGGGAAGAAGCCACACACTGATACAATTACAGGTGAAGTCTCAGCACGGCCTGTCCTGCAGGGAGCTCTACAGGGTAGGTTATACCGCCAAGTTTGCTCGACCTTGAATCAAAGGAGTTAGGTTTCCATACTCCTGCCCCTGTTGATCATTGCTTATAGGCCACTCTGAGGACACTTCCTGCTCTCAGCACCTCTTGGGTGAAGTTACTGCAATAGCCTAAAAGTGGTCCTCTCAAGAAGCTTGCAACGTTGAGATAATAGGAGAGAAGCCAACAGAAGCCGGGATGGACACACAGAACTCATAACGGAGATCCAAGGGGATCCAAAGCAGAGAACTGATAGTGTCCACTATACAGATCCTCAGTACACATGTTCTCCTTCAATAAACACTCAACTCAGTGAGGAGGATATTATTACCCCACTTAACAGATGAGGACACTAAGACTCAGAAAAGTAACTCACTCAGGAGGTCATCTCTATCTACCTCCAAAGTCAGGCTCTCACTGTATTGATTTTACTCTCCTTTCCCTTTGCTTCATCCTCCAGATCCCTCATGGCATTGGTCACCTTGGCCCTGCTCTCCTTCAGGGCTGCGTTCAGTTTGCTTATTCCATCAACATCACCAAGGGTCAAGGTACTCATGGAAAGGGAAGAAATGGAGATAGCAGTGTTGATGGCAGAGATGATGGCAGTGGTAATGATGAAAATAGTGATAATTCTGATGGTGATAATACTGGCTGTGGGAGTAGAGGTATTGGGGTGGGGCGGTAGAGGTGGTGAGAGCAATGGAGATGGTGTTGGTGTTAGTGCAGTGGTTAAGTAATGGTGGTGGCATAGTAGTAGGGGTGATGATGGAGGTGATGATAATCATGGTTGTGGCCATGGTAGTACCAACATGGTGGAGGTAGCAGAGGTGATGAGAGTGGTGGTGACAGAAGTGATGATGGTGGTAGTGGAGGTGGTGGTGGTAATAATAATGGCAATAATGGCAGTGGTGTTATGATGGTGGATATACTGTTTGGGCAGTGATGGCACTGTTGTTATTAGTGATGCCTCGACTGTCCAAAAAGATAACAGTCAACCCTTGCCTCCCTGGCTGCATTAGAAAACGGCGCCAGTGGGTCCCCACCTGGTGGCCACAGGAAGGCAGAGAAGCCTTCTAAGGGATCAGGGCTAGAAGGAGAGCACAGCCTGCCATGATGAGGCTAAGACTGTCCCCCTCAACAGAGCCAGAAGTCTGCGGAGGGGCAGAGGATGACAGAGCCAGCAAGACAGCACAGCAAGTCAGTCACATCATATTTCAGTAACAGCGTGTAGCTGCTTGTTAGCAGAGATCTGCTTTCCAACGGCAAATAATAAAATTATGCTTTTTGTGCAGCTAATGAAATGCAAATTGAAGTTGGATGCACATTAATGCAAAGAGTTGAATATCCATTTAATCAGCTCCTCCCTGCAGGGGCCAATGATAAAAATGACAGAGGAATTGCATTGCTAATTCCGGCCTGTCACATCTTATACGCTCTTACCTTGTAAACCCACTACTCCTGTGGCCGACACCTGCCTGCAGGGCCCCAGGTTTATGGATCAGGGTTCTGGGAGCCTGGGAATCCCTTTGGGGGAAAGGGATTAGGCGATTTGGTCCAGAGGGGGAGTAGGGAGGCCTGGGGGGGAGTACAATGAAATAGATGAGATCTCTCCTATATTCCCAAAATAAACTGCCACTATTCTCTCCTCTGTCCCCCACCAGGCCAGCCTCTCTCCTATGGGGGTGGGTGGGATGATGGTCAGAGTATTTCTTCCTGTGGTAGTAATCAGACATCAATGGTATCATAATGCCAGCTAACACCTATCAACTGTTCACTCTGTGCCAGCTACCACGTGTAATTTACATGCATCTGCTCATTCAATCAGCACCCGTAAGGTGGGTACAGTTACTCCTGTTTACAGACAAGGAAACTGAGGCTCAGAGAAGTGAAGCGCCTTGCCAAAGGACACACAGCTAGTAAGGGATTTGAACCTAGACGTTATGACTCTGAAGGCCATATTCTTTACTATAGTATCCTGTTGCCTTTGAAGAAAGTGACACTGGGGAAACAGTCCAGGGCAGGCTGCCCGATGCTTGGTGTCCAACAATAGAGAGGAGCTTGGAGGAAGGAGAGGTGGTCAGGAGTAGAGCTGAAGGAGGTGAGACTAGTGGTGGGGAGTAAAAGACAGGAAGCATCTACCTTAATTGTAAGAGGGGCTGGAGGTCGTTTCTACCTGGCTCTGAGAGCTGCCCAAACCAGCGACTTCGGGGCAGATGAAGCGACCCAGCCTGTCTGGAGCTAGCAGAGAGGAATCAGGCCAGACATGCACTCCAGTAAGCCCAGGAGAAAGGCAGTTGGCGCTGATCTGTGAGTCAGTGATTCCAGGGACAGCGAGGAAGACAGGTCAGAGAGGACAGAAGGAGCAGCGAGGGCCTGCTATGGTGGCAGAGGCCAGAGCTGGTGGGCTGGAGGTGGGGTCCATCTGGGCGCATCCTGTCTGGGCCTCCACTCTGTCATGCCGGAGGAGGGCAAGAAAACGTTCAGGCCTTGGGGTCCTCCCCCTGCCTCTTCACCAGCACTGAGAACAGCTTTGGTGGGCTCTGAGGGGCTCTAGTGGACACGTGTAAGTGCACCCAAATGACGCTGTGACAAGGGGGTCCTTAGCCTTCCTAGAAGCCCTGGAGGCAGGGGTGGGGGCAGGCATGCTGGGAAGCGACACACGCTGCCTTCACAAGCCTCTGCCGTGACAACCTGTCTCCGGATCCAGATCGGGCCTGACAGGCTCCTTCCAACTGTCACACCGCTACTCCGGCAGGACTTACCCATAGTCTGGCCTCTGACAGGACACAGATGAGGAGGCGAGAGCTCCCAGCTCTGCTGTAAACAAGGACCGGAGTGAGCTACACCCCCAGACCTGCCCGCCCCACCAGCTAAAGGGGAGACGCCAGGTCCTCCGAGCCGCCCTCCCAGCTCAACTCTGTCATGGCCACACTGATGCCACTCACCGCTCTTATTTCTGCCATTTATTGAGCACCTACTGTGTGCCGGGCACTGTATACTCAGCACTCTGTTGCGTCATGACAACAGCAACCCTCTCAGAAAGGGATTCTTATTGAGCCCATTTTACGATGTAGAAACAGAGGCCACCAAGTTCACCAAGAAGACGACTCCACTGATTCCAAAGGTCTGTGCTGTGTCACGCTGCGTTCAGCCCTGGGCCATGCCCTGAGGGGAGCCGCAGAAGAAGGAGGCACAGCCCCTGCTCTCAGAGACCCTGTGGGTTCATCCAGGGCGACTGTCTTTCAAAAGAGTGAGAATCTCCCACGTGCACAGCATCCTGTAGCTTGAAGCACAGCTCAGAAAACAACGCTCACAGCCACGTGCTCACTATGCTACTGTTGGTGTACAACAGAGAGAAATGAATATACGTTTGTGTTTGCTTTAATGGAAACACATTAGAAAGAAACCCTCTGGGACATGAGAAATTGGCAGTGGTGTCTAGCTGGAAAGAAGGGATGCACAGATGGGGGCGGGGGGGCCGGAGGAGGTTTTACTCTACCACCCTTTCGTTTTATTTTTATTTTCGAATACACAAATATACCAGCTAAGCAAACTTTTAAATAGAGTTTTTAACTAAAAAGGTTAAGCATCCTTTCACGTAACGTCCACAACAGGACCGTGATGGGGGCTTTCACAGCAAAGGAGCCTGAAGCTCAGACAGGTTGGACTGTGGGTCACGCAGCTGGTCAGCAGGGGAGCCAGGGCCGAGCCAGCCCATCCAGCCCCTCATTCCACAAGCACCTGGTCTTAGTGCAGTGCCCAGGGGGGCCAGGCACAGAGTAGTTCTCAGTAAGGAAGACGTCATCCCTCCCCCCAGGTGGGAGGCCATGGTAAAGTAATCTTGCTCCCCTAAAAAAGCGCAAAGGAAAAAGAGCTAAACCTCAGAGCCTGCAAGGTTTGGCCAGAAGGGCCCTCGGTAAGAACGGCGGCTGGGCCAGGGCACACAGACACCGTCACCTTGAGACCCAGCTTCTGGGGGGAGGTCTGACCTCGGCTCCCACTGCCTCCCCAAGAGACACCTCGGCCTCGCTTAGGGCCGGCGAGACCAACGTAACGCCCCAAAAAGCTCCACTGAGGGCATGAAGGGCACCGAGACCAGGAGAGAGAGGTTCTGCTACTGGGAACTTGTTTCCAGGTATCCCATCCGCATGCCTGCTGGCCTGTCCACCTTGGCCATGTCCTGACTGCCATCTGGCGTCCTCGCCAGCCCACCCGCCAGGAACTGCCCTGACTCCCTGCTCCCAGGTCAGGCTTCTGAGCCTCATCTCCAGGAAAAACGCACCGATCAGGGTCTGGGGTCCTGCCTGGCTGTGCCTTCCCCACATAGGCCCACACCCACCCACCCCCTAATGCCAGGCGGTGACAAGTGCTAACTAACAGGAGTTACGTGTGGGCAGTATGGGCAGGGCAGGGGTCACTCCCTCAGGGGACACAATGCCTTTGAGTCTGTGATTTTTTTTTGGCCGTGCCACGTGGCTTGCGGGACCTCTGTTCCCCACCAGAGATTGAACCGGGGCCCACGACAGTGAAAGCGTCGAGTCCTAACCACTGAACCTCCAGGCAACTCCCTTGAGTCTGTCTTTGACGTGCCCAAGTGTGATAAGACAGACGTTGAGCTGGGGAACAAGGCAGATGAGAAGGGAGAAAGGCTTTCACAGAAGTTTTGAGCTGGGATTTCTCCACCAACGTTCTAGATCCTGGCCTGTGATTGGGGGTCATGAGATGAATGAAACGGGGCTCCCCAGGGCTAGGGGAGACTGGAGTGAAAACGATACAGGCAAAAGAGTGTCATAAGTACAAGAGAAGAGCAAGGGAATGGTGACCACTGGGTATGTCAGGGGGATCTTCCTGAAGGAAGGACGAATAGAGGTGCATTCACCAGGCAGAAGAGTGGGGAGGAAACTTCCAGACAAAGGAAACGTGCTTCCTTTCACTGTGATTGTCCAGACCAGGTCTGCACCAGAGAAGCAACACTGTCCACTGTTTATGCAGTGAAGATGTTCTGTATCTGTGCAGCCTAGCATGGTAGCCACTAGCTGTGTGCAGCTCTAGAGCACTTGAAATGTGGCTAGTACACCTGAGGAACTGAGGTTTACGTTTTTTAAGTTTTAATTCATTTAAATGTAAATAGCCACACTATTTAATGGCTAGTGGCTACCATATTGAACATCGAGGTTTTGAAGTTTCCAGAAGAATCAAGGCAAGAAAAGCTGCTGGTGCCCACTAGTCACTTGTTGGCTGTGTCACAAAAAGAAGAAATCTCTGAGAATTGAGGCTGTCAAGGAAAAGCCTAGTCAAGGAGAGAATGTGAGCATCAGTGAAGTTCTAGACGTCAAACCAAGGCTGGGGTCAAGCTCACCTCACACACCCAAGCCGAACATGGGCCATCTGGTTTCCGTGAAGCCAAGGACAGTGGCTCTCCCTGAAACCATCAGTCAGCTGAGTTTGGGGTAGCCTGAATTGTCTTTGTTTGAGGCTGTTTGTTTTGAGTGGTGTCATTATTTTATTTTTAAATTACCTATAATGCACCCGTTAAAAATTCCCTAATTACAGATAGGATAAATACATAATTGCAGACTTTTTAAATGCACGTATTATTTACTCAATGCTCCATAATTACGGTCTTTTCCACGAAAGGTATTATTTCCTGGATGGTCCGTAATCGCTTCTTTGAAGCCGGCTGTGGAAGGCCGAACTGTTCCTGGGATTCAGTTCACAGGTCACTGGTCCCCTCCCATCAGGCAATTTATGCACCCCCCGAGGCCAGCTGTCGGAGCCCAGCAGGCCTGCACCCACCAGAAGGACTGTGTTCAGCTACCGCACCAGCCGATCGCTCCACCACAAGCACAGGCCAGGCTGAAGACCGGTGGGGTTTGGGGTTTGGGGTTTGAGGCTGAGGTCTCCTGTTTCTCTTTTGATTCTTCTGCTGACAGGCAAGATGGTTAGTGGTCGTGAGCTCAGACTTAGGCTGGTAACCTGGTGTGTCTCCCAGCTCATCACTGACTCACTCTGCAACTTGAGACAAGGGTCCTAGTTCAGGTTATGCGAAGCAGCCCCTGAGCTCAGGATTTGGGCGAGGTCATCCCAGGAAGTCCAGGTGAGGGAGTGGGAAAGTGTGACAGCAAAGAGAGAAAAGCCATATGCGTGTGCATTTGTTCCTACTGTCATGCACACCTTGAGAGACTATAGAAGACACCTCAGAATTGTCCCCTGAGGGCCAAGGAAGCTGGGGTGTTTATCCACCAACTCTTGAGGGTTGTCACCAGGCACATTAACTTCCAGGCACTCCCAGGCTGCCCTGCACATAGGTAACCTGACGCAGGAAGCTACTGGCATGTACAGCCACTGTCCACCAAGGCTGCAGGCAACCTCCAGGAAGGACCAAAGGGCTGTGGACAGGCCTCAAGAGTATCTGCTGAAACAAGTTACTTGTCCTCTCTCTGCCTCAGCTTTCTCATCTGCCAATGAAAATCAAAATAGTACTTACCACTTAGATTACGGGGGAGAAAAGGTGAGGTTGGATAAATGGAAGTTACTACTGAATAAACACAAGTTGCTATTATCATGAGCGACTGCGGACAAGGCTTTTGCTCGGTCCTGGTGTGCTTTCTCCAGGCCTCCATCTGAACTGCCCTTGGCAGCCTAGGTGGCAGCCAGCACCAACTCAGAGAGGCTTTCAGGACTAGCCAAAGACTTATCTCAGGGCCTGCAAAGCCGAACCTGGCATGATGGCAGATCCTTTGCCACAGTGCTGGGTCCCCACGTCTGTTACCCTAAGTCAGACACTGTTGGCTAATTCATCATTCCACTCCCTCCTTTATCCCTATACACCCCCAGTTGGCCCAAGAATGAGTGGTTCAGAAAGCAGAACCTGGGTTAGGCTCAGCCAATCACAGTAATTCCATTCTCCTCTCCCCCAAGTGGTTAGTTTACATATTTGATCCATTTCTAGCCAATGAGATACCAATAAAGTCATTTGGGAAAACTTTCTTTTCTCTAAAAAAAAAAAAAAGATATTCTCTCTTCTGGCTCTGGATAGTGTTGTATGAGGAGTGATGCTTGATGCAGCTGCAGCCATCTCGCACCATGAGGGTACAAACCTGAGGACAAAGTCAAAGGCAGAGGGGCAATGGGAAAAATGACCGAATGACAATGGCAGAGCAGATAATGGAAAAATTCGATGCCTGCTCATGTCACTGAGTCCCCATATTGATGAGCCTCAGAATCATCCTAGCTCTGCCATAAATAACAATCAATGCTTATGTACTACTTATCACGAGCCAGGAGCTGTTCTAATCACTTTGCATTTATTAATCCATTTAATCCTCACAACAGCCCACTGAGGAAGGGACTACTGGTAGCATCATTTACAGAAGTGAAAACTGAGGCCCAGAAAGATTAAGTAACTAGTTCAAGGTCATAAAGCTAGCAATTATTCCTCCTTATGCAGTCTGGCTTTGGGCTCTGAACTCTTTCTGGTTACAGTAGATGCTGCTACCACTCTACTATTCTTGTAATGTGCAAAAATAAATCTCTCTATCCTTTAAGCCATCTTACTTGGTTCTCCTGTTAAATGCAGCTGAAAGTATCCTAATTGCTACACCTCATTGGGATGAGGAGAAAAAAAGAAAGAAAAAAAAAAAAGAAAGAAAGAAACCCAAAATTTTAAATTCAAGGGGCCAGGATAAGTCTCTGATATATTTATCAAGAAAGTGGTACCTGGGAGTTTGTGTCTCATGCACTTCACTGGCAGGATCCTCCCTTTGTGATGGTAACATGAGTGACAAAGTACTATTGTCACTATGAGGCCAGTTTTGCTATGAGTCAAAATCTGGGCTCAGTACTTATGTAGTTCATCTCATTTAATCCTCAAGATGACTCGGCAAGGCAGGTGCTACCACCCCAAGCTCACAAATTAGGAGGTCATAATAATACTACCTAGCATGTATTGAGTTCTCACTCTGTGCCAACCACCAGGGTAGGCACTTTCCAGACCTTTTCTCACTTAATCTTCTCAACAATCCAATAAAACTATCATCATTTTAAAAAGGACGAAATCAAAGGCTCAGAGAAGCTAAGTATCATGTCCAAGGTCACAAGATGAGACGGAAAGCTACAAGTCATACTTGATCTCCCTCACTCTCAGCTAGGTAGGCTGGGGGTCTGCAACAGGGAGGAAAGTCATGGCCAGAGAACCAGCCACCACCAGCCGAGAAATGGTCAGGGAGCTCAGCCAGCAGGGGCCCAAGTGGCCCTGAGTCCAGAGTGATGGCCATCAGTTACAAGGAGCAAAGAAAGAGAACTTGGTATTAACTGGTATGGCCAACAATGGGGAGGGGTGAGCTCCCCATTGCCAGAAGTATTCAAATGAAGGCTGGATAAGGATTTGTGCCAGGAGTAGGAGGGTCTCCAAGAGACAGGGATTTTAGCATTCTAGAATTCTGTCCATGTCCCATGTCTAAACTCTCTCCAAAGTCATAGAGACCTTGCAGCCTGTGTGTTTCCTGCTTATTCTAGAGGAAGGCCACAGAAGGAGCACTGGACCAGGAGTCCAGCAATCTGGGATTTGCCACTCTGACACTCCCTGGCTCAGGGTTTCCAGACCTCTTCATGTTGCCTTACTGAGTACCCATCTGGGCACAGTGCCAGGCGTGGCTTTCTGCTGGTACAACAAAGTACAAGAATAAGCTCGAACCTCAAGGGGCTTACCATTTAAACACCAGCCTGCAGGGTTTCCAGAGAAATCCATCTACTGGCTAGCAAGCCCTCCCAACCCTGTCTGGTCTTCAGGCTTGTGAGGGCTGCTCAGGGATAGAGAGCAGTCATCTTCACCTTGGCTACTCCTCAGGAGGAATCTGAGGCAATTCTCTATTCCAGCCTCAGTCTTCTCCTCTGTAAAATGGGGGTGTAAACAAGAAGTTCCTAAGGTCATTTCCGGTTCTGCAGTGAAGGATGCCAGAGGTCTACACAGGGTTGCCATATGGTCCCAGACCTTGGGAGAGGGTGAGTACTTCCCTGGCTTCTAAGAGCACACTCTGGGGAGTGGAAAATCGTGGGGTCCCCCTGGGCTTTGTCAATCCTTTGTACTCACAAATGGTCTCCAAGACTCACCCAGGAAGATAAGTTTTAAGGTGGTCAGGTTCACTCTTCAACTTCATCACTCTCTCTCTTAGGAAGGCAGCACAGACACAGAAGGACCCAGATTAAGGTCCCTGGCCCCAACCCTTCCTGGCTGTATAATCCTGGGCAAGTCTATGTAAGACAAAGGTAACTTTGGTTTCTCATCTTTGAAATGGGAATATAATATCCCATTATCCCACTATTGGGAGGATGAAATGAAATAAGGCATTAAAGGATCTGACACAGTATACAAAGCACACAGCTGGTACTCAGTAAATGCCCATTTTCTGCCCACAGGCAAGGGCACAGCTCCCCGCTTCTCCCCATGGAGAAGGGCAGCTGGCCTATGGGCAGCTGCAGCGCCTGCTTTGATGCTGGCCAGGACGGAGGTGACATCCCTGCCCCCAGAGGCAGGACTCCTGCAGTGGGGGAGCCGACTGGGATGCAGCACGTTCTCAGGCCAGATAAAGGACAAAGGAGGGTCCAAGGCAGAGCTGCATCAGCAGTTAGGAAGGGCAGTGCTGTGACAGTGACACAGCACAGCCCACTCTTCTGAGCAATGCCCCAAAAAACACACACTTGGCCAGAAGAGTGTGCACCACCTAACAATGAGCAAGAATGACTGCAAGGCCCCCAGACCTCTTCCTGACAAATCCTGGATTCCAAATCACAGGAAGATGAGGACAACTATGGAGAGAGGCACGGAGAAGGGACAGTGAAACGGGGTGCTGGGGTTCATTCAACAGTGATGCAGGACCTGCTCTATTGAAAGAAACACAGCCCACACAGGGCAAGAGATATACCCAAGTTCACGGCGTGACCCAGTAGCAGAGCCAGGGTCCTAGGTCCCCAGCATCCCTGAGTGGGGCCATGCCCTCTACGCCAGTGCCCTCTGCCTCACCCTTCACTTCGCTCCCATCCTACCTAACCAGGCCTTGACATGTTCAAGGCAGGGCACTGGGGCCCACTCCCACCTCTCTCTCCACCTGCAGCCCTGGAACCCAGTTCAGGAGGGAAACAGGCATGAAAGCAAAGAATCCCAACTCAGGGTGATGAGCGGGAAGCCGGAGGTAAGCAGGAGGCACAGGAGACAGCAGGTGCCTGGGACGAGGAAGGGCTTCCCAGAAGAATGATGTTTGAGGGTGGCTATGTGAAAAGGCCAAGAAGAAGGGGGAAGGAAAAAGAGAGAGCAAGCCACACGCATCGCAGCCAAGTCGTGAGCAGGCTGGCCTGGAGCCAGTCTCGGGATAAATCATGACTCAGTGCCTGGCTCCTACTATAAATCTGGGAGACAGGCGCACTCTGGAGGGCTGCTGCTCTCTGGGGAGGGCCCCAACTTTGTCACCAGCTAATAGGAAATGCAAACATGTCCGTTTGTGTGTGCAGAGATACGTAAGTCTTCACGCACACACACGCACACACACGTACTCCAAAAAAGGGCACAGAGCAAAATGGCAATTCGCTGCCAATGGGTCTCTGTAATAAGAAGTCATGAACAGAAGGGGATTTATCCCTGTCTTCAAGGTAGGAGCTTCAGGGAAGAGATCTGCCCAGTCCAGGCCCAAAGCCACCTCTCTCAGCAACAAGGTTCGTTTTGCCCTTGTTGCTTCTCTTAAAGGGAGAGATGAGAGTGTGGGAGAACAGGAGAGTGCAGGCTTGGGAGGCAGACCACTGGGCTTCCAGCCTCAGCTTTTCTAAACTGTTTAGGTGGCCTCCCCTATCTGGGCCTCAGTTTCTTCGTCTGTACATTAAGGACGTTAGTCTAGATCAGCAATGGCAAGGAGCTGTCATTTTACATACCAACCCTAATCAACTGGTAGTGGCTGCCTGGAGCACTCTGATGAGAAGGATCTGGGGTTTAAGCAGAGGCATGATTGATTAGTGATGTCTGCCATAAGCACAGATAGGAGTGGAGGCGGCATGTGTGCTACTTTCCATCCCTTGCCTCTTAAGCCTTGACATACCGCGAGTCTCTGATCTGACTTAAACTGGGCTTAAACAGGGCTCCAACCTGTGATGTGCCGGAGCTAGCTCATACCCAATCATAAGGGCCAATTGTGTATCTCTTCCCAACTCCACATTCAGTGACATCACATTGCTAACTTGAAATCAGCCAGGATGGGAGTATTTACACCGTGGAAATTGGCAAATTATACAAATCAAAGTGTTTTCACCCCCAGAGGACTTGTTGCTAAACATTTATTAGCACACCACTGGCTCTATCCCTCCCCACAGCCCTGGGCAGCTGTGGGGAAAAGAAAATCCAGGCAGTCCCTTCAGTCCTGAGAGCCGCGGATAACCCTTTTCCACTGGCGAGTGACTGGTACCTGCAAGTGCTAAAGTCCAGACCATTCTATCAGAGACTCACAAGCCCCACAAGCCACCTTATTCATGATCCTTGTTACTGCTTGTCTCAGTCCACAGGAGCTGCTATAACAGAATACCGCAGGCTTAGTGGCTTATAAATAACATTTATTTCTCACAGTTGGGAGGCGTGGGAAGTCCAAGATCAAGGCACCAGCACATTCAGTGTCTGGTGAGCGCTTGCTTTCAGGTTCACAGACAGCGGTCTTCTCCCTGTGTCCTTGCATGGTGGAATGGGTGAGAGAGCTCTCTGGGGTCTCTGTTATAAGGTATTAATCCCGTTCATAAGGGGTCTGGTCCCATGACCTAGTCAACTCCCAAAGGCCCCACAAACATTCAGTCCATAGCACTGCTCTTGCTGCACACACCCCCATTCAAGGGTCCACCCCATCTCCCTTGAGAGCATCCAGGCTCTCCTCTTCCAGGAAGCCTTCTCAGACTACTTTAGTTTGCAGTGAACCCCCCACTGCAAGCTCTCATTTCACTTTCTGTGTTTGTTAGTTCTGGGATGAAAACTACCTCTCTGGAAAAGCTTCTGGGTTCAAAGCCTATGTCTCCTCCTTCTTCAGCACCCACAGTCAATGCCCCATGTTGGTCTGGCCATGGAACAGACGCCCAGGGAGACACCAGCTGCGTCATCCCCTGCCTAAGACCAAGGCCTGAAATGCCCATAGCCCTCATCCCAATCAGACTCTCATTTTCCAAATAGAGAAACTGAGACCCAGAACAGCATGTACTGCCTGTTGACATCCAAGCAAACTCAAGAACCAAGGTTTCCAGACTCCCCACCACACTGCCTGAGGAGTCCCATTTACAGAAGCAGAGACTGAGGCCCACAAAGGGCAAGAGATATACCCAAGTTCACGGCGTGACCCAGTAGCAGAGCCAGGGTCCTAGGTCCCCAGCATCCCTGAGTGGGGCCATGCCCTCTACGCCAGTGCCCTCTGCCTCACCCTTCACTTCGCTCCCATCCTACCTAACCAGGCCTTGACATGTTCAAGGCAGGGCACTGGGGCCCACTGCCACCTCTCTCTCCACCTGCAGCCCTGGAACCCAGCAGAGAGCAAGGCCCCATCTGGGTGCACAGGCTGCACTTGGGGCTGTCTCCTCCCTGCTCTTTCTCCTCAAGCTGCTGCTTAACATGCACACGGGAACCTCAACACTGAGCGTATAGATTTCTCTTTGTCTTTGGTAGTAATTATTAGCTGTCTCGGCGGGTGAATGCAGGCAGAAACAAAGGCAGCAAGGGTTGTAAAACCTTTTATCTCGATCAAGCCGCATTATTTGATAAGGTGCTAAGCTAATAGCAACGCATGTCAAATTGTGTTTAGACAGATAGAGGGGCTGGGAATGGAGGGTATATTTGTCTCCGGAAACGTGCACCTGGAAGGATAAAAAGAAAGGCACACTGATATTCGCAGCCCATGCAGAATGCAGACAGCCCAGCCTCTGGGGCTCATAGCATACAGACTCCCTGGAAAGGGGGTGAAACCAGAGGCTGGGGAGGGAGAGAGCGGGCCCACGTTGTGCTCATTCACATTCAAGCCCATCTCAGGGCCTCTGCCCTGAGGCCCACGGGCCCACCCCCAGGGGTCAACAGGCAAAGGTGGGATTTGAATCCGGGCTCCCTGGTTCCCAGGCCAGAGCTCTTACCGCAAGCATTTATTAAACCCCAAGCACGAAATCTGTCCTGTGCATAACACTGACTCTCACAGACAGAACCTCTACCCACAGGATGTGGCTTGGACCATACAGAATTAGTACTGAATCGTGTGCAGCCTCCGGGGGAGGCTCACAAGGGCTAGAAAAGACAAGAAAGGCTTCCTGGAGGACGTGGAGTTTCAGATAGGCCTTGCAGGATGAGAACGGTTTGGAACAAGAACCTGGGAAGAGGCACCCTAACCACCAAGCTCCAAACCCCTTACTGTGAACTCCCAGGTCAATATTTGTCCGTCTCCCTGGATCCTGCCAGGCACCTCCTCTAATCTGCCTTTCCCAGTCCCTACAAGAGATCCTCATCGACCTCCAGATCCCCTGAGCACACCCATTGCTGGCCCCTCTGGGCCCTTTGTGGGCTGCAAGGTGGTACTAGAGCAAGACAAGAAGGGGACAATGCAGATGCCACAAATACTTCCCAAAGCCTTAGAAAACTGCACGCCTTTGAACCAGTGTCTTTATGTCGAGGAATAGTCCCTAAAGAAATAATTAAGAATTGAGCTTCAAGGATGTCCACCACAGGATTGTTTACAATAGCAAGAAAAAAAAAAAAAAAGAAAAAGAAAAAGATGGAAACAACCTTTAACGTCCAACAGTGCAGGATGGGTTGGGTTGAGAAAAATACTCGGGCCATTCACATGATGCCATTAAGAAGTAATCAATTATCGGAGTCTTAGTTAGGGGTCTCCCTGGAGCAGACCCAGGACTCGAATGCAGGTACACCTGAATGAGTGGGAGGCGAAGGTAGAGAAGTGGGGAGGTGAGACATGGAGGGCAGTAATGAGGGGTGTGTTTTCAAACCAGCCACCATGGTGGGTGGTGGGAGTCTAATTCCTCTGGGTAAACTCTGGGACCAACTTAAAACACTGACCTCAGAGTTGTCCTACCCAAAGGGTGAGGGAGCTGGAGTATTGATATACCGACTCCCTGCAGTCATTGATCGAGGGCTGTTGGAGACAAAAGCATGGATTCCTGCCCGCCACAGGGCAGCTGAGCAGGTCCCTGCAGCAAGAGGAAGTCCTCAGGCCACAAAATGCAGGTGCCAGCAGGTGGAAGGAGGGCCAGCCGTGCACTGAAGTGGCAGGGCCAAGGGGATGTGGGGAGGGCACTGCCACTGTCGGCTACAATCTGTGTTTCTTACACCGCAGCCCTCAAATTGAGAGAAGCCATGCCAAATGAAGACAAACTTGTTTCTTTACTTCAGGACATCTCTTCACATACTAATGTGCATTAGTGAATTTCCAAGAACTCAACTATACACCTGCCCTGATTTTTTTCCTCCCCAGACACACCTATTAATGTCTCACTGGACTTTAGTGTTGTCTAGAGCAGACTTTGGGAAATGCTGTCACAGCTGCCTTTTTATTAACATGGAGAAGTGAAGAAGGCAAGTTCCTATGGCAGTTGGTCCAAGATGCTCCCATTTTCTTAATGGGTGTGAAAAGAGAGTGACCAGCAATTTCTCTTCTCAGCTTTGATCCTAGAAAAGTATTCTCACCTAAGGAGGCATGTTCAAGAGCATGGAAGGCAGCATTGCAATAGCAAAAAAAAAAAAAAAACTGGAAGCAATCTAAAAGCCCATCACCAGGGGGATGGCTAAATAAACTCTGATGTATCTGTGCTAAGGAATTCTACCCAGCAGTTAGAACGAACGAGTTAGAGCTATAAGTACTGACATGGAGAAAACTCCAAGACTAATAGTTAGGTGACAAAATCAAAGTGCAGAACAATACATACAGCATGATACCATTTCTGTTGAAGAAAAAACATCTGAACACACTAAAAATAAAACCATGTATCTCTATATGTACAGATATAAATGCGTGTGTACACTTAGAGAAAGATCAGGAACGATACACATCAAAATTATAACTGTGGTTACCTCTGCGGGAAGGGAAGGGAGATGGCTAGTTTGGTCTGTATTGTGTGAACGTTTCTAACAAGAATGCATTCCTATATTTTATGTGTAATTAAAAATAAATGAAAACGTTTTAAAGAAGAAAAAGGGAAAGCCTGGCAGTATATCCACCAAAATACCAAAATATTTACAGGGTTTATCTCTGAGCGCTAGGATTAGGGGTGTTTTTAATTTTCTTCTGTTTGCTTATCTGTATTTTTAAATTTTCTACAAAGAACATGCATGCTTTTGTAATAAGAGGAAAAAAACCTGAAGTAATGTTTAATTAAATACCTACTACACTAGCCTCCGGAGGGGAGAGCTGTCCCCGCCTCTGAGCAAGTTTTGTGTCTTCTTCTTTGCTTGCACCCCTCCCAAGCCATTTTGGACTTCGATTCCAGGGTTCCTAGACATTACATTCTGTGCTGACACCCAAAGGACTGAGGTGCAGGCTCTCCTAAGGGCCAGCTCTGTTCTTCCCTCTCTGTGCAACCTTGGGTCCCACGACGCCCTCTCTGAGCCTCTGTTTCATCCCCTACCTAACAGGAGTCCTAAGACCCACCCTGCCTTCTCCACACTGCAGCCCAGGAGATGAGAGCTGGGCTCTTCTCGTTTAGAACCCTGTCTTTGTATGCAGGCCACCATTCCAATGGTTGGCAGAAGGAAGAATGACCTGACCGGAGCCAAGACCGCCAAGTCCGAGGACCCTGGACCCTGCCGAGGAGGCTGTGGGCCAGTTTCAGGGAGTCCACAGAATTCGAAGTCAGGCTGCCTGGAGAAATGTGAAGGATGCAAATCAGACACGTGAGCAATGCCCGGGTGGAGGAACTGTGTCTCCCTCAAAGTGGGGCTCTGAGTGTCAGATTTTCCACTCTATTTCTCTGTAGCATGTTCTGCACATCCCAGCGCTAAAAATAACTGCAGCACATGAAGGGGTGGGGGGCGGCCCCAGAGTGGCTCCACGAGCCGTTGGGGCTGGCTTAGCATGACAGCTCCCTTCATCTGGGCAGGCCTCCCGCTGCACAGACCCCTCCCCACGACCCTCTCCTCTCCCACCCTCACTCCCCAGACCCACCCTCACTCCCCAGACCCACAACTCCTTCCTCCCCTATGACGCCAGGGACCCTGGGAGCTGGCAGCCGGGAAATCACAGGGATGAAAACCCCCAAAGAGGTCATCTGTTTCCCCACCAGGAGGGGTGCAGCCACCCCTAAAGTCCCTAAGGATGACACAGAAGGTCCCCTAAGCCTAAGACTTGTCCCTGAACTCTAATCTGTCAAACGGCCCACAGTCTCCACGAGCTGGAAAGCTATTCCCGAGTCCAGCTGGGGTCTCTGCTGCTCAGCTGAAGCCACTTCCTCTTGTTCCTATCTCTCCTAGGGATACATAAGGAGGGAAGTGCTGGTTCCAAGTTCAGCTCAAACTGAACATGGGACAGATGTATGGACCGAGGATGTGTACTGTCCCAAGTGCCTGGGACTCCGACACCAAGGCCAAGAGTGAGTCACCAGTCCCTCTGCACCTCAGCGTGAAACTCCAGCCATGTCAGCCAGTTACGAGGTATCAAAATGCCTTTCCCTCCTCAGCTTTCCCAGTGCCCGCTGCCCACCAACCCAGCCACGAGGATGAACAGTGCATTCATCCGTGCTGGGCCTGGGAGGGCATCAGGAGACACTGCGGCCTGACAGGCGCCTGTGTCTGCAAAGAGCTCAGGTTTATTTCTGGGCGCAAGACTAACACATGAAAAAGCGACTAACACGGTATGTAACCCATCACAGAGGGAGGCACGGCCGTCACAGCCCACCAAGGGAGGTGAGCCCTGGCTGGGGGTGTCCCTGGAGGAGTGAGTGGAGCCGTCTGAGTAAAAACTGGGATGGGAGAGGCCACGGGTCCTGTGTAGACCAGGGAATGCCGAGGAGAAGGATTCTTTGGGATCCGAGAGAGAGAAAACTGAAAACAGGGTTGCATCCCAGCTATGCAACCCTTCCTTTGAATACCAAGGGTAGAGATTTGGACTTTACCGCTTAGGCCACATTTCTTAAAGAATATTCCAAAAACAGGTGTTAAAAAGTGATTTTGTGAAACAAAAGAAGGTGTGTGCTGTGTGTGTGTGTGTGTGTGTGTGTGTGTGTGTGTTGCAGGGTGGGATGCTATGATTAAATTTGGCAAACTTTGGCTTAAACCCGAGTGAACCCATCTGTTTACCAAGGATCCTCAGGGCCTTCCATTTATGACACACAGCGTGGGTCCTGAGAAGGGAGGGGTGAAGGAAGCCATGTTTCCCAGATCATTTGACCACAGAACCCTTTCATCAACGAGCTTCTCGTGGGACTAGAGCTCCAGCAAGCACAGTTGGGAAACGCGGCAGGGCTTGGAAAGCCAGGAGCGTAAGGGGACCGTCATTTTGGGGTGCGGGTCTGGAAGCATGTGCAGGCCTGCTGGAGGGAGGGAGGAGAGCGGGGGCAGCAGGCCATGCCTAGAGGAGTCAGAGCTGCAGTGAGGCCAGCCCTGGGGGACCTGGAGGAGCCGCGTGACTTCTCCCGGCCTCAGTTTCCTCTCCTGTGGAAGGGGCAGCAGCCCCTCCCTGGGTGGCTGGGAGGACACGGGGGCCTGGGTGGCTGGGACAGTATGGGAAGCTGTGAAATGACTCCCGGCCCAGAGAAGTCTGGAGCTGGTCCCAACACCACTCCAGGAATAGGGGCTGTAATCAAAGTGGGGAACTTGGGACGGAAGGACCAGTGATGAATCAGGAGACAGTACATGAGTCTGGACGTCCCGGGAGACACAACCTAGAACTTGAGATGGGACAATGTTTCCCTCGACTCCTCATCTTCCTATTGTTTCCTGCTCCCCAGCCCCTCTGATCCCTCTCCTGACAACACAAAGCCTCCGAGGGAACAGTGTGGCGTTTAGAGGGGGAACACTGGCGTTCCAGGCCCAGCTCTGGCATCTCCAATCTGTGCAGCCCTGGGCAATCCCTTAACTTCTCTGAGCCTCCGTTTTCTCAGCTGAAGGGCAGACAAGGATGACGATAGTGACAAGGACACCGCCGAGGCCTTGCTGTGTGCCAGGCCGTGTTCTGCATGCTGGATGGGGCGGGCTCTAGTATTATCCTCCTATTTTACAGATGTGCAAACTGAGATGCTGGGGAGCGGAGGGAGCTGCCCGAGGTCACACGGTGAGTGAGGAGGTGGGGAGAGCCCTGCCGCGGAAAGCTGCTCCAAGACCTGGATGCGGTGACAGAGAGGAACGCTCTGGAGACCGGCACTGTCGTCCCCTTACAACGTCACTAGGATGCTGTGGCATCACTAGGATGTTGCATTTTCAAAGATGCCCATGCCACCATCACCAGCCCCTCCAGGCTCACTGGCAATACCACCTTGCTCTCCTCCATGAAGAAGAGGGTTCTATTTCTCTACCCTCTTGAACCTGGGTGGGCCACGACTGCTTTGTCCAGTAGAATACGGAAAATGGCATGGCCAGTTCAAGGCACAGCCCTTGACTAGCCCAGCTGCCTCCACTTTCTGTACCCTGGAGCCAGCCTCCATGTTAAAAGTGCAACTACCCTGAGCCCACCCTACTGGGAGAGGCCCAAGTCACGTGGAGGGGCCTGGAGGAGGGGACACTGCCCAGACAGAGAGGCCAGGGACCCTGAGGAGCCGGGCATAGGAGGCAAGTGGCCATTCCTCAGGTGACCTCCAGCCTGGCCACTACATGAGACCCCAGCTTAGCCCAGTCAACCCATGGAATTGGGCACAATAACAACCAATTGTTCCCAGACACTAAGTTTGGGGAAGATGTTACACCCCAGTAGATAATCAGAACAGATGTCTCCCCCCACCGCTGTCAACTGTAAGAGAGAAGGTCACCACAGAGATGAGGAAGAGGAGGAAGAGAGACAACGGGAGGGAGTCAGGGTTACAAGGAGCTGCTCTGCCCTCAGGCCCCAGGCTGGGAGTCGGCCTGGCTTAGTGCCCTCAGACACTGGCCTGGTCCTGACTTGGTCCTGGTCCCTCTAGGCTGCCTTCTCCCCTCCTTACATGAGGAGCTGAAATCATGACCCCTGAGGTCCCCTCCAGCTCTTGCATTTTGGATCTCCACCATGGGGGTCATTCCAGCCCTGGTTCTGTCCTGCAGACCCAGAGGCCCTTGGGATGTACCCCCAGCCACCCTGGGCCTCTAAGCCCCTGGAGAGAGTAGCACTTCAAGCCTCTGGGCCCAGCAAGCCCAGCCCAGCCAGCCAGTGGAGCTGGACAGCAGGATGCTGTGCCCTACTGACCCGCACACTGACGCACTGTGGCTCTGAGCCTTTGACGGTGCCCTGCCAGGCCCTTGACACAGATGATTCTATTTCATCCTCACATCATTCAGAGAGATAGATATTATTATTATCTCATTTTTCAGATGAAGAATCTGAGGCTCAGAGTTGTTAGGGGACTAGGTCAAAATCACACAATTATAAATGTGAAGCCAGAATTTAAACCTGGAGGCCTGAGTCCACGGCTCTCCCTCTTATCCACTACGCTAAACCGCCACCAGCGGGCATGTGTGAAGACACAAATACCTCATCTGTGCTCCCCACACAACCCCACTGGTGCACCTACATGCTCACACACTCGCAGCTACACATACGCATAGGCACAGACCTGTGGGCCCAACACTGACAGCTGCGCGTGTAAAGACGCCCCTCACAGTGGTACACACTGAGCCATGAAAACCCACATTCACATAGCTGCACACAAACACTCCTACACACACATCTCTACTACACATGTACACATGGACTCAGGCACACATGGCATGTGCTCACACACCCGCTACACTTCCAGCCCCATAGGCTCATATGCAGACATCTGCACGCACACACACACACACACAAACACTGCACCTTGTTTAATGATGCCCGGGAAATGAGAGTCATTATTTTTATTTTTTTTTAAAAAAAGGGCTCTCAAATGCCAATTAGATTCCAGTGTGTTTTTCAGTTCTGAAAGGTTTCACAAGCAAAAGTCGCCCAACAGTGCCACCTGCTGAAGGCCAGCAGTTCTCGTCCTCTCCCTTCTTGCCCCTCCCACCCTCATCAGAGACCCTTCCTCAGTTTCCCCCAAAGTGCTCATGACTTGGGAGCTGGGTGGGGGAAGGTGGGGTGGACGCAGATGGGAGAAGACAGGAGGTGCGGAGGTGGGAGAACATGGAGGAGGGGAGAGGGAACTGGGCTTCAGAAGCCAGGCAAGAAGAGGGAGATGGAGGGAGGGGTCCCAAGAGAGACAGAGGCAGGTAGAGCAGGTAGGAGGAGAGCCAGACCCCGAGAACGTGAGAGAGAGCACAGAAAGAGCCACACCCGGAGGACAAGTCAGGCATGCAGGGAAAGTAGACAGGGGGCGGGCAGGAGAGACAGGGAGAGAGAAAAAGGAGACGGAAGAAGACAGAGGGGCAGGGCATCAGGATGTGCAGGGCAGGCTGCGAGCCACCCCCAGGACCCACAGATGCAGCGAGCCTCCCTCCATGGGGTGGCAGGGACCTGAGGCCACCGTCTGTCCTGGAGGCCTGGACACCCATGCCACCCCCGGCTCTCCAAAATGTTTGTGCAGCAGGCCCTGCCCCAAAGGGGCTCAGGTCAGGATGGGGTTGACTCTCAACAGGGAAAATTTCTTATGTGAAATATCTGGCCTGGCTTCCGACAGGCACAAAAATACTGCAGGGGGACTCGCCCAAGGCCACACAGCAGAGTAAGAAGAGTCGGCCTTGTAAGCTTCCAGGGCCTGGGTGCTACCCCACCCCTTTGTCATAGGAGGCCGGGGGGCTGCAGGGGTCATTGCCCTCTTGTTTCTTGATCGAATCCCTGCAGAAAGAGGGAGCTTGGGATCGAAACCTCCTCTGAGTTGCTCCCAGTTTTCCCTCAGTGGCCCTGGGGACCCCAGCCCACAACGGCTCTCCAGCACAGCTCACAGGCATACGAGGGCAGGGGGTTATCCTCAAGTGCCCTGTGAGGAGAAACAGCCTGCAATACCATCACCGTCTCAGTGATCACCCCACTGGGGCTCAGGGGGCAGTCAGCGCTGGACAATCAGCAGAAAACCACAGACCCCCGACTCACTCACCGCAGATCCTCCTTCACCCTTCCTGAGGGGGACACTGAGAGCAGAGGAGTGGGGGGTGCCGAGGGGATGAGAACCCCGGGCTCCCAAGCCAGCCTCCCAGCCCATTGCCCTCCCCGAAGGAAACCACATCCCAGAAATCCTGAGTCCTGGGCTCCCTCCCAGTGGCAACTGTGGGGACTTCATCCTGCCCTTCTGGGGCCTAAACTCTGGTCCTTCACTCTCCCAGTAAGACACTCCCCTCTACAGAAGGACCCGTGGCAGGGAAAGTCTTGGGGCAATTCTATTTTTTATGCAGCCTCATGAAGTGTCCTGTAGCTCGGCTACTTTTCTTCACCTTTGTTGAAATGCACAGGACCCTCCCTGCTGCAGAAAGCCAGCTGACAACACAATACAGAGCAGGTGCTGGCTTGCATCTCATTTGCATGTGGTTTGCATATGCGTCCTGACTTCTCAAAATACCAGGAAACCCTCCTCCATCCTATAACTTCTTGGCGTTCACAGTCCCTCCTGACTGACGAGGGCCATTTCAGAGCTGTAGACTTGCATTTGCTTAGCTAGAAAAGGAGTTCAACCGTAAACCAGGCAGAACCTAAATTCCTTAAAAGAGGCATCCTGGCTCCACCCTACCTCCAAGCAGTCATGCCGCCCACCTCTCCTGCCAGGCCTGACAACAGCACCCCTCACTGAAAATGCCCTGCTCCTCTGTGCAAGAGTTGGCTCTCTCTGCCTGGAATGCCCTCTCCTCTCCTCCTCTACCTGAAAAATTCCTACTGACCCTTCAAGGCCCAATTCAAACGGAACTTGTACAAAGCATCTGCCTATCATCTTCCCCCACCCAGCACGGCTGAGCAGAACTATTGCCTCTCAGTGGGCCCCAGCACTTCAGTTCATTAACAGCCAACCATTAAAGGAGTGATTGACTATATCACAAAGTGATGGTATTTAGCACATGTCTTTCCTATTAGACTGTGAACTCGTTGAGGGCAGGGACCGTGGGGCATGCATCCATCACAGCATAGCCTACAGTTCCTCGCTTGGGAAAAACGGCTGTTTAATCAACTGTTTGATGAACAAATGAATCATTTATTAGTTTTCTCCAAGGGCCTTCCTGCTCAAACACACTGATTTTCCCCCCATAATGGCTCACCCAGATTAGTTAAATAGCGGTGCTACTCCACTCAATATTTTACAACATGAAACAGCACAGAACAGAGGGCCCTCAGGGATCCAGCTCTGTATAGATCCCCATCTACTTTTGAGCACCCAAGTCTTCACAGACAAAACCCCAAATCAGAGTCTACAATCCCAGGTAGGGCCTTGGGCCCAAACACAAGTGAGGCAACAGGACCAAGGCTGCTGTTTAAGAAGCAAATAACCAAGGGGGGAAATTTACAGTCAGATAATTGGCAGCTCTGGTGCATAGTCAAAGGCAGTAAATTAAGTGTTTTCCTGTAAATCAAGTTTATGATTTGCACTGGAGATGTAATTGTTAAAACTGTTCATTTTACCCGCAAATAGCAGTTGAAAGAAACCAATTTAGGAGTGACAGATTGGTTTTGATTCTAAATGTAGTGCTAAAACAGTTAATTTTAATAACATCCATTGGACAGGAGTCTGCTTGTTACTTAATATCATAGTCAACAATTTGAAAACTGCACGTTCAGCCACTGCTGCTTCCGCTAAAAATTAATCCCATTTTTCCCCCGAATGGAGGCATTTCTCAGCAGGAAGTGGCATATCCAGGCAGGAGGGCTTTCCTCATTCATGAGGTTAATGGCCTTCCCACCCTGGAGAAGAGAGGCCACAAGAAGGTCAGCTGTGGGCTGGAACAAAAAGTAGGAGCGCCCTTGATGGTAAGCAGCACCACGGTCAGCCGCTTCTGCCTACACACCTCCAGTGATGGAGAACACGCTCTCTTATTTACCTCTTTTCTCCCTGGGGCATCTCTGAAGCTGCGGAGACGTCAACTCCATTATCCATGGTCCAGACCTCCAGTATATGGAAGACAGTCTCCAGGTCTCTGCCTCTCCTGCGTGGCTTCTTTTATTCTCCGGGTTAAACATACCCGTGCCCATGCCCACAGCAATGTGGTGTGTGGGAGCACCTTGGGGGCCAGTGGGTATCTATTGGGTAATTCTGAACAAACAGGACAAAGTCTCATCTTCCAGATTTTTCACCATCCCCCTTGTCATCTCAAGACACACACTCCAGTCTTTCAAATATCCAACCTTGACTTGTGGTGTCCAACACTGAACCCACTATTTTTGTCATAAGCCAACTTGGGTCCTAAGCACACAGGGGGGCCTACAGCTTCCCAGGATTGGGAAACCTTTTCGCTAAAGGAACTTGTGAACTCTTTCAGTGGCTCGCCCTGATGTTTCACAGGCTCCCAGCTCTGCTCCCAAGAAGTCAGAGCATATTTTAGCATGCATCAGAATCACCTGGAGGGCTGATAAAACTGATCGCTGATCACTGGGCCCCGCCCCCAGATTCCGATACAGCAAGTCTGGGCACAGCCAGAGAAACTGCATTTCTAGCAAGCTTCCAGGTGATGCTGATGCTGCCTGCCCGCAAACCTCACTCTGAGTAGCACTGATACAGGGGATTTGTATTATTGCCACCGCCTCCGCCCTGTTACAGATGCGGAAGCTGGAGGCCAGAGAAGATGCAAGAGGGAGGACAAACAGCCCCTGGACATCAACACATCAGCACCACACCTCCTGGGCCTCACCTCCTACTGTGGGAGAACCGTCCTACCCCAAGACATTTCCAGGAGCTCCAGATTCCCAGCAAGGAAGGCACACAAATCAGCCCGTTTACCCAGTTTCGTTCAATAATTTCAAAAGGTATTTAAAAAGGAAAACTTTTGTAAAAGAAGCAAAAGCCTGTTCATTTTCATGGCCACCGCTTGGAGGAATGGTTCTTCTGGAGCCTAGGAAATCGCTTGTAAGAGTCTATTAGAAAGGGAAGCCTAAATCACATTTATGGCTCATATTGTAAGGCAAATGTAGGTATTAAAATTGTTCCTTTTAAATGATAAACACCCACTGAAATGGCGCAATAGAGCCGCATCAAAAACTGTTTTCACCCAAAACTGACTCAGGAAAGGCAGTGAATACTGAATTTGACTGCAGTCCCATAACAGCTGTTGATACAAGGAGTGGGGAGGGACGGGGCGATGGAGAGAAATTAGCACATGGAGACCATGTTTGTTTTAGCAACATTCACCACCTTGCCTAGCCCAGCCTTCTCCAAGGTCTGAGAGGTAGAATTTCACCCCAAAAGGGACACTGGCTACTTGTTTTCTCTCCTGGTTTTAGATAGCGGGGCCTCCGTTTTACTGTGCGTATCACAATCATTGCAGTTTCTATTCTGAGAAGGAAGTAATGGAAGAAATAGTTAATCACCCATTAATAATCTCTTAAACATTATTTTTAAGCTGATAGTTGCAAAACAAAATGCAATCTTTCTAACATCTTCAAACAATTACTTGTCATTTTCCCAGTTTCCATAATAAAAGGAAATGGGGGGAGTGGCAAACTTTGCCTTTGACTTTGGGGAAGATGAAGGACAGACTTAAAGTAAATTCTGCCCAGAGTTTTCCCATCAAAAAGGAAGACAAGTGCCATCCCAGAACAAGTGATGGGAATTGGGGACGGGGCTTCTCCTGGTCCACCCCACCCCACCCCCAAAGATAATGTAATGTGTATCTAATTACCTGAGCTTTGTTAAGCAAGTTTGCCTCTGCCCACCCCCTGGAGGAAATGAGGAGACATGCCTACTTTCCTCCCTGCCCCAAGAGACTCAATAAATGCGGAGTCACAGCCAGAAGTCAATTTAGCTCCTCTGACCATCATAGTGAGGGCTTAACTCATGATGAATAGATGGATGGATAGATAGATGAATGAATGAAAATAGTTTCTTAAGACTTCCATGCCAAGGTAAGTCTCCTCAAATTCTCAGTGTGAAAGGACCACATTTCATTTGCAATCAATTCATTCTCTAATCTGTTAAAGATACTTCCGTAAAGTAAGTTATCATGGTAATGCCAAGTTGCTGTACCAGTGTCTAATTCTTACTCTCAGTTTCTGTAATAAACAGTGTGGAGATGGTGCTGGTCCCAGGGCCAGGCTTGGAGCAGAGCTGCCCTCAGGCTCAGCACTGGGCAAGCCACACACGTTAACCGCCTGTCCTCCAGGCCACTCTCGGAGACGGGTGCTTTCATACCTACTTTCCAGATGGGGAAGCTGAGGCCCAGGGATGGTTAGTGAGTCACCAGATTCCAAAAGCTAATGGCTAGAGAGCAAAGCTTTACACCCAGATCTCTCGCGCTCCAAGCCTTTGTCTTTCCTGACGCTGGGCTCCAAAGGTGGACTTAAAGGGTGAAGCAGAAGGATAATCTCCCTGCTGGTCCGGGGAAGGCTCCTCCAGGGACACAAACTCAGCTCGGGAGCTCGGAGAGGAGGGGGATTCTCAGTGGGAGGCAGGGCACCCAGGAATCCAGAGGCAGGAACGTGCTTGGTGCGAGGTGAGGAGGACCACAGAGGAGCCAGAGCGGGTGGGGACAGGGGACGGGGAGCCTGGCCCGTGGCTGGCCTGGTGGCTACTCTCCCTGGGCAGCCGGGCAGGCAACGGCCCTCGGCCCAGAGCAGGGAGTGAGGAAAGAAGTCGCCCCTGGATCTCTCCCTGTGCCTTGATCCTCACCATGGAGCCCAGCTTTCCCATTTTGAAACCCATGGAGCAGTAGTTGGCATTAAAAAAATGTAAATCTGACAGGAGACTCTCTTGTCAGGGTATTACTCCTTTACAAGAGTTTTAAGAGACTAGAGGGGTCAGAGCAACTCTCACTTCCCGCTGAGCTGCTTCTGTGAAGCTTTGAGCGCGGAGGACCAAGGGCGTAGGGCTGGATGTTCAGAGAGGCCCAAAATGAAAGGGAGGATCAGAGAGTACGTGCCAGCTGCCCCAGCCTGGCTGAGCCGCTCTCTGTGGGCCCCGAGGGACGCAGCAGGGTTCGTTTGGGACAACCAAGGGCTCCGGCAAAGCCCATGAACAAAATCAGGCCTGGGAAACGCAAGTTAAAATCTCACTACCCTCAGAGGGGGAGGGCCTCACCTCTCTTCTCCCGGACACCCACCCACCTGTCATTCAAAGATGCTTCAGGGCCTCACAGACTCTGAAAGCAGGGCCTTCCATTCCCCCTGGCCCCCAGGAAACGGCCCTGATCAGAAAGTCCAGAATCTCCTCCCATTGTCTGATGTCATGGCACTTCACTAATACTGAGTGAGGTCCTCTCGGATCAGCCTCTCTGCTAAGGATGGAAATTCCAAGATGCAGGACACCCCACACCTGCCCTCAGGATGCTCCCAATCCAAGGGCAGAACAAGTTGCCCCACAGAGAGACGGGTGCCTTGTAGAAGGAAGCCCAAGGTTATGGGTAGCCAGAGGAGGGGCCCTAACCCAGCCAGGGAGGGTGGTCAGGGAAGGCTTCCCAGAGGAAGAAGGCATGCCTGAAGTGAGCCCTTCCTGAGCAAAGGAGGGAGAGTGGCATTCCAGGCAAACACATATACGCAATAACAACAGCAACAACTTTGAATAAAAGAGTCAGTTTTCTTTTCCTGATTAAGAGAAAGAATTTTCATAGTTTCTTGGAGAGAGAGTTCAAGCTTTTTATTCCCCAGGTAAGGAAACTGGAGCTCAGAGAGGTAAGGCGCTGCACCCAAGGTCACACAGCAAGCTGGGGGTGGGACAGAGGGTCAGAGGCTCCCCAGATTCCCAGGCCAGCTCCTCTCTGCCATCGATTTCTGTGACTTGAGCTGTGCTTTCCCCAGCCAGGCATTACCATGCAGAAAGTAGAGAGAAGGCCTCTGGAGGGAGCAGAGGTGCCACTCCCAGGAGCTCCCCTGAGAGAAGGGAACTCAAGGGAGCCAAGAGTCCTGCTCTGTCCCCAAGGAGCTGATGTTGAATCTGATGAGTAAGACACAGGGAGGCAGCACACAAGCAAGTCACAACATTAAGGTCCCTCACAGCAAACAGGAGACTGTTGTTTCAACATCACTGGCCACTCACCTGCCCCCTTCTCCAGAGCCACCCCCCAGAGGAGAGAAGGGCATTGCCAACTCCCCTGGAGAAATCCCAGCACATGCTCTATTCTTAAAATCTGGCTGCTGAGCCAACCTCATAGGTGGGAGGGAGATAGGTGGGGGCAAACTGGCTGGACTTGGGCACCAGGTGACCCAGTCTAGCCAGGATACCCCACTTCCCTATTTGCTATGTGGCCTTGGGAGACTTGATAACCACAGCGACAACAATAATAATAACAGCAGCTCACTCTTAGCCCTTAGGAGAAGCCACCTTCTGACAGCAGCTCCCATGACCTCTATGACAACGTGCCAGGCAGATGCCATTAGCATCCCCATTGCACAGATGAGGACACTGAGGCTCAGAGACACAAGGTTTCTTGCCCCAGGCCACAGAGGTGGGGGGTGGCAGAGCTGGGAATTGAACCCTCTCTTGGCCTCAGTTCTCTGTCCCTGAAGAATGGGGCCGGTCACCTCCTGGGGCTGGAGAGGCAAGGGGCCTGGTCTAGGCACTCACTGGCCTCAGGGGAAGTGAAGCGGGGGAGAGACACGCGGGGGGCACAAAGAGAGAGGGCAAGGCCCCTGGACTGGTGGGAGAGAGCACACGGGAGCCAGCAGAGAGGGCCTGCAACATAGGGCATGAGGCCCTCAGGGGGCACCCAGAGGAAAAAGTATCCAGTCCGGAGGGATTCTGAGAAGCAAGGCAGGCCAGCAGGGCTGAGCCTCGAAGCGTGAGCAGGTGGGGCTCTGATGCACAGGGGCTGCAGGGGGACATTGCGGGGCAAAAGGAACAGCACGTGCAAAGGCTTGGAGACGGGATGGTCCAGCTGCACAAAACGCTTTAATCTTTGGAGCTCCTGGTGCCAGGATGGGAGCAATGATGCTAGAAAGGTAATAAAAGCAATGGCCACACTTCCGGAACATTTACACACTAGGCACTGTGCCAGGTACCTGACATCATCTAGTCCTCACGGTAGATGAGAAGGAGATGAGATTACCTGCCCCATCTGACAGGGGAGGAGCCCGAGGTTCACAGAGGTGAGCAGGCTGCCCCAGCTCACGCCGCTGGTCAAGGGCTCTCTGTACCATCCCACGGTCCCACCTCCCACCCCAAAAGCAGCGTGCAGGCACAGAGGTTAAAGAGGCAGAAACCGAGGCACAGAAAAGGGAAGGGACCGGCCCAAGGGCACACAGCCAACGTGTGTAGCACTGGGACTCACACCCTCGTCTCCCTTGAGTTCCCTTCTCCCAGGGCCTCTCACCACGGGAAGAAGGCAGAGGGGGTCCTAGAGGCCCTGTTGCGGCCCACATGCCTGTTTGCGGGTTCGGTGAAGGTGTGCGGAGCAGGCTGGCTGCAACAGCTAAGAACGCCGTTAGTACCGTCCATGGGGGCCACGGTGAGTGATGGAACCAAGCCAGGCAGTGGCTTGGAAAGATGATCTCATTCCTGCAAATGTGAGAGTCTGCCACACTCTCAGCCCCCACCCCACTCCAGCCAGCACCACTTGGTCTGGGAGGGAGGGAAGGGGGTCCCACAGAGGTAGGCTGGCCCAGAGCCCCGTGTCAGGCAGGGTGACTACACTATTCATCCAGCTGACATTTCCTGAGGCTCTGCTCTTTGCTGGGCTGGGCCCACCAGCTATGCAGCCTAGTCTAAGCCCTTGCCCTCTCTGGTATTCATGAAAGGACTGGGCCAGATTATCTCATTAACGTATGCATCCACCCATTCATACATTCACCAAGGGCAATATAGACCACAAGACCCAGACCCTGCTCTCAGATGCCTGTTTTAGTTTTCTAGGGCTGCCATGACAAAGTATTACAAACTGAGTGGTTTAAAACAAAAGAAATTTATTCTCTCACAGTTCTGAAGGCCAGAAGTCTGAAATCAAAGCATCAGCAGGGCTCTGCTCCCCTCAAAGGCTCTAAGGTAGAATCCTTCTTTGCCTCTTCTAGCTTCCGGTAGTTGCCAACAATCCTTGGCATTCCTTGGCTTGTGACAGCATAACTCCAATCTCTGCCTCCGTCTTCATATGGAATTCTTCCCTGTGTCTCCTCTGTGTCTTCAAATCTCTCTCTCTTTATAAAGCACCAGGCACTGGACTTAGGGTCCATCCTATTCCATATGGCCTCACCCTAATCCACTAGGAACTCATCCGAACTTGATTAAATCTGTAAAGACCCTATTTCTACATCGTCAGGTACTGGCATTAGGACTTCAACATATCTTTTTTGGAAGGGGTGGGGGAAAACAATTCAACAAACAACAATGTTCAGCCTCCCTCCCTGGAGTCTAGGTGTCCTGGTGCAATGGATAGAGCCCAGCCTGGGTGGGGCAAGGGGGCAGAGCCCTGGGTTCCTGTTCTGGTTGTCCCTGACTTCCCAGGTGACCTCATTTATTCATGCATTCAACAAACATTTACTGCCTGCCTAACCATGTACCTGACAATGTCCTAGGCCCTGGGGCATGCATTAGCCCACAGAACAGCGGCAGTTTCTGCCTTACTAGAGCTCATGGGAGTGGGGAGAGAGACTATAAAGAAATTAACAAGTAATCTGCCCTCCAAACTTTAATTTCCCAAACCTTATACTGAGATACTATCGGGTGGGACTGATCAAGCGTGTACTACATAGCAGAACAAGATGACACCAGAAGTCAAGAGGAACTCTGTACCCCAAACTTGATGTGTGATCTTGGGCAAGTCACTTCACTTCTCTGTGCCTTGGATTTTTAATCTGAGAAATGGGGACACTGTGTTCTCATATGCACTAAAAAATATATCATCTATTCTCCATCCCCTGAGAACATGTATGAGTTTGAGTACATGAGGCCTGGGCCCCATCCACAAGCACATTTGAGAACCCTCACCCCTCCAGCCTCATCCCTAGCTCCTCCTCTGTGACTCTGAAACCTGACCCTGCACTGCTCCCCATGATCTTTCCTGCCTCAGGACATTTGCACATGCTGGTTCTTCCACCCAGTAAACCATCCCCTGGCCCATTTCTTTGCCTGGGTGATTCTTTAAGGTCCAGCTCCACTATAACCACTTCAGTTAACCTTCCCAGCTCCCACTTCACTCCAGACAGAAATAGCTTCCTCCTCTGCGATATATGTGTGTGTGCATGCATGTGTGTGTATTTAACTGATTTTGAAATAAAAGTTAAAAATGCCTTTGATAAAAATTTTGAACTTTTTTCTAAAGGTATAAAGTAAAAAGGAAGTCTCACCTTAACACATGGATCCCCTGCCTTCAATACCCAAACTAGCCCCTGCTAACATTTTGTGTTACTTTCAGGGAAAAAAGAAATTATATAAGTATATACAGTAACAAAAATAGCTGATGAGGACTTACTCTGGTCCCCGCCCTGGTCATGCTTTATGTGTATGAAACACACTGAACCCTCACAACAGCCCTATGATTAGAGGCTATTATTAGCTCTGTTGCCCAGCCAAGGTGATTAAACCTAGAGAGGTTAAGTGACTTTCCCAAAGTCACACAGCTGGTAAGCGGCAGAGCAGGAACTCACACCCCGGTAGGCTGTGTCAAAGGCCACGCTTTCAACAGTCCTTTTTTATAACACAAATGTGTTCATATATACACTGCTCAGCTTCTGGCTTTATTTTGCTGAAAATGCAACTCTGAATCTCTCCATGTCAGCACAAAAACAGCTACAGTCTCTCCTGCAGCCACTTGGCACGGAAGCATCACATCTTATATACTCAGACCCCTGATGGACATTTTGGTGGCTTCTAGTTGCTGTTACAAACATTTATTAACACTCAGGCTTGCATCTATATCTCAATGCACTTTTCCAAACACATCTGTGGAATGTGGCCCTGGAACAGCTGGGCCAAAGGTCATGGGCTTTTCAAATTTTGAGAGATGTGGCCAAACCGCCCTTCAAGTGCTTGGGCAAGTTTGCATTCTCACCAAGGCTGTTGTACCCATAGTGCTGTGTACCCACTTCTCCTAGGATACGAAGGGGAGGGTTGGTCCGTCAGGGTCCCTTCCTGATCTGAGCTCCCCGGGGGGAGGGACTTGTTCTCCTCTGGAACCCCAGAGCACTTGGACCGAGCTGTGGAAAGGTTTGAAAGAAGTCCAGGACCTCTTTAGGTAACCGTCAGTTTCATGTAACAAACAGCAAGAATTCCTTTGGCACCTTCCTTTGGTACAGGAAGCAGAGACTGATTAAACCCGGGTTCTCAAAATCAAGTGCCTGCAGGGGCCAGGCAGGCTGCGTAGAGGAGTGACATGCGCTAGATGAAGGTGATGCTAGGGCGAGCAGCCACAGCTCAGCACCAGCGCCGGACACCTGGCAGGAATGCTGGGTCGTGGGCCAGATCTACGATTTTTACAGAAAGCCAGAAACCTGGATTTTTAGGTGAATTTATCCTGATACACAGCAGAACAGCTGGCACTTGAGGACTCCATATTTATTTAATGAATAAAGAAAAGAATGAATGACCCTGAAGCCCGTGTTCTTCCCTCTGCAGTTCAGTCTGGTAGAGGAACTCACCTCTCCAGTAAGAGATGCAAAGCCCTATACTCACTCTTTACAGGTGGGCAGGGCAAGGCCTAAGCTTCCTGCCATCTGTGTCCTCAGCAGCAGTGGCTCCCAGAACAGGGCTCTCGGGAAGCCATTCCCCCCTCACCCCAACACACACATACCCACCATCAAGTAGGTATGTGTTCTCCTGGGGGCTGCAGGGGGAGAAGACACTTCCCTGTTTAGCAAGGTCACTTCGGGTTTAAAATCAGCCTTGTTCAGCAAATCCCACACCCTGACCTCCTCCCCTTCTGAATTCCTTCCCCACCCACCAGCAATTGCACAAGGACATAAAAAAGGGAATTAAAAGAATCAGCCTCTACAACCTGAGGGACATTCATCCTGTCTCTCCTGTCAAGAAGGCAGTGATCCTATCTTACTCCAATTACGTATCGGTTGTCAAGACGAATGAATGGTCAGTATGTGGTCCTCATTCCCATGCTTATGTGTTTTGGGTGATCAGGACTGAAAGGCGGTGGACGGTGGTGCTATGGCCAGGGTAACACCCCAGAAAGTATCAGCTCAGGAAAGCAGGGACAGAAACTAGGTGTGGCTCTGAGGTTTGCCTTTCAAAGGGACAGCAAGAAGCCCTCAGGGCTGAAGGCACAGAGGAGGCAGGTATGGTTTGGATGTCCTCCAAGAGAAAAACACCTGGCTCGGGAACAGGAGCATGGGGCACCCAGGGAACCTGGAACTCAGCCTCTGTGAAGCTCAGTGGCCCCAGGCAATGCTTCTCAGTTCTCTGGGCCTCAGTTTCCCCAAGGGCATATTTAGCAAGAGATATCATTTATCATACAAACCAGGCAACTTTTCTATGTTTTGATTAAACCATACAAAATTGCTATCTTATAGATCAAAAATAGTTGGATATTGGCAACCCCACATGATCCAATCTCAGAATAATTACTCCAGGACACTGGGCATAAAGCAGGGCTGTTCCGAGCAAACTGGGGCAAGCGGTCACCCATGGCTCAGGACCACACTGACTGCTTCTCCCCGTTACTTGCAATACAAAGCACCACCCCCTGCCCCCAGCCCCTCTGTCATTAGGCTGAGGTATAAAGATTAAGTTAATGGTGGGCAGAGAAAATCAGCTTTGTTGGCAAATTGTCTCTGATATTTATTTTGAACATTAAACGAATCATTCCGACTAAAGAGGGCTGCAGTGCGCGGCCCATTAAAATGCATGCATTATGTATAACTCTCCCGGCTTCACCTCCAAGTATTATCAGCCTAAAAAGCAAACATGGTTTTTAAAGCCCCTTGTTTACGACATCCCGTGACAGCTGATTAATGGCCACAGTTTCCAGATCTGAAAGCTTAGTAACCCAAGCTAGAAAATTCAATCTTATTCTAATATAGCTGGGGGGCGGGAGGGGGGAGGGTTGGACAGGAGGAGCCCAGCAAAATAGGAACAGAGCAGAGCTCTTCAAAGGGACCGAAGCTGAGGGTTGTAACCACCGGAGCAGCATCAGGAGGAGTCTCTCACTGGGCACTGTATTAGTTTCCTAGGGCTGCAGCAGCTAATGGCCACAAACTTGATGGCTTAAAACAACAGAAATGCATTGTCCCACAGTTCCGGAGGCCAGAAGTCTGGAGCCAAGGTGTCAGGGCCACACTCCCTCTGACTGCTCTAAAGGGAAACTCCCTTGGCCTCTTCCAGTTTCTGGTGGCTCCTGGAGTTCCTTGACTTGTGGCTGCATCACTCCCATCTCTGCCTCTGTCTTCACATCACCTTCTTCCTTGTGTTTCTGGATTTCTTCTGTCTCTTATGAGGACACTTGTCTTTGGATTTAGGGCCCAGTCCAATTCAGAATGATCTCAGCTTGAGATCCTTACCTTAACTACATCTGCAAAGACCCTTATTCCAAATAAGATCACATCCTGTGGTTCCAGGTAGACACATCTTTTGTGGTGGGGACACCATTCAACCCACTGCAGCTCTCCTTCCGTCTCCCAGAGTACTCCCTCTGTTCTTAGGAAGGCCGTGGGACCAACCAGACCCGCAGATCCTATCAGATCCTAGGAAGCGCTCTGATCTGTCCACACCTGTGCCCTCTCACTGCCATCCCCTGGCTCAGGACTCCAGCTGGCCTCCTCGCTGGTTCCCTGCTGCCGTGCCTACCCCTACAGCGCGTTCCCCACCAGCAGCCGGAGCAGCCCCTCTAAAGAGCCCACCTGACCCTGTCACTCCTCCTCTTGGCCCTCCAAGTCTCCCCAGGGCCAATAACTCTCCTTGTCACAGCCAAGAGGGCCTGCCAGGTCTGCCTTCTGACCATCCTGCCAACCATACTCACAGGGCGCATCCTTCACTGGGTCAGTTTTGGCCGCAATGTGCCACTGCCCAGTAGGAATGCTGCACCCCAGTGTCCCTACCTGGATGCCTTGAGATCTCACCTCAATGTCACCTCCTCTGATACAGCCAAGTCCCCCACAATCACCACCAGACATCGTTTACTTCTCCTTCATAACATTCATCACACTTAAATCATTCGTTAGTGGATTTGCTTAGCTTTTCAATACTTGAATAGGAGAATGTTGACAGGCCTGCCCAAAACCCTACTACAGCAGTTACAGAAACTCACACCACCTTGTCCTCACACAGCCCTGCATGATGGGTCCCACCTGCCTGCATCCTTTCCTCCCACTGCCTCCCTGATCACTCACTGTCCAGCCATAGCAGCCTCCTCCTGTTCCTCCAGAATGCAAGCCCCTGCCTGCCTCAGGGCCTCTGCACATGCAGTCTGCTCCACCTGAAATGCTCTTCCTCCAGATCTTCCCCATCTGGCCCATTTGCACCAAGCAGGATTAGTTCAAATGGCATCTGTCAGGAGAGATCTTCCCTTAACCCCCCTGTCTAGAACATCCTCCAGACCGATCAATCTTACCCTCCTTTATTGTCTTCATAGCAATTATCACTAAAATCATCTCACACCTCTGGTTTCAGGGGGCTTTTCTGCTTTCTGATTTATTCTCTGTGCTACCCACCTAGTGAGCTACTGAGGACAGGAACCTTGACTGTTTCATTCGCTGCTGTATCCCCATCTGTATCCCCAAAGACTTAGGATGCTGCCGCCCCAATCCCATCAACATTCGTCGGATAAGTGAATGTTAATCGCAGAGTCTTGCATGGGTCCTAAGACAGAGCAAGGCCTTACAAATTCCCTCCGTGTAGCTCTCTTTGTTGTGGGTGAAGGAAATACCCGTCCTAGAATTTCTAAGGCCATCTACATCTTAATCTAAAGTCAGCACTGCCAACTTCACACACACATACACATACATAATGCTTGGACGACTCCCACATTCATTCATTTGTCCATTCATTCATTCTGCAAACATTTACTGAGCACTTGCTGTGAGCCAGGCATCGTTCTGGCCTCAGAGGTATGGTGGAGAGCAAGCTGGCCCATCTCTACCCTCTCTGAGCTGACACCCCCATTCTGTCAGTGCCTAGCCTAAGCGATTTCCAGGAGGGGAGCAAAGCACTCTCTCTTTCTGAGTCTCAATTTTCTCATCAGCCCAATGGGAAGCAAGATCCAGCCCACTGGCCAGGAAGCCCCAGGGCTGAGCAGGGACTGGGAAACGACCTCTGGAAGGGCAAGGCCCCAGGATGTCCCTGGCCCGTTCCTTCCCTGCCTCCCAGCTGCCTGCTGACCATGCCTACCCAGGACCTCCACCCAGGACCTGTGGTCCCCCTGGCCTGCACAGGAGCACAACCCTAGGCCTTAGACACACCTGAGCTCAAACGCAGCTCTGTGAATGAGCCTGGAAAATCAGCTAACCTGGCGAAGCCCGAGTTCCCTCGTCTGTAAAACGGGGATAATAACGTCTACAAACTCTGTTGGGAGGATAGAATGGGACATGCTTCCTAGAGATCCTGTACTCCCCAGGCACTGGGGAATGTTGGTCATTCCCCTGGAATGTCCCCATTCTTCCCTGCTGCCTGCCTAACCCCTGTCCATCCCCAAGGCACAGGCCAAGTGCCCCTCCCCAAGAACCTCCCCCCCACCGCCCTTCACCCTCTGTCCACACTGCTCAACCCTGTCAGCCAACCAATTCTCCTCCTGGGCACACGTTTGGGGCAATGAGCAGACCAGTCCTCAGCACCCCACACAGTGCCTGACACTGCTGGGCACACACTAGGGGCTCAGCAAGGATTTCCACTTAACTGCTTGTTCACTGAGCATCTGTTCCTGCCGGGCCCTGTTCCATGTTCTGTGGACAGCAATGATGTGGTCCCCATGCCAGAGGCACCCACAGCCTGGGAAGGACACAGACAAGCCAGCAAATAAACCTCCTGTGCAGAGGTGTAAGCAGAGGCATGGCAGAAGGAGAAATCGGGGGCCTTCCTAGAGAAGCTGGGCCTTACAGGAACCACCCTCTTGGCCGAGGGGAAACATTCGCTTAGTAAGTGTATTCCTGGGAAAGGTCACGGGGATTAGCATTCCTGCTGGCATCTACGTCAGCCTACAGGTCCTAAATCCTGATTTATGACGACTTCTTTAATTGGCAAAGGCTGTTGTTGTTACCAGTTCTTGGTCATGTAATTAAAGACCTGTGAACCAGCACACAAATGGGGTGGGATCACAGGGTCCATTTCAGGGACTCCTTGATGTGGGAAGGAAGGCTGCTGGCCTCAGTCATCCCCTCCTTACTACGTTTGTTAAGACTAAAATTATACTGCCTCTAAATTTTCCAAAACATTCAAAAGACAGAACATGTGTCTTGAAAGCTTTTTCTTATGCAATATCAAAACATTTGGTCGCCCCAGTAGAAGTCATTTTCTCCGTTTGTTAGAGAGGATACTGTGGCCCAGAGAGAAATGCTGGACCCAAGGACCCTCTGTGAATCAGGGCTGGGCCAGTACCAGAATTGGGGCCCCCGCGGCCCAGGCCAGGATTCCACCCACCACCTCCGGGCCTCACTCCTGGGCACGCACCTTAAACAACCTTGTTGTGAGCACGCACCTTAAACAACCTTAAACAACCTCTCGACTCCCCCGCACCAACAGGTGTGTCTTCTCCCCCCCTCCAGCAGATGGGGGAGGGCATCCTTTACACCTTCTGAAGGCCAGGGAGGAAGGCGAGGTGGCGCCAGGGGATAAAAACCGGGCTCCCAGTGAGCTCTGAGAATTGACGGAGAGTCGGTGACATGCTGCACTCTGTGGAGGCAGTCATTTCACTTAATAACTGTGAATTTGGGACTGCAGCTAGCGCTGCCACTGTGCCTGGGCCCCCGCAGGGAGACCGCTGGGCTGAGATCTTAGCAGGGCCGCCCCCCCCAGAATGCCCTTTGTGGCAAGAACAACAATTGCCTGCTTGTGCTGTCTGCTCTTATCTAGTCATCAAGCCAAGGTCCTAACAGTCATCTCACGGCATCTGTCTTGGAGTTCGGAGGATGGGGGGGATGCATTTGCACCAACCCCTGCTGGTCCCTGCAGTCCCCAGAGTATGCATCATTAGGACATGTCGCAATACTGGCCAAACCCTGTGCACCTCCAGCTGTAGGGACTCACATGCAATCTGCCCACTGGCGGGAGAATGTCAGCAGCCAGGCCCTCAGACGGCACAAACTCCAACCTCCAGACTGGCACTCAAGGCTCTATCATTCTCCAACCCCAGGCTGGCTTCCAGCAATCCTGGCTACTCTGTTCCCATTGTCTAAAATCCCATTCCCTTCCCTTCTCTATATATATCCAAGCCCTCTGGCAAATCCCACCCCAGAGTCCTCCTCCACCAAGAAGCTTTCCATGATTGCTGCAGCCCCCCGACCCAACCCAAGCCAGCTCTCTCCTATAAATGTCTGTAAGGTTCCTATCTCTCCCACCCACTTCACACTTATAAGTTTCTTATTCTGCTTTCATTAGTTATCTTTACATGGAGGTTGATCATGTGCTTACCTGAGCTATGAGCTCCTAGGGAGCAGGGGCTCTGTTTTACTAGTCTCTGAGTCCCTAGGGGATAGCAGATAGCTTATCAAAAAGCGGTTCTCAGTATGTATTTGTTGTTTGCCTCTAACTGGGCAGTCAGGCCTTGGTAATTTAGATTCAAAGGAGGAAGGCTGTCTGAATGCCACAGCTGAATTCCAGGATGTCTAAAAAAAAAATGCAGGTTATTCCTGTACATCAGGCCTCTGTCTAGAATTCCCTTCCCGCTCCTCCACCTGGAGAATTCCTGATCTGTCCTCAATGCCCAGTTTGAACATTACCCTCTCCAGAAGCCCCCCTGAATCCTCTAGGCAGACTCATCATGCCCTTCTCATGACTTCCAGACACACCTGGGTTTGAACTCTGTTATGCGTTGAATTACAACCCCTCAAAAAATGTTGGAGTCCTAGCCCCCCAGTACCTGCGGATGTGACCTTATTTGGAAACAGGATCTTTGCAGATGATCAAGTGAAGATGAGATCATTGGCAAAATATACACACTATTATATATAAAATAGATAACCAGCAAGGACCTACTGTACAGCACAGGGAACTATACTCAACATCATGTAATAACCTGTGATGGGAAAGAATCTAAAAAAAGATATATATACATAATATTCATATAACTGAATTACTGTGCTGTACACCTGAAACTAACACAATATTGTAAATCAACTATTTTTCAATTAAAATTATATATATATATGTATCATGCCAAAAAATATATATGTAATTAAAGATGAGGTCATTGGAGTGGGTTCTAATCCCATATGACTGGTGTCCTTACAAAAAGAGGAAATTTGGACACAGAGACAGACATGCACAGAGGGAAGACGATGTGAAGACCCAAAAAGAATGTTATCCACAAGCCAAGGAGCACCTGAGGCTACCAGGAGCTAGGGGAGAGGCATGGATCAGATTTTCTCCCACGGCCCTCAGAAGGAGCCAACCCTGTGACAAAAAAAAAAAAGGTATGTCTCACCATTCTGGAGTCTGGCCTTGATTTCGGACATGTGAGATAATAAATTTCTGTGGTTTAAGCCACCCAGTTTGTGGTACTTGGCTATGGCAGCCCTAGCAAACTAATACAAATTCTGACTCTGCCTCTTACTGACTGGTTGACCTTAAGGCAATCTACGTAAGTCCCTGAGTCTCAGTCTCTTTCTCTTTAAAATGGGAACAGCAAATCTACCGCAAACCCCTTTCTCTTTTCCCATCTTCATACATCCAACCAACATTCCCAGCGTCCCTTGCTGGTAGGTGTGGCCAGGTGGCTGAGTCCCGGCCAGTGGACGGTGGGTGGAAGTGATAGGCCCCAGCTGACCTGCTTCACACAGTCCTCCACACTGGCGCTCGTGTCCCCATCTGCCAGCAGAGAATGGTGAGGCCCTGGCAGGTGGCAGAGCTACAAGAGCCCCTGAGTGACTGCAAGGAGGCCCCTCGTGTGGAACACTGCATTACACTAGTACAGGAAAGGTTAAGGTTGCTCACAAACACAGTTACCATACCCCCACTAATAGAAATACAAGTCACATAGTATTCTCATGAGGATTAGAAAGATTATGGTTAGGCAGGCAGTTAATAGTAAGTTTTTGGTATCACTGCTACTCTTTCTAACTGCCCTATCACCTAACACAGAACCTGGAATAAGTAAGGAAACAAAAAATTCCTGGTTAATTATTGTCAGTTAAAGAGCACTTGGCATCACAAGTCCTTGGTTCTAGCTCCGCCCCAACCTTTGACAAAGGCTTAACCCTCTGGGCCTCAGTGTCCTTGCTTATAAAATGAAAGAGTCAAACAGGATTTAAAATTGCCTATATGCTACAGCTCACTAATCAATGAAAGCTTGCTTTCTCCTTGATCAAAGACTCCACCTCGGAATCCTTCTCAACACAGAGCCCTAGACAGCCTCTCCCAATTAATCTGAGTTGGCTCTCTAGGTGATATACATTAGCCATCTCTGACCACCTGAGACGTGATTCTGGCACTGACCTGCTTTACTATCTATTCTGAGGACCAGAATCTCAGTCCCCAAACTCAAGCTTACAGGAAGAATCACATTTAGCCTTTCCTATAAATCATTTTAATTTTGAATTCTGGAGGCCTGATCCTGCTGTCTAGAAATGTAACCCCAGTCACTCATGGCCAGGACGCCTTCCTCCCAGGCAAAAATTATGCAAAGGTCCCTGGGTCTTAAACAAGGTGTAGGCTTGGGGAACACCTCCAGGCCTCAGCAGTTCTGCATGCTGCAGACACAAGCACTGTCCCTAGTCTCAGTCCCTTCAGGTGTCCCACACTCTGCTTCTGTCCCACACGGGGGTTGGAAACCTTCAGGGAGGCTGAAAACCACCCAGCCATTCCCCCTGGGGCCTCTGCAGAGAGAGGCACATTCCTACTGCTGGCAGGCACTCTTTGCTCTGGTCTGGAGACTTCGGGGTTTAGGGGAGGGGGACAGCTTCTTTTCTCTCTTCTCCTGTTTCCCTCAGGGCTCTCCCATCCTCCACCTCCCAGCATCATTGCCTCAAGATAGCTTTAGAAAGAAAAGCCAGGGATGGAATTATCTTCCAGACAACTCTTTCCTCCTGGCCACAGCTACCCGTAAGGGCAGAAAGCCAGGTGCTACTGCCTGATTTGGGGAGAGTGAAAAATATATATAACTGGGACTAAAAAAAAATACACAGCCTCAACCTGAGAAATCTCCTTCCAGTAAAGGCGTCAAGTGTTTTCAGGGCACGAGGGTGCTGTGAAAGCACAGGCAGCTAAGTCCCCTCTGTGGAAGCTTCACCTCGTAGGCTAGGTCTACCTTCCCCTAGATGGTTGGGGTGGAGTCCGCACTGAGCTTCAACTTCCCCCAAAACACCAGTGAGAGGTCGAACCAAACACGATGTATGGCAACGTCTTATGCTACAAGCCCTGATGTCACATCATACCAGGTGTCCCACTCAGGTGGGAGGTGTGTCACGAGTCCTTTTATAATAAATGTCAACATTTGTAACAATTCACCTCTTTCACAAATGTCACTCTCACTCCCATTCTGATATGTTCTCTCGAGGGGAAGCGGAAGGACTCGTGGCATTTTACAGCCACTCCCAGGAAGTTCCACAGGACCCACTGAGAGAGACCCAACGGTCTCAAAGTCAACTTTCTCCACAACAGGGCTGCTCAAATGTACCCCTTAGAGCCAGGGCAGGGACAGGCTCTAATTCGCCCCCAGGATGTCAGCCTACATCAGAACATTAAACATTCTCAGACTGCGGACAGCCACAGGGCTCTGCGTTCTCTCAGTTAAACCAGGTCCCAGATGAACCAGAGTTAACCCAACGGATCAGCTGTTCTAGTTAAAGTAACCGTCTTGGCTCTGCTGAGCCCACATCCTCACCTTTGAAACAGGGGCTAGATTTAGGTGCCATCTCAGTCTTTTCTGGGCCTGTCCCTCTGAGGCTCTCTGTAAGTGACTAGTCACTAAAAATGAGTCCTATGTGGCCCGTTCTTCAGCTTCCAGAAGTCCTCCCCATTTGGTCTCTCCACGGCTTGCCAGCAGGCGACAATCTAAATGAGACTGCTATGGGAGACAATGTCCCTAGCCAGGGGCCAGCATGACGCCACCATCTGCCCAGTTCATGGACTAAGGGTCCCAGGACCCACAGGCTCCTGGAGGGCTAAGTGTAGGCTGGAGGCCAAAGGAGGAAGGGCTGGATTCACTGAGTGGTGCCCTGCCCCTGTCCTCATGGAATCACTGTGTCTCAGAGCCCGACAGATGACCCAGTCTGGGGGTTTGTAAATGCAGGAGCATGGAGCACCAGATGCTAGGCCAGGCCTCTTGCATCCATACCACCTGGGAGCTTACAAAGAGATTCTGATCCTATTGGCCTGGAATGGTGCCTGGGAATCTGATTTTTCAAACCCTCAGAGGGTTCTGATACAAGATCTCCACGCACCCTTCTCCAAGAGGAAATTTTCTGGCTTCGACACACCCAGGGTGTTGGCAGCCTGTGCTTGGGCACCTCTCAGCCTGCCCAGACCTCTGCACTGTGCAGCGTCTTATTTTCTCTGCACATAAAAGCCCTTTCCCTTAGTAAGGGTTATATATAGTGTCATTACTTGGCTCAGAAAGGGTAAGCAACTTGCCCTGGGTTGCCCAGCAGAGTAGACGCAGAATCAGGACCTGAAATGGGTCCTCCTGCCTCCCAGATCAGCGCCACCACAATTCAACCAGCAGGGCTGGCACGCCTGCTCTATGCCAGGGCCCCAGCCGCCGGGCCGGCTCTGCAGCGCAGGAGGCTGCTTATGTGAACTGACAGCTCTGATCTGCAAAGGCACCCGCTTCCAGCTCAGCCTCTAATAATAGCTCTTCCTCGGAATTCCTCCCGTCTTGGTGGGAGCGGAATATTTAGACATATCAAAGATTCTTTCCCCTTCTTTCATCGAGCCAACAGTGATATGAAAGCAGTACAATGAAAAGACGGGTCTCTGTGACAAGCTTCAGAGAGCAGCCAATTCCCTGACATCCCTCTAGACTCCAATTGACTCCATGCTTCTCTGATGGGAATCAGTGTGGTTACATAACAATAACACCTTCCATGTCTATGGCGCTATTGTGGGGCTTTCGCCAGAGTGCTTTCACAGGCATTAGCTTATTGAGCCCACAAAGCATGAGGGAGGCGGGCAGGGCAGGGATCCTTCTGCCAGTTTACAAATGAGAAAATTGCTGTGCAGAGAGGTTAAGTGACTTGCCTAAGGTCACACGGCAAGTTAGTCGCTAATCACGGAGTCCTCGCAGGCAGGGAGCCTGGACAGCACTGAATTCTATATGGTCTTCCCTGGAAGACGCAAGAGGGCCTTTGCTGGCCGGTGGGCCCCATCTGTCCCACCCACACCTCCTCTCTCCCTAACATTCCCTCCCTACCCTGCTCTCAAGTTACACAGAATTCCTTTCAGTGCCTCCAAACCTGTCATCCTTTTAATACTTCTGTGTCTTTACACATTTTGTTCCCTCCACTGGGCACACCCTCCCTGCTTCCTCTTCCCTGTCCTTATGACCAGCTCCTCCTCATCTTTCTGCACCTAGCTCCCGCACCACAGTCTCCTCCAGGGAGCTTGCCCTGATGCCCACCTGGCTGACCCAGGTGCCGCCCCCCTGCGCACACCTGTATAGTGCTGTATCATCATCAGCGACCTCAGTCTCTCTCACCAAACTGTGAGCCCCCCTGCATTAGTTCGCTCAGGCTGACATTACAAAGTACCACAGACTGGGTGGCCTAAACAATAGAAACTTATTTTCTCATAATTCTGGAGGCTGCAAGTCCAAGATCAAGGTGCAGTCGGGGTTGGTTTCTGGTGAGAGCTCTCTTCCTGGCTTATAGCTGCCATTTCTCGCTTCTCACGGGGCCTCTTCTCTGTGTGCTCCTGGGGAGGGAGATCTCTGGTGTGTCTTCCTCTTCCTATAAAAACACCAGTCTTATGGGATTAGGGCCCCACTCTTATAACCTCAGTTAACCTTAACTACCATCTTAAAGGCCCCATCTCCAGATATTGTCACACTGGGGGTTAAAGCTTCAACATATGGATTGGGGGTGAGAGGGGCGACTTAATTCACTTTATAACAACCAGGTCTGGCTCTCTTTCAAGGAGACAGTGTCTAGCCAGGGCCTGACCCACATGAGGGCTGGACACATGTCCCATGCAGGAGTCCCTGTTTACAAGTGCCTGACACGTCACCCAGCATCTGCTTGACACTCCCCGGATGGGAAGCTCACCATTTCATTCTTGTCAACTCTATCATGACTCTGCGGTAAAGCACAGAAAAGAATAGATAAGGAGATAACAGCTTAAAAAAGATAACACGTGCCCACAAAGCCCAGTTTTTCCTATTGAAATCATCAAAAAAGTCCATTCCTCATTCCCATTATTTGAAAATAACATCATTCTGCCCCTAAGTCTTGGCTCTTCTAGGCTTATCACCCCTAGGCTACCCAACTGCCCAGCAATTGTCTACTCCGACCATCCTCCGACCCACATCCCCCTCCCAGAGAGGTGCACGAGGCCTGGACAGAACCAGACAGAAGCACCACCCCTCTGGAGTTCCTTCTTCCTCACTGCCAGGGATAAACTGCAGACACTCTTTGGCTCTTGAAGGTTAAAGCAAGGCCAGGCCTCAAAGATGATCTATCTGTTCCCTCATTCAGTGACAAACTGGTACAAAGATCAGCACAGACGCCTCCTCCTCCAGGAAGTGCTCCTGATTGCCTCTTCAGTGCTCCTAGGACAGCAGTACTCCCTTCTCATATGTAGCACATATCCCACCTTAGTGTACATTTTTCCAGTCATCTGCCCCACCACTGGAGGCCCATGAGGGCAGAGTCTGTGTCATGTTCATCTCTCTGCCTCCAGCACCCAGCCCAGCTGGGAGGTCTTCATGCCAAGACCCCAGGACCAACAGTTCCCACTGCAGGGGGCTGCCCCCTTGGCAAGGGTGTGGGCAGGACTGGCCCCTGGAGCGGTCACATGGGCCGCCTCCCCATCCAGCCTCTCTAACCCAGGCAGAACCTAGGGCCTCACCACTTAGCAACGGCTGAATTTTGACAAACGCTCCAAGAGGTAATGGTTAATTTCACAGAGCCATGAGTGGAGGCTGTTAAAATGTTAATATTATTTAAATTGTTTTACATTTTCGACAGTTTGAGCTGCAAATATAAATGTTTTCCGTGCTTTCCACGGAGCTGAGCTCACAAAAATGACTGATGAGGCGCCGACTATGGAATTTCCCACTTTAAATTAAGAAATGCAACGTGAAGGCAATGAGAAAAATACAACACGCCATATGCAGCCCCCCTGTGGCTCCAGAGGCCAAATTCCTCTGCATGGGGCCCAGGCCAGGTCACTTGTTCCTCTGGCCCCTAGTGGGCTCCTCACCTCACCTTCCTGCGCCTAACGTCCTCGCCCAGAGATGACAATAATATCTACCAGCATGCCTTTCCAAAGATTCCATCGTGGGCTCACATTTAGGGGCGCTGGGTATCTCCTCTGCACTGTCACCGAAGCTCACCACAATGACCAAGGGGGTGCTATTTTATTCCCATTCTATACAGCGTGTGCACAGTCACACACCCAGAACTGGAGGTGCCTTCCTGACGTTAAAGCCAGTGCTTTTAATCATTGAAGAGTAAAGTAAAATTAAAAGTGCCTGCATACAATAGTGATAACTAGCAAACGGTGGTCTGCTCCCCTCCCCACGTCCCTCACCTCCACATGGCAACGTTCCAAACCCTCTCTGAGTGAGACCCCTCACTCCCTGGGCCTCTGCTTCACCACATCGTAAAACCTCAGTCTGCCAGTTCTAACTCTGGCTAAATCCAAAGGAGGGATGAGCAGCGAGGCAGCCTGCGGGCAGTGTGGGAAACTGCCAGGCCTTGTGCTGCCCCCTCTTTCATGCTCCCTCTCAGTCCAGGCCTCAACGCCCTCCTGATTGCGTAGCCTAGACCCACCAGCCCCACCTCCAGGTCTCAGAGAAGCTTCCAGCTTGGCCCTGGTCTCGTGCCCACAGGGGACACCTGGGTTCCCTGCTCAGACCCAGAGGGACCCATCTTTTATCCTCTGCCAGGCCCAGCACGGAGTTCAGCGCTGCACAGGCATTGTGTCCAGGGTCTCTCCCGACAAGTTCCCAGCAAAGGAGTTATTATTATTTCTGTGTTGCACGTGAACAAACTGAGGCTTGGAGAGGCTAAGCCCAAGGACACACAGCTTGTAAGCAGTGGGGTCTGGTTCTAAATCTCAGTATTCAAACTCCAAAACACCACACTGCTTCCTCCTGCTGGGATGCCCCCTGGGTCTGAGCCCCGACCCTTGCCACACCTTCAGGGCCCCATCTTAGCCTTATCAGTCATCCTTCATTCATACATTCATCACATCAGTCGTTCATTCACGCAGTGCCTGTTGCAGAGCAGGCCCCGTGCTAAACCCCGGGGGAACACTGGTGGTGGGGCACACTCACTACCTCCCTGTATGTGACAGTCAATAGAGGGTGACAAACAAGCAGGGAAGCAATTGGGGATAGTGTGGTTTGTGCCATGATGGAGGGAAGAACATAAAAGGGCCTCTTTAGCCCAGTCTGGCATATCAGGGAAGGCTCCCTGGAAGAAATTCCATCTAAGCTGGGGTCTGAATGATAAGTAGGAATTAGCCATGCAGTGAGGCATGAGATGGTGCACCGACTGAAAGCAAAGCAGGAGCAGAGACCTCAGCATGAGCCGGAGGTACAGGCAGGGGCGAGGGGAAGGAGGGGCCTAGAGAGCTGAGCAGCCCTGCAAGTCAGGCCAAGTAAGACGTGTGGGCTCTACCCCAAGGCGGGTTTGGGTTTTTAAGCCGAGGAGTGAGTGAGCAGATGTGGGGTCCAGAACAGTCCCCCTGGCTACAGCGGAGAGAAGAAACAGAACCTGGCAAGACGAGGCCAGGGAAAAGCAGGAGCTGGAGCAGTCCCCATGAGCAGTGGTGACTTGGGAAAGGGGGCTGGGTTATGGATTTAAGAACAGTTAGCAGGGGGAGCTGAGAGACTGGGGACTGACTGCACTGGGGACCGAGGGCGAGCCCGGTTCTGACTGGGGTAACTGGGTGGAGGGAGGGACGGGATCATCCCATGCCGGTGTCCTCAGACCTGCCGTGGCTGGTCCTCTGCTGGGCACCGACCACCACGTGCCCTCCGAGCCTCACGCTCATCCTCCACCTCCCTGCTGAGCACCTGTCCTCCCAGCCCACCCCCAAGTAGAGAAGGGGGGAGGGGAGGTCCCGGGCGCGCGCACCTGGACCGAGTGTGGCTCCAGCACCCTCGCAGTGACCAAACCTTCCAATGTCAGGCTCCGCATCTATCAAAGGGCAATAATAACTGTACCTGTTGGTGATGGGGGAGTTCAGGGAGATAAACTACGTAAGGCGCTCAGGTCTGCCCGGCACACTGAGCATTCAACAAATGGTGCTCTTGTTATTATCACGGCTCAGCCAACCCTGAAGCTCCTCCTCGGGCCCCTGTACAGGGGAAGGGGTGGCCACGGGCACCTGGCCATGGCCGTGTCCCCTCTCCCTCGCTCCACTTCCCACACGCCGGCGGTACAGGCTGAGGCCCCTCTCTGAGAGCAGGTCGGGAAGGCAGGCAGAGGGGGATGGCTGTGATGGATGGCTTTCAGCAGCTCGGCGATGTGTCAAATGTTTAATGGAAGTCAGCGGAGTGAGCCAGCCCTTCCCGCAGGGCGGGATGCGGGTCTGGGGGCTTCCTCGCCTTCCTCGCTGATGTTCCCTGATGTTCCGGGAGCGCAGAAGGCACTTAGCTGCTTTGCTGAGGAGGGAGGGAATACCAAATGAAGCTGAGACCTCCTTTCCTCTGCTCTGGCTCCAACAAGGACGCTTTCCTTCAGTAAAGGAGAAGGGAGCTGGGCCAGGTGCCCTCAAAGGCAAGAAGGCAGAAAGGAGCTCCGATGCCAGACACCTGGGCCCCTCTTCCTGGCTAGGTGACCTCGGCTTCTTCATCTCTAAAATAGGGATGATAATAATAATAATCCCTATTTGATAAGGCTGTGGTAGGGTTAAATGTGGAAATACACACAAAGAACCAGAACAGTACCTGACACACGGTAGGTGCTCAATCAAAGCTAGCTTCAATAACGGGAAAGAGGACTTCCCTGGTGGCACAGTGGTTGAGAATCCGCCTGCCAATGCAGGGAACACAGGTTCGATCCCTGGTCTGGGAAGATCCCACATGCCGCAGAGCAACTAAGCCCGTGCACCACAACTACTGAGCCTGCGCTCTAGAGCCTGCGAGTTACAACTACTGAGCCCACATGCTGCAACTACTGAAACCCCCGTCCCTAGAGCCTGTGCTCCGCAACAAGGGAAGCCACAGCAATGAGAAGCCCATGCACCGCAATGAAGAGTAGCCCCCTCTCGCCGCAACTAGAGAAAGCCCGCACGCAGCAACGAAGACCCAACACAGCCAAAAATAAATAAATAAATTTATAAATTTATAAAAAGCAATGGGAAAGAAACAGGTATGAGGCACGCTAGGCCTCTATCCTGCCCTATTGTTGACTTGCTGTGTGACCCTGAAAAAGTGCCTTGCCCTCTCTGGGCCTGGGTTTCCTCACTCTAGACTGGGGGTGTTGGCCCCCCCAGGGTCCCTCCAGGGCTTTAAGGCTCCTCTCTGCACACAGTCAGGGCAATGCCTGCCAATGACCGACAGGGACTCACGCACCTGGGCTCAGTGTGGCCCACCCAGAGAACTCTCTCAATTCTGGTCCCCTCTAAGGCGAACTCATCCTTTGATGAGCAATGATGCCCACATGGTGAAAAGCAAAGAAGAAAGGAGGGGCTGCCTTCCATCACCTCCGACCCTTCTCTCCCCCTTTTCCCAGCACGTCCCCCTCCCCTCCCCGAAGGCTGGCTTCCTGACCCTCCCTCTCACTCATTCTTACCCCCAAGCCTTTTCTCTATGCTCCTTGTTCCTCCCATCCCCAAGTCCTTCCCACCCTTCAGGCCCAGTTCAACCCACACCTCCTCCAGGCAGTCTTCTAACTCAAACTGACACTCCCCTTCCTGGCCCCTCCCAGGACAGATGAAGTGGGGCAGGACAGGGCAGAACAGAGTGAGGCAAGGTGGGCTGGACCTACCGACCAGAAGTGACACACCAGAACTAGAGCAGTGGGTAGTGTCTGACAAGCCGTGCGTGGAGATGGGGCAATCCATTACAATATAGTAATAGCCGTCCTGCGTGGGGCACAGTTGCCCCACCAGGCACTATCTCAGCCAGCCCTTACAACCCACGTGGATGGGTTAATGGGCAGAGGAAGAAACCTGAGGCTCTGGGGTAGTAAGTCGCATGTGGATTAGAAAGTTAGTAAGTGGCAGAACCAGGGTTCCCACTGAGGCCATCAAGTCCGGGGCCCACACGGCTAACCACAGTCACAGGCTCTCCAGCCTCCCCCCCAGAATCCATGAGGAGCCAAGGCGGGAAGCTCAGAAACACAGCTGGTCCTGGAGGCAGAAGGGTGAGCTTAAGCACAGGGCTTGGTCAAACCATGCCCGCCCTCCTTGCTTGGGCCCGTTTTTATGAGGGAAATTTTTTCCACTGGGTCTTAACAACCACTCCGCCTCTAACGAATACTGCTGGAGCAACGAACTTAGCAGGGCTCGAAAAGATGTTTCCAAAAGAGCTACGGGCAAGGCTTCGGGCTGCCAGGAAGCCCCCCATGGCACGGTGGTCACCGCTGCACACTCCCTTCTCCTCCACCCACAACAACCTAACCGAGCATCGCCCTGGCCCTAAGGTGGTCTTCTGAGAACCCAAAGACTCTCCCACCCGCTCCATGGAGGCCCCCTGTGCGGGGGTGTGGGTCCACCCCTTGAGCAGCTGATTTCTAACAGCCAACTTCAATTCTCCTATTTCCCTCTCTGGCACCTCTCTTTCCCCCAGTAAATAGTCCTAAGCTGACTGTCCTGATAAACTGGGGGCTTGGGGACTTTTTTCAAGTGCTTTGTAAATGGAAGCGTCTAAGGCCGACAGCTCACGGTGTTCAATGAGATTATATTTCTTATTTAAATAGCTGATTGGAGGATTGGTTTCAAAGTAAGACGCCGTATGCCCGTGGCCTCCTCTGGGCTCCTGGGGAGAAGTAATATTGTGTGGCATTGTACAGTGGCAGGAGCCTCTCCTTCGAGCTCCCGCTCCCATTCAGATGCCTCCAGGATTGGAGTGGGGGGAGCCGGGTGGGGGTGGATAAAAGCCTCCTGGTTTAGGGAGCCAGAGATTATGCCTTTCATTCGAGAGCGCCTTCTCTGGGGCTTCCCACCACGCTGGGTGCCGGTTGTCTCCCCTCTCAAAGCGACAGAGAGATAAAAGGCAATGCATTGGCTTCATCCCACATCCGGGGAAAGCTCAAATCAGCCTTTTGTCAGCGGACGATAAGCGCCACCGTTTTAGGAAGGGTTGTTGTTCAGCTGCTCTGCTGGAAGGGTTCATGCAGGCTCTCCCCCACCTCCCCTGTGCTGTGGTTTCCCTGCCCCGTGTGAGGGCCTGGGGAAGCTGGTGCATGCTTTCTGACGGGGTACCCACACCCAGCCCTGAGACGGGTGGCATCATCGTGGGTAGCAGGCGACCCCTGGCCCGTAGGGAAGGGCAAGGTTTGCACTAGACCAAATTCTGCCTGAACTGTGCAGTGCAGACCCTGCGAGGGCCCGAGCTCTTGCTTAGAGCAAATTTGCAGTTAATTGTGTGTCAAAATAACGTATTAGAAACAGCAGCGTCTGGACCACGTGCAATTCTTCTCCTTTCAAGCCTTTGTCTGCCGGGGGCCGAAGGGGCTTGTCAGGGCATCTTTGAGACAGGCTGGTGGCCCCCCGTCAAAAGCAGCCCCAGCATCTCAGTGACTGTCCCAGAGCCCTGGGCAAGATAAAAGGCCAGTAGTGGCCTTGAAGGATTCCTGGCTCTGTCCATGGGGCCAGGCGGGGCCGGTGATCTTCGTTACTGGCAGCTGTGGCGCTGAGCCAGGCAGTTTGGTATTCCAGGCACATCCGGCCCCTCGTGCATCCAGGGACCACAATCAGGTAGCTTATGGGGATGCAAGTCACATCGCCTGGACCATTGCCGCAGTGAACTGATTCATGCTGCTACTCTGAGGCGGGGAGAAGGGACAGCAGGGCCCAGAGATGAACCAGCCTGGCTTTATTACACAGCTGCTGTTTTCAAGCTGGAATATTCCAGCCTCTCCTGCTCCCTCTCTTTCTGCCAAGCCGGCACTGGCTGCCTACCTGCAAAGACAGTGCTCATTCTGGCCCTTGGCTCTGGCTGAACAGTGGCATTATGCGATACATAAAGAGTACCCGGGCAACGGAGACAGGCATGGCTTAACTCGCTCAGCGCCCAGTGGCTTTTGAACACCCCTGCATTCAGCCTTTATCCCCAGCAGCCTGGGGCCTCCCTACCCTTTATTCCCCAGCCCTCCCCATCACAAGCTTCCCTTGGTTCCTACACAGGTCTGCAATGGAGCTGATAGCCATGAAATGAGGGGCACAAAGAAAAGGGGAGACAAGAGCACTCTCAAACTGGGAAAGACTCCTGGTTGTGGGTAAGGAGATCTGGAATTTGGTCTCAGTTTTGCCATCAACTCACTGGGTGGCCTTGGCAAGTCCCTTCCCAGCTCTGAGTTCCAGGTCTGTGTCTGCAAATAAGAGAAATGGGAACAAAGCTCCAGAAGTGCTTTTCCACCTCCGACATTCTATGATTCAGATTCACACAGCTCGATGGCTTCGTTCTGGCCTCATTTATTGATAACAAAGGGTCTTCCACTTTATCAATGATATTCTCCTGCACTGTGACCTTAAGGCCAGGCCACAGGCCAGAGCAGTCAATGAGTGAAGCAAGTCAGGTGACACCCATGGCACACGGGTGCCCACCTGCCCTGTCTAGAGCAGCAGTCACTGCTTGGCTTTAGCTTGGAGCTGCCTTATAGGGAAAAAAGCCCAGTCTTATGAGGTCTTCCAATTTTTTTAAAAGAAACCAGAAATGTAAACTTTTATGCAAAGTCTCACGATTTTTCAATGTTAGCTCCACTTCTTGCAAACACTAGAAGCTCAAACAAAGTCCCTATCAGGGACTTATCTGCTTGACAGGCTTTCAAATTGTAAAGTCAGGACCTGACAGGGCTACTGGGTATCTGAACTCCAGGGCCAGCATCATATAGAACCCTGGAGTTGAGCAATGCGGTATTCCTGGGACTGGACGAATTATACTGGGCAAGGATAAGAGAAGAGTGGAGAAGAGAAACCCAAATGGGCCCAATACCTTCAGATCTCCTGCCATCTAACATCCAAGCTAACTCCAGACTGGCCCCTTCCCAGAAGTGAGAGAAATACTCCTATGGAGCCTGCTAGATCTCACCACGTCATTGTCCCTGCCACCCACCCCAGTAGGACCAGACGATGCACCTAGATTCCCAGTACCCACACCTCTGTGTAGCCAAGGAAATGATTCCACCACCTGCACTCCTTCCTGCCCATCCAGACACTGGGCCCCTGCACTTCAGGGCCTTAGTCTCTGAATCCCGCCTTCCTGATGCAAGCCCCCCTCCCAACAGGGGGCACCTCCAAGCAACGCCACATGAGGACCCCAGGACCTGGAAGGGACTGTAGGAGAATTTCAAGCAGACCTCTGCTCAGGGAATCCCAAACTGGCTGTGATGTCCCATCAACTCAGCATATAAAAATACATCCTGAGGAAGAGATGCCACATCTTAATAACATACCTGGCGGTCTCTGAAGCCACAAGTTCATATTATTTCAACAAGTATTGAACAACTAATATTTGCTGGCAGTGAGGAAAAATATTAGGTACAAGGAGCTCCTTGAGGGTCAGGAGAAAAGACAGACTCATACACATGTTCAGTTAGATAGTAACCAGAGAGCAGGCAATCTGGGGCTAAAAGCAACCATCCTCTCTGTTGATAGTGGGAACACTATATTACAGCACCAGACATGCCGTCAGTAACGTCTTCACCAGACACAGCATTAATACGAGGCATGAGGCCGACTCCCTACTCACCACTGAAATACAAAATCAAAAAGCCTCTGTAGGACAAGGATCTGACCGCCATGGGAGGTGAGAGGAGAAGGGGGTGATATTTGATCTGTTCTCTAAACAGACATGTGGAGGTAGAGGAAGAGTGCCCCTCCACACCAAAAAAAAAAGAGTGCTCACTTCGGCAGCACATATACTAAAATTGGAACGATACAGAGAAGATTAGCATGGCCCCTGCGCAAGGATGACACGCAAATTCGTGAAGCGTTCCATATTTTTAAGAAAAAAAAAAAAAAGAAAGGCACCAGTGGGACCCAAGATGAGGGGTGGTATGCAGAAAGTGGAAGGGCTTGGACAGCCCATTGGGTGAGTGGTCTCCAACCCCAGGGTCGCTCAGGCTGGCTGGAGCACTGAGAACCCGAAAGGAGAGTTCAAAAAATAAATGAGAGAGGTCGATTAGGGCCCAATCAGGATGTACCCTAAGCAAACAGAAGGGTTTGCATTTTATTCTGTAAGCAATCGGGAGCCAGTGATTGCTCATCAAAGGAAAGATTCCATCAGAACTGGGTTTCAGAATGAGTCTCCACTAGCTACATGGAGAGCAGACTGAGGGCTAGGAGAGTGGCCAGAAGATGAAAACAACAGGCCAGGGAAGAGGATGACAGCTTGAGCCAGGACAGGGATGATGGGATGGAGAAGAGGAGACAGATGTCATAAATGCTGTAAAGAAAGAATCCGAACAGCTTGGTAGTGGTTGGACCTTGGGAATAACGATCAAAGATGCCTGCAGTGTCGGGGAGGATGATGGTGCCACCCTCAGAAAGAGGAGGAAGAACAGGTTTGGGGGAGAAGAGGATGGTTTCAGACGCATGCTCTGGACAGAGGATTAGTCAAAGACCAATGAGCAATCTCAGGGCTTGGCTGTGTCAGTTGGAGGGTCCCAGAAGAAGGGGTCTGGAGCTGGGGGATACTGGGCAGCGGAACTCCCAAGGGGGCACCATGGGGGAGCCATCATCCCACCAACACTCCCCGTACCCCTGTCCGCTGGGCCTGGAGCCAGGACGTGAGCTCCAGTCTCTGGGGACCTGCAAGGCCCTGAGTGCCAGATGGAGACAGTCAGTACTCTCCTGGTTAAGAGCCCCAACTGGAGACCCAGCAACAGCTCTTCCACGTGTGGTAATCGACATCTTTCATGGAGGGCTCAGGAGGGGAAACCGTCTCAAGTGATGCCACTTCACACTCAGCACTTGACATTTCCGAGGCACTCCACAGGCATTAGCTAATTAATCCTTGAGTCTGTTTAGCCCCAAAAGAAATCCCAGAGGCTCCACTTGTACCCCATGGACGGGGAGCTTCACACCCTCCAAGGCTCAGGATACCCAGCGTCGGGGAGACAACCTTGCAGATAGCCACTCGCCCGCCCCTCGCTTGCTGGTGACTCAAACGGCTGCCAGGCAAACAGCAAGAGAGCCTGAGAAAAGAGGTATTCACTGGGTCAGATGCTTCCTGGGGAAGAGACAGGAAGATGAAGAGAGGGACAGGAGACCGGCATCTATTCAGCTCAGCCCCTACTAGGTACTCTCACTGTGCACTTTATTTTTCACTCAGCATATTTAGTGTCTGCTCATTCAACACTCAAAATGATCCTGTGATAGAGATATCTGTCTTAGGTTGGACTCCCCTCAGGAGTCCCTGAGACAAGGATTCAAGTCCAATCAGTTTCTTTGGGATGTGATCTCAGGAAGCACCAGTTTGGGAGAGGGAAAGAGAAACAAAGAAGGGACAGAAGTCAACAGAGGGTATGCTGTGAGGCACACCATTCCTGTGGGCAAGCGAGGCTGCATTCGACAGAGCACACCACAGTCGTCCCACTGAGGGGCCAGGGAGCTAGGGGATTTATCCTCAACTCCCACCAGCCATGGGTGAGGGCTGCAACCAGCGAATTAACGCCCACTACATCTGGCCTGTGCCAGGTGTACACTCAAATCAACTCCTTAGACATATACTCCCAGGTGCTTGCATCAGATGCAGCCAGGTCAGAGTGCAGAGGGGTGGTCACTGCCAAGAGATACGAACAAAACACCAGCAGCATCCGTTACAATACCACTATTCCTATTTTAATAGATGAGGAAACTGAGGCTCAGAAATGGGACCTACTTGGTCAAGGTCACACAATTAGAAACTGACGGAGCCTAAATTTGAACAAAGTCAGTTTGCCGCCAAAGTCTTGGTTCTTTCCACTGTCTTCCAAGTCTAACTTTCCTCTTCTCACCCTCTTCCTCCCCATCCTGGAGACATAAAACAAGGGACAGGCCTGTCTGCTGACAATGTTCCCTCTCCCTGAACCAGCCTCTCAGACAACTGACTCTTTCAAGCAGCTTTCCGTGAGATAAAGGATTGACGACAGATCTGCCTATTGACAAAGTCTGGAACCAAGCAGGGCACGCTTCCTCGGCAGCATCTATTTCTCCTTTAATTCATTTGATAATGTTGTGAAGTGCAGACCTGCAGGGTTTCAAGGAGCTGTAAATTCCCCATCCTGATACCACAGCTCGTGCTGCTGGGTTTGTGCTCTGCTTTTGCTTGCACAAACCAGTGGTGAGCACTTATCGCCGGCTGGAGGATTGAATTTGGCAGGAAAGATTTCTGTGCATTTGGGAGATTCATTTGCCAAGCACCAAGGATAGCCGTCAGATGTTGAGGGGAGCAGGCAAACTGGCAACCGTGAGCCAAACCCTCTTTCATAGCTGGTTCACTCTAACCCTGAGAAGAAATACAGCATTTCTCTGCTTTCCACCCCAGAACATACTGTCTTCTTGTCCCCCAGTTAACACTGTCCCATCAGGGTCCGGCCCAGGAGGGAAGCTGGGCATCAAGGAAGTGGTGGGGTGGCCAGAGGGAAAGAGGAAGGTACCAGGGACCAGGCATGTCCCCTAGGGTGGGGCACATACTTAGCCGGGCTACCAGTGTGGCAGTAGGTAAGGATGGCCAGCACTGAGCATCAGATAGGGCCAGCTACAGGTAGTGGGCAAGAGGGTGACCAGAAGTCTCAGGTAGGGAAATAGGAAGAGCTCTGGCAGATAGACAGGCAGGCATAATAGCCATTCTCTTTCAAAGGGGTGCTGATATGGCTTATCCTGTTGTCAAAAGGCAGCTGTTAAATTTTCAGGAAGTCTACCAGTAGTTGCTAAACACAGTCATTAGTAAAAATCAAATTATATAAAGTATAATTAAATAAATTATATTAAGAACAAAGGTAAAAAGTACTCAAAACTTATTACTTCCTAATTATTTTACTACATCTTACTATTATCTATACTGTTGCATTTATTTATATTTATTGTATCTGCATGATGGAAATTCTCTATCACAGTGGCTGCTGTGCTTCTCTTGAAATGAACCATGTTGGGGGTACTTACACCATGGAACGTGGCAAATAATAAAAGCGTGGGCTCTTTTTCTTTTCCTGAAAAGCCTGTGCGCGCCAGCATTTACCAGCACACTGCTGCTATTTCCAACCCTAAATCAAGCACTTCCGTCCTACCTGGCACCATGCTAGACACCTCACGTTTGTTACATGACAACCTGGGCAGCACACACCTGTATGGCACGTGAGTTGTTACCATATCAAATCAACTTCATTTTGGTTGGTAAATAGCTGCTGTCCCAAGGCCCCTGTGTGTCTTCCTTCCATCCTAGCCATCAGCCCCTACCCCAATGCCACTAAAGGTTAGTGCCTGAGCCTGCTCTAGCACTGGCTGATGGCCGGTGTTCATGCACTACAAGTTGGCAGTATTTTTACCATAACCTTTGTTTATAACTAACCTATAAGTTAGGTATTATTATCATCCCCATTCTATAGATGAGGAAACTGAGGCCCTGAGGAAAAAAACCCAACTCACCCAGAATCACACGGCTAGCACAAAGCAGAGCTTGAGATGAAGCCTAAGTTTGCCTGAGCCCAGTCAGAGTTCCCAACCACAAGACCATGCCATTTCTGCATGGAGGTCTGGAGGCTGGTAGCCCAGGCTGGGCTCTAAGCCCTGGGAGACAAATAGGGCAAGGTGAGGCCTCTGTCCAGGTTAGCTGCATAGGGCCCTGGACTCAGAGGGACCAAGTGAGTAAAACAGTGGGGCTTGTCTCATGAACAAGGCAAACCCTAATTATTAGAATCACATGGCGCACCAGAGAGGGCCCACTAGCGAGGGCGTTCTTGGGGTGAGAGCACAGCGATCCAGCCTAGAACTCCTGAGGTCTCATGACAAGACTTGCCTGTGAGGCCAGGGTGGTTCAAGAGGCCTCACAGCTGAGCCACTAGACACTCCTCCCTCCGCTCCCCTTCTCTTCCCTCCCCTCCGCTCTCCTTTCCCTTCCTCCCCTTCCCTTCTGCACCCAATCTGAGTCCTTGAACAGTGAAGTATAAAATGCCATGACTGCCTTCAGGAAGCTTACACTCTGAGCTAAGGAGAAGCCACTCATATATATGAGCAATATAAATACTAAATATTTGACGAACACAGCACAGGCGAGGTCACAAAGCCCATGTTACGGCTGAGAGACAACAGGAAAGCTTCCAGAAACCGAGGGCCAGATGCCCTCATCTGTTAGACATGTCATCTATTGGACAACACAAAGATTTTTCTATTACTTCAACTCTCAGACATAATGTGTACCATTGTATGACTGAATCACCAAGTTAGCAGTTTTCTGAAGGAAAAATACTGCTGCATTAAACATATGTGACAATTATAAGAGCCACGCTGATTTTGGAAATGCAACATTGTAAGATAGAAAAATATATTCTCATGCTCCAAGCTCACTAGGACAAAGGATACATACAGCAAAGAGTCAGTCCCCCTCAAAGCTCCCCCTGAGGTTCAGTCATTCAGCCATTTGACAAATATTTATGGAGAGCCCAGTGCTGGGGACACCACACAGAGCAGTAAATGCAGACTTGCTCCCTGCAAGACCTCCCAGCCAAGTGGAGGAGACAGTCATCACATAGTAAAACAAGCACATAAAAATGCACTTATAGGGACTTCCCTGGTGGCGCAGTGGTTAAGAATCCGCGGGCCAATGCAGGGGACACGGGTTCGAGCCCTGGTCTGGGAAGATCCCACATGCCGTGGAGCAACTAAGCCCATGTGCCACAACTACTAAGCCTGCGCTCTAGAGCCCGCGAGCCACAAATACTGAAGCCCGTGCGCCTAGAGCCCATGCTCCACAACAAGAGAAGGCATCGCAATGAGAAGTCCGCACACCACTACGGAGAGTAGCCCCCGCTTGCTGCAACTAGAGAAAGCCCACGTGCAGCAACAAAGACCCAACTCAGCCAAAAATGAATAAGTAAATAAATAATAAAAATAAATTAATTATTAAAAAAAATTTTTTATTGCACTTATAAATAGAAATACACTCTAAGAAAGTGCTGGATGCTGTGAGAGAAGTTAAACAGGAAGGACCCATTGAAACAGGTCATCAGGGAGGGTGGAGGGAGGGTGCTCCAGGGAGAGGGAAAGGTGAGGGGATGCCTTCTGGTGGAGTCTGGTGTGCACACAGTACTGAAAGAAGGTTAGTCCAGGGAGAGCAGAGTGTGGGAAGGAAGCGTACGTAGCACGGAACCAGATCAGAGAGGTCGGCAGAAGCCAGATCAGGCAGAGCTGAATAAGCCATGGCAAGGGGTTTTGATTTTAATCTGAGTGCAACTGGGAGAACTTAGATAAAAGTTTTATGCAGAAAAGTGACATATGCTGATGTAGGTCTTAGATGTACCCTCTGGGCACTGGATTGAGAACAGACCCATTGGGGGTGGTGGGAAAGGTTGATACAGGGAAACCAGTGACAAGGCTATTGCAGTGACCCAGGTGAGCAATGGTGGTGCCTGAGACTAGGGTCATGACCACAGAGGAAAAGCTTGACTCAAGATTTGGAGAGAGCCAAGAGTATGTTGTGATTGACTAGGTATGGGGAAGAGAGGGATGCTTTCATGGGCACTGCCCTTGGGTAGGTGGAGTTGCTGCTGACTAAAGAGATGCTGGTATGTACACATACTAGTACATGTGAGGGGAGGTGGAAAAACTGCCAGGACAAGAGTGGTGGAAGCCTTGTGAAGCATCAGGAGAGCCTGAGAGAGTTGGTACTGATGCTGGACTGAACACTTCTTATTTGTTTCCTAATCACAAGACACACAATCAAAGACCTGAGTAGTAACATACAAAATAGATGTTACATGAGCATATAAGATGAAAACACACTAGTCTGCTGTGGTCCTAGAAGGCTTCATGGAGCAGACAATTTCTCCCCTAGATCTAGAAGGACAAGTAGATTCTAAATAGGTGAGGCAGATTGGGAAGGCATGACCTGACAGAGGGGGCAGTGGAGGAGAGGTGGGCAAATGCAAAATAGGGAGACGTCAGAGCCAGTAGTCCATTCCATCTCGCCCCCTTCCCCTGGACAGAACAGCTTTCTCGGGTTGCCTTACCTGGTCCAGGGGTTGCCGGTAGAGATACACCCTCCCTTTCTTTTTAAAACAGCATGGTTAAGATACAACCGACATACAATACACTGCATGTAATTAAAGTACACACTTTAATAAGTTTTGACATGTATAGACACCCAGGAAACCATCACTGCAATCAAGATAATGAGCGTATCCATCCCCTCCAGAAATTTCCTCCTGCCTCTCCCTGCCAGCCCCCTGCCCTCATCCCCCAGCAACTACTGATCTGCTTCCCGTCACTATCAATTCATTTGCATTTTTAGAATTTTATTTAAATGGAATCATATAGTATTACACTTTTTTCCTGGCTTCTTTCACTCAGCATAACTATTTTGAAATTCATCCATGTTATATAGCATGTATCAATAGTTCATTCTTTTTTATTACTGAGTAGTATTCCATTGTATGGATACACCACTCATGAGTGGATATCCATTCATCTGCTGAAGGATATTTGGGTTGTTTCCAGTTTGGGGCCATTACAAACAAAGCTGCTATGAACATTTGTGTACAAGTCTTTGTGTGGACATGTGCTTTCTTTTCTCTTGGGTAAATAGCTAGCTTTGGACTGACTGGATCACATAGTAAGTGTCCATTTAACTTTATAAGAAACCGTCAAACTGTTTTCCAAAATGTTGCAGCATTTTATTTCCCACCAGCAGCATATGAGAGTTCCAGGTCCTCCACATCACCAACACCTGGTGTGATCAGTCTTTTTAATTTTAGCCCCTCTAATAGGATGTGTAGTAGGACCTCACTGTGGTTTTAATTTGCCATTCCTAATGACTAATGAGGTTGAGCATCTTTTCATGTGCTTCTTAGCCATTTGTGTTATCTTCTTCAGTGAAATGTCTACTTACATCTTTTGTCTGTTTTTAATTGGTTTGTTTGTCTTATTATAATTGAAAGCTTTTTATATGTTATGGATACAAGTCCTTCATCAGATATATGATTTGTATTTATTTTCTCTGTCTGGGGCTTGCCTTTTTAATTTTCTTAACAGTATCACTCAAAGAACAGAAGTTTTTATTTTTGATGAAGTCTTATTTATTATTGTTTTTCTTTCATGGATTGTGCTTTCAGTGTCATGTTTAAGACGTCTGCCTAAACAAAGGTCACAAAGATTTTCTTCTGCTTTCTTCTAGAAGTTCTATAGTTTTAGGTTTTACATTTATCATCCATTTTGAGCTAATTTTTGTGTATGGTGCAAGTTATGGGTCAAAGTTCATTTTTTTGCATGTGGATATCCAATTGTACCAGCACCATTTGTTTAAAAAAAAAAAAAAAGACTATTCTTTCTCCACTGAATTGTCTTTGCACCTTTGTCACCAATCAGTTGTCCATATGTATGTGGAACCACTTCTGCACTCCCAATTCCGTTCCATTGATCTATTTGTCGGTCTTGATGCCAATAGCACGCTGTCTTGATTACTATAGCTTAATAATACGCCTTAAAATCAGGCAGTGTTAGTCCTCCAACTTTGTTCATTTTCAAAATTGTTTTGGTTATTCTAAGTCCTTTTCATTTCCATATGAATTGTAGAATCAGCTTGCCAATTTTTACAATTTCCATGCTGCTGCCCACTCCCTCTTTGTACTTGGACCATTTGACAAGAAAACAAATAGGGAAAATCTGAGCTGGGGGTTGGTGCCGAAACTCTGAACAAAGCGAGGACTCAGGAAGACTGAACTGAATGGAAGGAATGCTCTCCCCGTCACCAAGACAGAACAAGGGTGGTTTTGTGCTTCACACAAAGCATCCCATGGTCAAAGGCGATGGACGCGTGAGCCCTCCACAGCCTGGCCCCTCCCTCTGGGCACGGGGCATTGCCTCTTATTCCTCCACTGGAACACTCTCTCTTCTGCTCTGGTCTTTCCTGGTTGTTTGCTGTAGCTTCTGGCCCTGAGGAGCTCCCAGGCTGTATGCTTCTACATCTGGGTAACCACAGAGTCCAGAACAGGAAAAAAATGAGCCCTCGGTGGACGTCAAGGGGGAAAGACAGTAAGAAAAGGAAATGGGTATGTACGCTGGGAAATCCAAAGGAATAACAATTGCTGGGCATTGCTTTAGTAGCTATAAAGGCTGTTTGGGGAGTTTTCTAGAAATAATAATAGCTACTACATAGAATATGCTATGCCCTGTGCTAAGCTTTGCTCTCCATAGTTTTCTCATTCAGTCCTCAAAAGCATCCAGTGAGAGAGGAGTATAATTACATCTATTTTCAGATGAATCAAGACATGCAGAGGTTGAATAACTGGCCTAAGTCATTGCTTGCAAGTAACAGAACCAGAACAAGAATCCAGGTCTGTCTGACTCCAAAGCCCACACTCTAGACTGAACCCCAGGATGATTCTGCCTTTAGGGATGAGGAATGGAAAAGCCTCATAAATGTGTGCAGTCAGATTAGCATGATTTAATGAGCTGCTACTATGAGCCAGGGTTGTACTCAGGACCATCTGACATGACCATATGTGACACAGCACACAGGGAAGATGACTGACTCTCCTCTAGCCAACTTGGGAAGTCACACCCTGACCAGAGAGGGAAGGCCTTCAGTGACGGGTTTGAAAACAGAAAGGAAAGACCTGGGGGTACCAGTCTCTTTGGGAAGAGGGTCATCTGGCAGAATCTTCACCCCTGGAGGCTTCTCAAACTGACTTAAGCACAAAAGAGGATTCATGGTATCAGGCAAGCAGAGGTGCTGTAGCTTTGGACACAGTGGGAATCATTCTCAGCCGGTTCTTTCCAGGTGGCAGCCGTGTGGCCACCCACACCTCTAGGGCTCATTTCCCCTGCTCAGAAACCTCTCTTAAAGAGATCCAGCAAAAATTCCAAGTCAGACTCTTACTGACTCAAGTAGACTCATTTAGAACCCATCCATGAGACACTACTGAACCAGTTCTGAGTTCCATGACACTCCTGAGTCAGAGGATGGGAGCCAGCTCAGTCAGACTGCCCTGCCAGAGAGCAGGAGAGTGGAAAATCCCTGAAGGAAAGCAGAGGTACCATGCCAGAATATGGTCAGCTCTGCAGGCAGAACAACAGATGCGCACTCTGACGTCCCCCCGACTCAGACATCCACAGCAGTCCCGCCCAGCCCACAAGGCATCAACCGATAACACTGTGTTTGCTTTGCTGGGCTCTCCTTCTGGTACTGATCTTCACAAAAACATGTGTCTGCAGCCAGCTGCTGGATCCTCCTTCCTTGTCCTCTTCCAGCCAATGAAGCCCAAGGTTTGGCACCTACAACTTTCAGAAGGCATGGGCTTCTTTCTACTTTAACAGTGATCCTATTTCAGATTTATACACTCCTGCCCTCCGTACACAGAAATTGTATGTTCTCTCCCAGAATCTGGGCCGGTATTGTGATATGCACCATTAGGGACAATGAGAAGGGCATTTGGAACTAGAAATGTCCCCAACACCTAAACTGAATGGTCACTGTACCCACTGTCCTCTACCGAGTAGCATGTGCAGGAAGCCAGGAAGCAATGCTTGGGTTGGCAGCTCTTCATCCCTCGCCAGGTGCCCCTGCAGAATCATGCCTTATCCCAGGTCCCAAAAGGTCCAAGGGGCTTCTCCAAAAGCTACTGTTGGCTCCAATTAACTGGACAATTTTACACAGGACAGATGAGACCGAGTGAATCTCCAGGACAGCCAGGATAAGGGACCAGGCCCCAAACTCCTAGGTCTTCCCTGGTCCACCACTGCCCAGCCTCCGGGGCAAAGGAACCCCAAAAGGGGTAAGGCAGACCCCTCCCTCCCATAAAGAACTGAGTATGTGAGATGTTTCACATGCAGCAATAACAGCCACTGCAGCAAGAAAGGCAAGTTCAAAGGTAACTGGACGAGGGGTTTTAAGCACGGCTCTTCCCGCAGCAAACTGTTTCATGAATACCCATCGGGATCTGTCCATATGGACAGCAGAAGGGCTCCTGCTGTTCTTTTGCTAATAAAAACTGTTGTGATTACATTTCCAATCCTCTCGGAATGGGGCCTTTGTGGGGCCGCAGCGTGGCGTGCCGAGCCGAGAATGTGTCTTCCCAGCTGATAGGCAGCACCCCTCCCTGCCGTGGAGACCAGCACCCTCAGGATGCGGAAGGAGGATCCTCAGGGGAGTTGGGGACGGAACAGGTGGGTGCATGTATCTGTAACTGTGTAGTCTCACACCTGCTACACACACACACAGGAAAATCTTAATTAATGGAACAACCTTCCATAAGTGGTTCCAGTTATTGGCATTTTCCAGTTAATTAGAGGTAAACCTGTTATCGCTTCTTTATTTCACTCTCCTCGTGGAAGTACATTAGTCTAATTTCACCCCTACCCTCATGCCTGAGCTCCAGCCAGCATCTTTGTTGAGAATGGCCTCCCCTTCCCCTCCATCCTCTATCAAAATCCTACCTGTCCTTCCTGCCCTGAGTCAATTTGAACGCTGTCTCCTCCATAAGGCTTTCTTAAATTCCTAGCCTTAGGTGGCGAAATTTTCCCTCCTGATTTTTCCTACCCCTCAAAGACTCCTCTTATAAAGCACTTACCACATTCTTATCTTCTCTCCCCTAGGAAGCTCCAGGCTCCTGTAGGTCACTGTCAGGGCCTTGCCTTGGAAGCCCCAATGCTAGCGACACAGGGTTTGGGATACAGTAGGTGCACAATAACTTTTCATTGAATGAATGAACATTCATTCTTTTTTTTTCTCCACACCTGAAACTAATATAATATTGTACATCAACTACAGATATAGTTGATGTACAATATTCAATTTGTATTGAACTATATTCAATAGAGTTCAATTTTTTAAAAAAATGAACATTCATTTTCACTGTAATCTGAAAGTTTAGGAGCCTGGGATCAATCAAAATTTAAGACCTCCATAATACTAAAAATGTTTTAGTTTTCAAAAACAAATTCCTGCTTTTCATTATTTTCTTCATTCTCATAAAATGATTAAACCTTATTAAAAAGCTCAATTCATCGGGTATGTATTGATCAAGAACATATCCTCTGCACATTCATTCTCTTCCCTTGGAGTCGGCACACACAAGGTATTCAGAATACACGTACATACATACATACACACAAGTAGATGGGGCATCACTATTTTTTTTAATCTCCAACATACAAAAATTCTTGTTTGCAAAACATATCAGCGAGAAAGCCACTATTCACCTTCTTAAAGAGTTCTCATTTCACTTAAGGAGTCATCCTGGTGTCCCCTTCAGAGTGGGCTCTCCCACCACATCTGAGGGTTTGTTCATTAACATTAACTGCTTGACTACAAGGGTAAGGAAGCTTCCATTGGCTGTGGTCCTTTAAACTTCACTTGAGCATAATCAAAATGATGATGAATCACCTCTGAGAGGACTGAGTAAGGCCAACAGGAAAATGAAATTCTCTTTGCAAAAGCACATCCATTTACACACAGCTTGTTAAAGCAGAGGTTGTAAAGGAGGACTATGCCGCTAAACCGGTCATGTAAACTTATGCTTAGGACTTCACCTCTCTGGGCCTCGACTTCCCCATCTGTTGAGTGAGATCAAGAGGGTTGGTAAGGCAGCTGAGGTCTAGGGTAGGAATTTATCCCTAGAACACAGTATAAATGGTACTTGACCAAAAATATTTGGCTGAGTCTGTGAAACATCAGCATCCTTGCACATTATGGCCACCAACGATCAGTCATCCCAAGTGCTCACTTTGCTGTGGAAACAACTCCAAAATCTCTGTGGCTCAATGAAACAAAGGTTTATTGTTGCTCCTAGAGCCAACTTAAGTCTCAGGAGAGCTCTGCTCCACAGAGTAACTCAGGAACCGTGGCTGACAGTCTCCTCCACGTTAGAGCTGCACCACCTCAATGTCTTAGCCTCCTCCACCACTGCAGCAGAGGGAGAGACAGCTGTAAGATCTTCCATGCTTCATCCCAGAAGGGATCCCCCTCACTTCTGTTCATAGCCCATGGCCAGAGTAGTCACATGGTTCTAGAGAAGCAGATGGACTATCAGTGATGTGATCACCTCAGTCTCTACCACATCCAAAGACGCTCCCCACTCCTGCGCCCCCATCTACAGAGTCAACTAAGTCACTCCTCCGTCTCCTTAGAGTAAAGCCAGACTGTCCTCCATAAGATTGTTCTCCATAAGAAAGCCAATGGGGCATCAGTGTCCCCAACCACAGGGCTAATGTCACCAGCGCTTGCCATTAGTTCAACAAAACCCTCTTCGATGGCAAAACGTGCCTGGTTGGTGCCACTTCCAAACTAAGTCAACCCAGCCATCCCCAGACTTCAGAGCAACCCCACCCCCACTGCCATGGGGCCAACAGGACTGGTCCCCAGCTGCATACCACCTGGGTCTTCTCTACCTCTGGGCCAACCAAGTCACCCAATGACTACACCCACCACTACAAAGGGCTGTCCCAGCCAGACCCCTGCCTCTAGCTCCTACTATCCCTGCCAGTTGCCAGTCTCTGCCCACTGGGAGGCCCTGTGCCTCCCAGCACACACTGGCCATCCCCCTGCCTCAGATGGCAGCCTCCCATGGCAGATCCTCCTCCCAGGCTACCAAAGCCCTCCCTCTTGTTTAGTCCCCCGTCCTCAGCCCACAGTCCTGGTGGGATAGGGAACAGCTGGAGAGAGGGGCCCATTCACAGCCCATCAGTCCTTTGGGGGATTTTTTTCATATAGTATGTTTTTATTCCTCTTACTTCCTGGTCCATCAGGAGGCCACATTCATCAAGTTCACAATAAAAAGAGGCTGAAGGGAAATGACTGATCTCTCTATCAACAAAGCAGAGAAGTCCCCCCTTCTATGGCCAGAGGACAGATTTGACCATGAGACAGAGAAGACATGGGGTAGCTCCCACCTTTTTCCAATGCCCCCAAGTGAGTCATATCAACTCTGAATGGGTAAGAGAACGAGACAATGAATGAAAGAATGTCACATGATAGGTGCTTAATGAATATCCATTCATTTATTCTTCGTAGTGCTGGCTGATGTAACATGTCAGCAGATCCTTGGTCCTGCCAACAGAATTGGACAAGATTGCTGAGAAAAGAACAAGAATCTCCTGCGATAAATATTTTTCAGCATTCATTATGCACCAGGCTGTGTAACACACATGGTCTTTATTTGCATTAGCGCTCTTGAGCCTCACAACAACCTCATGAGGTATACGATTCCTACATTCTGATTATTCCTCTGATTATAATTCCTATGAGATATTATTCTTATGATTATTCCTACATTACAGGTTGAGCAAACTGAGCTCTAGGGTTTGTTATGAGAACAGCCGAGGTCATCTAGCTAGCAAATGGCAGAGCCAGGCTATGAGCTCAAGGATCTAGGTGATCTTTGGGGAATGCCCAGTTACAGAATTTGACTGGGATTAAATTCAGTCAGAACTTCTTGGGCTCCTACTGTGTGCTCATGCAGTCTACACTAGGTGAATGCGGAAATGGAGAACATGGAAATGATGGGTCATGATCCCTGCCCTAAAGGAGCTCGCGATCCAGCAGAAAGCATGGTGACAGTGATGCCTCATCCCACACCCACCTGGAAGACACCACAGGTGACAGCTGTAGAAGCACTGGGCAAACAGAAACACTGAACCAAAATGGATCATCATAGTTGCCATGGCTACCCACAGGGCACCGAGGGGAGCCACATCCCAGCAGAAACCACTAGGGCTCAGAGGGAGGCAGACTGTCCCCTGCTGCCACCCCCAGCTCAGAGAGCTGGAGCCAGAGGGTGAGTCAGGAGGGCCTGCCACTGCCGGGGGGCCCGCAGACAACAAACACAGCTTAGGCAGAGTGATGTGTGCCCTCGAACACCATGATGGCTAAAACCCAGAGACGTGGGAGGGACAGTGCGACGCAGCTGTGCCTCCTAAATATAGCCTGACTTCAGCTCCCACAGAGCGGGAGCCAGAGCCACCTTCCAGGGGTGGCTCTAAAAATAAAGCTGCGAACAGGCCTAGCGCTCCCCTGGGCTGCTCAGGGCCCACAAGTTGGCATCTGCACCTGAGGGGTTGGCAGAGAGAGTGGAAATGAGGCAGTGGACCATGGTCAGACTTCGTGGTCCCTGGGACCCTCCTGAGGACACCTGGAACCTGTCTAAAGGACACCTGTCTAAAGAACTAAACGGGTGAATGAATCAACGTCAGTGACTTCAGTAAGTTCACTAAGCATCTGGATTCATTATTCCCATTTTACAGATGAAGAAACTGAGGCTGCTCAGAGGGGAGACATGACTTGGCCAAGTCACACTAACAGTAAAGAGTAGAGTTGGGGGCTTCCCTGGTGGCGCAGTGGTTGAGAATCTGCCTGCCAGTGCAGGGGACACGGGTTCGAGCCCTGGCCTGGGAAGATCCCACATGCCGCGGAACAACTAGGCCCGTGAGCCACAATTACTGAGCCTGCGCGTCTGGAGCCTGTGCTCCGCAACAAGAGAGGCCGCGATAATGAGAGGCCCGCGCACCGCAATGAAGAGTGGCCCCCACTTGCCGCAACTAGAGAAAGCCCTCGCACAGAAACGAAGACCCAACACAGCCATAAATAAATAAATAAATAAAATGTTAGTTAAAAAAAAAAAAAAAAAGAGTAGAGTTGGAACATCATTGCATCTTCCTTGGCCAGACCCGCTGATTTTTACACCCCACAGCCTGTCTTCACCCTCTGCCTCCTCTCTCTTCACCGCCTCCATCAATTGCACCTGCCACCCCTTCACCTTCTCATCCCACTCCTACTAGAGCCCCACACCACCCCAGCCTTCCCCAAACAGGCATAGAAGAGATGTAGGCTGTAAGCTCCATGAGGGAAGAGATCACATCTATTTTATTCTCTACTATCCCCTCAGCCTCTAGAATAATGCCAGAATAGAGAAGGCATTCAATATTTGCTGAATAAATAACTCTTCTTTCTCTCATATCAGATCCAATCCATTAAAATTCCCATAGGCTCGACCTCCAAAAAACATCCAGAACATTTATTAGAACGGCTGAATTAAAAAGACTGACCACACCAAGTGTTGGTGGGGATATGGGGAATTGAAACTCTCATATGGTGCTAGTGGGAAGGTAAAACAGTACAATCACTTTGGAAAACGGTCTGGCAGTTTCTTACAAAGTTAAACATATACTTACCATATGATCCAGTCAGTCCACAGCTATTTACCCAAGAGAAGAGAAAGCACAGGTCCACACAAAGACTTGTACACAAATGTTCATAGCAGCTTTATTTGTGATAGCCAAAAACTGAAAACCACCCAAATGTTCATCGGCAGGAGAATGGGTAAACAAACTGTGGTGTATCCATACAACGGAATGCTACTCAGGAATAAAAAGGAATGAACATGCAACAACAACAGAAGGAATGATGCATGCAACAACATGGCTGCAACTCGAAATAATAATGCTGACAACACCACTAATTATTAGACAAATGCAAATCAAATGGACAAAGAAGATGTGATGTATATATCACAGTGGAATATTACTCAGCCATAAAAACAAATGAAATATTGCCATTTGCAGCAACATGGATGGACCTAGAGATTATCATACTAAGTGAAATAAGTCAGACAAAGACAAATACCACATGATATTACTTATATGTGGAATCTAAAAAAAATAATACAAATGAACTTATTTACAAAATGGAAACAGACTCACAGACATAGAAAACAAACTTACGGTTACCAAAGGGGAAAGGGGAGGGATAAATTAGGAGTATGGGATTAACAGATACACACTACTATATACAAAATAGATAAACAACAAGGTCCTACTGTATAGCACAGGGAACTATTGATATATTCAATATCTTGTAATAACCTATAATGAAAAAGAATCTAGGTATGTGTGTTTGTGTGTGTATCTGTATAACTGAATAACTTTGCTGTACACCTGAAACTAACACAATACTGTAAATCAACTATACTTCAATAAAAGAATAATAATAATAATGCTGAGTAAAAGAAGTAGAACAAAAAAAAGAGTATACACCTTTTGTATGATTTCATAGACACAAAATTCTAGAAAATACAAACTAACCGATAGTGACAGAAAGTTCAGTAGTTGTCTGGGACTTGACTGGTGGTGGGCAAGATATGGTGAGAATGAGCAGGGGGTGGGGGGATACAAAGGGCACAATGAAAGTTTTTTAATTATAAATTTATCCATTATCTTGATTACTGTGATGGCTTCATGAATATATACATATGTTAAGACATCAAACTGTACCTATACATGCAGTTTATTGTATGTCAAATATATCTCAATAAAGCTGTTTTTTTTTAGGGTTTTCAGTTCTGTTTTGTTTTTTTAATATCCAGAATCCAACCATTTCTCACCACCTCCACTGCTAGCCACTCTGATCCAAAGGCTACAGCCACCTGATGCCTCACTCTGTATGCCCCAGTCCTGTTGAAATTTCTCCTGTACCAGAATATTCCATCCTCTCTGCGGCAGATGCTGTGGTTCCTGCTCACAGATCCACCCACCCACCCCTGGCTACTCTGCCGATTGGCTGATGACAATTCACAGCTGCCCCTCTTCCAGAGACTTGCTCTTGGCTGAGCCACGTCACCTTGCCAGGAAGGTTACAGCTCCATCCCAGGGACACCAACAGCCGATGACTACTTAATATAGGGATACAAAAGTCTAGCCCCCTTGCTCCAAGAGCAGATGATTCCTGCTGCAGAGCCCCACCACCATGCGTCAGGCCAAAGCTAGACTATCTGCAACCACAGCCTTGCTCAGCTTCTTCTTTCCCATCCTAATTTACTCCCCACCCCACCCCAGGTTGTACTGAAAAGCACTCCCTGAATAAAGCACAGAAACCTGAATCCCTTCTCAGGCTCTGGGAACCCAGCCAAAGACAGGTGGTGCCAGGGGTGGACCTAGGAAGCAGATTTAAGGATGGGATTCTGGTGTGGATCACTCACAGCCAGGTGGCAGGTAAGAGCTGGGAGTCCAGAGCATGGGATAGCCGTGCACTTGCTGACTTTCGCCTGTGGCGACTGGGATGGGACACAGGTGGAGGAGGAAGCACAGACTCATGAAACATCTGTAGAGTTTCAGTGGTACAGAAGAAAGGGTAAGTATATGGGCCATCCAAGTGGCTGCTGCCGAACACTCAATGCTTTGAAGAGAGAAAATGGCAAGCTTGGGACAATCAATCATTAATTTAAAGCAATTATGAGAGGCAGACACCTTCTTCAATGGCATTTAAAGAGTTAGAGAGACCCTCACCTCCTGCAGTTGGACAACAGAGCTAAGACTAGACCCAAGACACAACTGTAAGAGTAGCAGAACTTTGGAGAAAGTTGCTTTCTCAGGCCAAGCAATTCTCATACACCAAGTCAAGGCCCTGAGAGGAAGAAGTGGGACCCTGAAATTTGGAATGGAGACATTTAAGTAGATACACTTGAACACCCTGACTCCCCATTTCCCCTGAACCCTGGGTCTGCTGAAAAGGCCTACTCCCCTCTGCTTTAAGTCTGTACAGAAGCCTCAGATGAGGCAGGTGGCTTAGGGGACAAGGCTAGCCCTCCTCAGGATGTGCCCCCACCTCCTTCCCTGGCCACCAGAGCCATAACTAGGACCAAACTGCAGCATGGCTCACTGGGCAAGTGCTCAGCCTGCTGAGAGAGAGAGAGAGATTATACACCAAAGGAGCTATAAGACCCAGCTAACACGAACCAGCAGAAACCTGAAGAGTATATCTGGAAGTAGGATGCTGAAGGAGGAAAGCTGAATGTAAAGCTGGATTTAAAAGTTTATTATTGCCATGGAGGCACTCTTATATCACAGGATTTAACACCCTGGCAAACAGCCCTAGAGGGTGGTTCTGACATGCTGCTGGTATGGCTCTTGGAAGCTGCTGTCACACACTGTAGGGGAAGGGGTCCAAAGACTCAAATGGGACTACTATTCGACCAGCAATGGAGGACATATGGCCCTTAAAACCTAAACCATTTACTCTCTGGCCTTTATAGAAAAAAATTGCTGACCTCTGATGCATGGGGTTGGCTAATAATTATAACAGAATGTTCCCAAGAGCTAACAAGGTTATTGTTTAATATGTAGAATCGAACTAGATGAAGAATGGATGAGCCCAAAGCCAAGATTAGATACTCCAGTGGAGATTTACATTCCCTTGCCCAGTTTCCAGACTTGAGCCAGTTCTCAGACCCAGAACTCATTAACTGGTCCCCATAAGACAGATCTTGAAACATTATTGTAAATATATATGGTAGTCATTCCCCACTGGAACTATGATCATTAACTCAAGAGAAAGGAGAATTACAATGGGGAAATGGAATATCCAGACCATTTGGGGGATATTAGATACAGGATCTAAGCTACCATGGGTATCTTGAGACCCAAAGTCCCATTATGGTTCCTTCATTTTAGTAGAAGCATTTGGGGGTCAAATAAAAAATGGAGTCATGGCCCAGGATCACTGGTCACTTCTCAGTTCCCAAACATATAATTGGAACATATCTACATAGCAATGATTCCTTGACAAGTAGAGTAAAAGCTCTTTTAGTACAAAAGGCCAAGTGGAAGCATCTAAAGCTGCCCACATCCCCGGACCAAGATGGCAAATCAAAAACATTATCACTTCCCAGGGGAATGGCAGAGATTAATGTCATCCTCAAAGACTTAAAAATGCAGAAGAGATGGTCCCTATCATAGCTCCCATTTAATACACTAGTCTGGCCTCTGTCGTGGCAGATAACAGTGAACTACTCCAAGCTTAACCAAATAGTAGCCCCATTTGCAGCTTCTAAGCTGGATGTGGTATCTTAACTAGAGCAAATTAGCATAGCTGCAGGTAAGTGGTAGGCAGCTTTTGATCTGACAAATGCTTTCTTTCCCATACCCAGCAGAAAGGAGGACCCAAAACAGTTCACATTCACATGGGATGAATAGCAGTATCCATCCACAGTTCTCTGTTCATCCTCTCACAGGACTCTGCTCATTCTCCTTCACTCTGTTATAATATATCCAAGGGGGCCTGAAACATCTAGATATTCCACAGAACATCATTGGTCCACTATATTTATGACATCATGTAAATCAAACCTTTATGAGTAAGCAGTAACAAGTATGATAACAAGTCAGAGACAAGTGCCCGAGGTGGGTGCAAAATAAACCCTACAAAGAATCAGAAATCTTCCAGTCGTTGTTTCTGGAATTTCATGGTCTTGGGGATGCTGGGACACCCATTCCGATATAAAGAGCGAGTTATTGTACCTTGCACCTTCTACCACCCAGAAAGAAGCACAATGCTTTGGAGGCAACATATTTCACACTTGGGAATAACGCTCCAACCCATTTGTCACGTGATACAGGAGGCTACTAGTTTTGAGTAAAGCCCAGAATACGAAAGTCCCCTGCAGTAGGTTCAGGCTGTGATACAAACAGCACTTCTACTTGGGCCATATGATATAGCATACCTCAAGCAACCAGAGGTATGTGTGGTGGGAAGGACATCTTGAGGAATCTCTGGCAAGTCCTAACAGGAGAGTCACAGGCAGACTTATGGGATTTTGCAGCAAAAGCTTGCAATCTGCAGCAGAGAACTATATACCATTCCAGCATGCTAACTGGTCCTGGTAGAGACAAGAGTTTTTGATCATGGGACACCAAGGGGCCAGGAGTCCAGAACTACACATTGTGATCTGGGAATGTCAGCAATCCATCAGAAGTTAGAAGTGGTACATCCAGGATCAGGTTCAAACAGGTCCAAGGACAGAAGTAACTGAACAAACAGGAGGCCCATACTCCATGTCACCAAACATATTTGCACCAATGTCTCTCCCTCAGCTCACACCTATGGTCCTATGAGAGGTTCCCAAAGGCCAGGTGATGGAGTAATAAGGAGCCCAAGTTTGGTTCATAGATGTTGGTACAAGCAGAAAATGGACACTGTTGCACTACAGACCCACTCAGGGGACCCTAACAGACAATAGTGAGGAGAGATCCTCCCAATGCACAAAGCTTCAGGCAGGGCATCTGGTCATCCACTTTGTGTGGACAAAGAAGTGGTCTGAGGTAAGGACATATGTAGACTGATGGGAAATGGTGAACAGCATGGCTTGTTAGTCAGGAGTCTGGAAGGAACAAGATTGAAGTTCAGGGACAAGGAAGTCTGAGGTAGAGGCAAGTGAATGGGCTTATCGGAGTGGACACAAGGTGTGAAGATCCTTGTGTCATATGTTAACACACACCAGGGATCAGCCCCTGTGAAGGACGAGACAGGATGACTTAGCCAGGCAATGTTAGCTAGCCTCGGTTCTTGACCACCACCAGTTTGTACAACATGCTCGTAAACAAAGTAACCATGGTGGCACAGACTGAGTTATGTATGAATGCAACAGCATAGGCTTCTTCTCACCCAGGTTGATCTAGCTACTATCACTGTTTCCTGGGTTACTAGATCAGCAGGCACAGGAAGAGTTTCTATACTGTCTGGGGTCGCTGGCCCTGATCATCATAAGGAAGTGTGGCTTGCTTCCATATAATGGGAGCATGGAGAAATGTGCTTGGAACTCACGTGATCCACTGGATTGTCTCTTGGCATTTCCATGCCTACTGTTATCTATAAGTAGCAGGTATACCAACCACAGCCTGAGGAAGGCATGGTAACCAGGTGCTCAGACCCCTTAGAGAAGAGTGACTGGGTCACCCCACCTGGCAAGCCACCCAGACAAGCAAAAGTGCTAGCCAAGATAAGAAAAAGCTAAAGTAGATAGAAGAGGAGGAAGATAATGATGATCAATTCTGGCCTTGAGACCAGCTACAGCAATAGGGACTGTAGCTTGTCCCACTAACCCTCCTCTTATAAGTTTCCCCAGGAATTGTGACCATAGAATTCTAGAGAAGCTGGGACCAGGTGGACTGTACGGAATGTGAGAATCAAGAGGATCTAAGTGGTGCAAGTGGTGGGCTGTGGTAGACATTGTCAGTGCCCAGCACAGATGCCCTTTACCTGGCCAGGATACCCATCTCCCAACTGCTGTGAATGTTGGCTACTAACAGCCACAGCTGCCCCCCTTCTCCATAGAATTGTCCTTGGCTGGTGGGAGCTGCTTTGCCCAGAGATTACACAACCCCAGAATGCAGTCCATAGCCAAAGCCTGATTGGATCAGGAGTATAAAAGGTTGCTCCTCTTGCCTGAAGCGGGGACACTTTGCAGTATGGTTTACACTTCAGGGCCCCATCACCACCTTGTGGATCAGACCTAGGGAAGATTTGACCTCAACTTTTTCACTCCCTCCATTAAAGTATTTCCTAAGAACACTCCCTAATAAATCACATGGACCTGAACCCCTGTTTCAGGCTCTGCTTCTAGGAAACAAGACCAAGACTTTCTTTTGTCTGTGTCTTATGTATCATTGAAGCCTCATCACCCAGTATCATTATGCCTAGCAAAAAATAAATGCATGCATGAATGAATGGAACTGGGGCAGCTCAGAAGTCAAATGCTTGGCCAAGGTCACCCACATCTTAAGCAGCCAAGCCTTGAACTTGATTTGAACCTGAACTTCATCTTGATTTTTTGAGGCCAAACTCTGGCACAGTAGTACCTGAATGAATGAATGGCAGAAGGAATTCATGCTTAAACAAATGTCCTCTAGAAAAAAACCATTCTCGGTTCCTATGACTGACCCACTGATACAAATGACTCCAAGTTTTGAAAGCTTTAGGGGGACAAAAACCAATATTTTTGAACCCCTGCCATGTGCTGGGCACTTTACATGCATTGCATTATTTCATCTTAATAATAATTCTTTCCTAAAAAATTGATTTATAATGGCAAAGCAAATCAGTGCTTGCCTGGGGCTGGGGGTGGGAGGAGGGGATTGACTGCAAAGGGGGCACAAGGAAACTCTGGGGTGATGAAAATGTTCTAGACTTTGATTATGCTGGTGGTTATGTGGGTGGTGGTCACATGGGTTACATTTGTCAAATCTCATCAATCTGTACACTTAAAATAGGTCTATTTTATTATATGTAAATTATCCATCACTAAAGTTGATTAAAAGAAAAATAATAATAATTCTTTTAGATAGATTTTATTAACATCCCCATCTTACAGATGTTCAACGGGTTGCCAGTAAAACAAAGATCTCAAATGCAAGTGCCTACAAGGACTAGGAAGGTACGAAATAAGCAAAGGGGCCCCAAAGGTCCTTCGTTGCTCTGATCATCAGGACTGTACCAAGAGGCCTTCTCCTCCCCTGCCCCAGACAGGACCTCCTCCTACCCCACAATTTTCATGTCCACAAGCCTGGAGACATCCTCAAGGCTTTGGGGAGGAGGGGAGGTTTTCTCACAGCTTCCCGAATCTAGTTTGCTTTCTCCAGGGACAGGCGGAAGAGCATTAGAGGCCAAAGAAGGAAAGATTCCTAACCCCTGACATTGTCATCATTCCTCATGCCTTCTGGACATCCGCGTGCTCTGATCGCTTTTATCCCTCAGCTTGGCAAGGTGGGTGTTACTACCTATCTGACAGGTGCAGAAGCCAAGGCTCAGAAAAATTCAATGGCTTGCCCAAGGTAACTCAACAATGTTGCCTGAGTTTCCTGAGATTTCATCTAGAGCTCTTTTTACAAAGGCACACCCTGTACAGAGCTGCGGCAGCCACACTCAGCCCTCCAGCCCAGGGACGACCAGCCAGCATCACATGCCACGGGTACTTGGGAGCCACGGAGGGTTCTGCAGGCCCTCCTGCCCTCACCTTGGGTCCTCTGGGAACCCCTCTAAAACACAGCACTGGATGTGCTGGCTTCCACTGTGGCCCTGCTATCTGTCCCCAATCCCCAGCCTGTACTGACAGGTTCATTTGCCTCCTGAAAACCTTGGGCGTTGAAATGGCCGAGGAGGACTCTGTAATCACTGACTGCTGCTGTTGCTAAGAAACAGGCCCTTTAAATTCAATTTACAGAAAAGATAGAGCGAGCGAGCAAGTGAGCGAGAGCAAGAAAGAGATGCTTGAACATCTGGTTCTCCTCCCTGGCTGTCTCCGGTGACTGTGAAAATGAGATAAGTGCATTCCAAGATGGATGCTGGCCCTCTCCAAGCCATTTTCTGACTTTTCTCTAAGCTAATGTTTCAGATCAGCTCTGGGTTTGATGGGCTGGAGTGTGGGGGAGTGCCCTTGTGGGAAACTTGGTGGGTGTGAAAGAATCCCAGTCACCTTGTCTCCTCCAGGAACGACTCAGATGCCCCAAGACGCCGAACTAACCTGGTTCTTATATCTAGGCACCTCCACCCCACTTCCACCCTCAGAATAATCATTCCACAGATTTGTATAATCCTCTTCAGCTCACTCAGGATTTTCACACATGTTATGCTAGCTCTTATGGAGGAAATACTATTTTCTGCATATCACAGATGAGGAGGGAAGTATGGCAGTTAGAAAATGCACCTGCACCAAGAGAGGAGGGGGCATGAGTCCGATCCCCAGCTCTGCCAACAACAGGCTCAGCTACTCACTTCCCTCTTTGGGCCTCAGATAACTCAGCTATAAGCTGCCAGGTAGGGTTAGATCATGATTTCCCATAGTGTGTGCTGCAGAGCAGTGTTCCATGGGAGGTTACTGGGTGCTGGGTAAAAAAAGAATTCTCTGGTCAAACAAGTTTGGGAAACACTGTGTTTAAGTTGGATAGGTCTCACTGCAAGATTTCTCAGACCCTTGAATGCTTTAATGTGCTGTAGCAATCTCCCAGAGTAGCTATCTTGGCTTGGGTTCCCCCAGAAGCAAGCTGAATATACCAGGATTTGAGTGCAAGCAGTTTATTTGGGAGGTGATCCCAGGGAACCCTGGCAGGGAAATAAAGACAGACAGGGAAAGGAAGGCAGCCATGAAGGAGGAGTTACCAAGCAAGTTACCTCCATGGGCAACAGGGGCTTCATCCCACTGGGGATCTCTGGGAGATGGTGTGGGACAAATGCCTCAGAGTTATCCCACCAAGAGCAAGGGAGCTGGGGTATTTACACATCAACTGTGGCCAGTCATTGGTTCAGGGCTGCTCCTGCTGGGCTGGGGAGGGATGTCATTAATTGCCATTAAATGTCCAGTACTTCCTCTTGTTTCCCAGGCACAAGAAGAAAGACCTTAGACAGGGCTGCAGATGCTGGCAGCTGGAAGTCCAGCCCAGTGCCCTGGCTTGGCAGAACCTGGGAGAGACTTTTGGGGCCCTGACAGCAGCTACTATGGGGGAGAGAGCTGCAGTTCCCAAGGCTGATTCAGTCACAAAACTCTGAGGAGAACAGTTCCCAGGACTCGTGTTCTGTGGAAGCGTCCATGGAAATATCAAGCTAGGAGCTCTCCAAGGGGCGGGCCACTCTACAAGTCTGAGGCAATAACCTTATAATGACCAAAGAGTCATATTTGCTCACCACCTCCCAAAAGCTGGACAGATGAATCCTCACAGACATGAGACAAGTTTGCCTCTGATCTGCTCCCAGTTCATCCTTCAGCACATTCAACCCAATTTCTGAGACCCTGCCCCCTGACCTAGGTCCTAGTCTGGACCATCCCAGCCTGACCACACACCCATATAGTAAGCTCCTGCTACTATATGCAGGCTTATCATATCCCTACCCCCAGGAGTCACCATCTCCTCCTGGGTTCCTTAGGTTGGCTGGAAACAGGGAAACTATTTTAGAGTGCCCCCTCTACTCACCCCTCTCCTCCCACTGGCCGGCTGGACCTCCAGCCTGATTTTTGAAAACCAAATAACAATACTTATTCCAAGAGAGGTGGTAGCAGGGTGGTTAAGAGCATAGGTGCCCGGAGTCAAATTGTACCTCTACTACTTAACACCTGTGTGGCCTTGAGGAAGTTACTTAATGTCTCTGTGCCTCAGGTTTCTCTAAAAGGAATGATAACAATACTTCCCACATAGAATTATTATTACAATGTGTTAGTTATTACTAGAATGTAATGCACGGTGCCTGGGGACAGTAAGTACTCAGGAATGATGTCATTAAGACAGCCATATGATAGCAGCTAATGTTTCTGAGCTCTTATCCCATGCCAGATACTGTGCTAAACACTTTATACGTATTAAATCATATAATCCCAACTATCTACCTACATACCTACCTATGCTATTATCCTCATTTTACCGATGTGGAAACAAGGTTCAGAATAGCCATGCTGCTGGTCCAAAGTCACTACATGGGTAAGCAACCAAGAAAAATCTTTTATGTCTCCAGGAATGGCCTGATGGTGGAATCCTGGGCAGTGTGAAGCAAGGTGTGGTATGGCTCAAAGGCCACTGGGGGTGACTTCTCTATGATCAGGCCATGGCCAGTCCTTTCTCTTCCCTCATCCCAGAAATCTACAGAAAATACATGGTTCTCCTTGGGCCCCAAGATAAATGCCTGATATTTGGAAGTAGAATCTTTTCACCTGTGTCCTCTCTGCCCGCCAGAGCTTGGCCTGTGCCATAAAGCCCTCTTCTTCCAGGAAGCCTTTTACGATCCTTCCCACACCCAACTGCAAGAGGTCTGCCTCCTTCCCTATTAGAGTACTACCTCAGTGTGACACTCCTTTGGTATATTAACCTCCTGACACCTTCTTTGTGTAAGTCTCTTTGCGCATTTGATCTCATGAGCAGATATGGCTACCCCACACAGGCAGAGGCATTGCCTTAAACCCTAGGCTACAATGCCTAGCCCAAGTAGTATCTGTCACAGGCACTCAGTAAAGAGTCAAGCATCCTAACACTGAGTGGGAACTGAGAAATCATCTCTCCCTGCATTTTACAGCGAGGGGCACCAACCTGTTTCAGTCACCCAGTCAGGAAGTGGAGGAACCAGACTCATACCCAGGACTCTTGACTCCCAGGCTACAGCTCTCGCACTGAGGACCTGGAGGACTGTCTCCGGAATGATCTAGGATACTGAACTAATAGGTAATATATCCAACAAGGGACTCCACCCACACACCCACCCCCGACCACCACCATCCATCAGGACACTGAGTCTCCCTCTGGCCCGCTCACTCCTCTTCTCGTGATTTCTCTGCAATTACAGCCCAGTATCTGTAGGTCTGCATCCCACCCATGAGACTGAAATGTCAGCCATTAGTCTCCATTCTCCACACTCTTAAATAAGAGAGCCAAGATCAATGAAGCATCGTCTCTCAATCAGAAAGACATTTCAGGCTGTGCTTTTTAAGCCCAGTGAGTTGTACAGATGAATTAATACTGTTTGACCTTTTTATTTTCCACGGGAAGATTTGTGGTGCTCCCCCTTCCCCTACACTGTCTGAGCTACCCCTACACTTGCTCCCAGCTTCTTCGTTCAGCAGCCGTGAGTGTGGTTCCAGAGGGAGGGTGTCACCTCTCAGCACTGTGGGCAGATTACTCCTGGGAGTAGTTGGGTGAGGGGAAGTAGGTCGATGTAGGTTCTAGGGGCTTCTCGAACTCAATACACCCGCACCTAACAAAACACAAGAGACCCACCTCCCTCAACGGGCAGACAGAGGAGGGGCCCCAACAGGCAGGTTTTTCCGAGCCAAGTCCTTGATGTGTAGTGGAGGTCCCAGAGCTGAGTCTGGAGCTAAGCCAGGGCAACATTCAAAACAGCTAACAACAAAGTATGGCACGAGCACCGACCAATCAGGGCAGACGCCCACCGTGAACCACCATAAGGCCAGCCAGGCACACCCCAGGGGCTATCAGCTGTGGACAGAGCATTCATTCTTCCCAAGAAATGAAGAAGGTTGGGGTGTTGATCCAGAGAGAAAGAAAGAGTGAACAAAGAGGGAAAAGGATCAGGTAACACAATGGAAGGCTAGAAGCCAAGTCATGGAAACAGTCAAGGGACAGTAAATAAAAGAAGGAAACACCTAATCTTAAATCTTAAGTTGTCTGTGTTTTTGCAATATAAATCACTGCTTCATAACCCTTCAATGAAGGTTTCTGCCCACACAAATACCTTGAGAGAATGGTGTGTCTGTCTGTCTGTCTGTCTGTGTGTGTGTGTGTGTGTGATGTAGCAGGGGTGGGAGGGGTATAGGGGAAGAGGCTGAATTCTCCATCTGATCTCCCACATTTCTGGACAGGAAGGCTTTCTAGAGTAGGGGGCATATGAGCCTGACCTTAAAGGATGAGTAGGAGTTCCCCCTATGCTTCAGAAGCAAATCTGTTCCTATTTCTACTGAAGTATTAGCAAAGCTTTGTCACTATCTATACACGTCTTTCCCTTTAGGATGTGAGTTCCTTGTTGGAGGGGTCCTGTTTCTTTCATCCCTGTATCCTCAGCACCCAGTACATGCTCGGCCCAGAATCATTGGCCTGTCTTTCCCACTAGGATATAAATGTATTCAACTAGGACAGTGCTGGAAGGTGAAAGAGAGGCTGATAATAATCATGGTGAGGGAGAGTCCATAAGTAAGATGATGCTGATGAAGGCTATGCTCAAGACAGAAAGTTCCAGAAGATGAAACTGTGGCTGTTGGGTGGTTGGCTAACAATTTCTGGTTCATTCTCTCTTATTTCCTGAGTGAAACTTGTAAATGCTCTGTTTCCATGTAGACCTCATGTCCACTGAATGGACCAGTGTCATCACACATGCAGTTACACACACCCACAGACACACACACAAACCGATAACAATAATGAGGATGATGATATGAGTAGATAAGCGTTTGTTTCCAAGGTCAGAATCGTAATATTTGAGCTTAGTGGTACAAGTTTCAAAAGGAAGCCAGTACTTGCATTTTTGTTTATTCATTCAGCCAACAGAGCACCTCCTAGGTGCCAGCAGCTGTGCTAGGTGCCAGGATGAAACACAGTCCCTTGACATCAAGGAAAGAGAGCAGTCACTTCATACAGGAGTCACATGAGATTTTTCTCGTTTGAGACATGTCATAGGAGCACAGAGACGGAAAGGAGGAATTGTCAACTAGCTGAACCTGGAA